>NC_081841.1:168560589-168917713 GCF_963259705.1 Myotis daubentonii
TATATGAGAAATCTGTTTTAATTTTAACCTAAAAGTACTCTACAAAATCATCTATTTTAAAAAGATAGCAGTTACAAAAGCTATATGATCTTAATGATTTTTTTTAAATATTAGCTTTTTATTTTTAAGATAGTTATATTTCTGATTAACACATGAAAATAATACTTCTGTAAATAAAGCATGAAGTAGTCATTCGATATTAACTAATAAATTTTGTCATTTTATTATTCTTTATCAAGAACAATGCAATTCTGCAAAGGAATTCAATATAAAGGGGGAAGCTATGTATCATACTAGTTGAAATCAGAAATTTTCTAGGTAGACCAACCAATATTCATATGCCTTTTGAGAATTTATTATGAAAACCTAAAGAATGGATGGATGTCCCTTCTATAATGGTAGATTAATTTTAAAATTTTGAATTTACATTTTTCTTAATAATTAACTTAGGCACTCATATTATTAAAACTTTTAACTTTGGAATTGGTAAAAGGTTGACAATATAATCATGAACACAAAAAATATAATAAAGAGTTTCTTGGAGGAAAAAAAGTGCAAAAATTGTACAATACTATAAACTTTAAAGTAATCTGTTCATATGAGATTTTTCTCTTGCAAGGGGGGGGAAAACCTGTTCTGACAATGACTTCTTATCTGGCATAATTCTTAATTTGGGGAATTAAATCAGAGCATAACATTTTGGCACACCTAAAGGTATGCTGAAATGGCATCATGGCCTGAAAATGTGGCTCATCATAGGTTATTGGAAATCATATCATAGCTAGGAAATATGGCCTCCTCCTGTATATTTAGAAATTAAATGAGAGCATAACAACCTGGCATATCCAAAATGATCTCGGGAAGTTAACATAGTAGAGTGATTTGGAACAATTTTAAGTATCTGGAATGTCATCAGTGCCCAAAGCTTGATATTGCACCAGAATCACAAGTTTCAAAATATGTTCTCTGATAACTTCTATAAATGCCTTTGCCATTTTAAGATCCTAAAATTCTAGATAATTTCATATTTTCTATGAAAATCATAATTAATTTATCCATCCACTAGAATACATTTTAAAGTGAAAGCAGTAAAATATTGGGACTGTTATGAGCAAGATTTTTAGTATGCTAAACCAAGCTTTATATTTAGGTTTGATAGGAGGGCAGAGCATCAAAGGACAGAAATCCAATGTAATATTAGAGTAACTAGCTTAAACACAAAGGAGTGATTTATTGGCTTGCAATAGCCACCACCTTATCCCTCCTCCTAACAAAAAGAGTGCGCGGTAGTGGTAGCCCTGGTTCCTAGTATCAATTTGCATTCTGGGATGCAGTCTCCGCTTCTGTTTGTCTGACATCACATATACTCATACTAGGAGGCCCACCAGTTCTATCTACACGGCCATTTGGATTCACTTCCTAGAGCCCACAAAGTTGAGAGAAACAGAGCTAATTATTTCAGACAAAGGTTCTTTTTGGTCTAATTATGACTAGGAGAACGGGATAATTCTTTTGATGCTGTCTTGGCCACATGCCCATTCCTGTAGTAAGAGTGCAGAGTATATTATAGAAAGATGTATGGATGAGGGTGAGGATAGACCAAAAAAAAAAAAAAAAAAGCTACTAAAGATATTTATTTCTTTAAAAATAATATTTCATGATTTAGGTAAATCATTTCTTCTTGTTCAAGAGAAGTTTGTTGTTGTTTTTCTAACATAATTTTAAGAAATACATTTTTATTTATCTTTATTGTTGAAAGTATTAAAGATGTCCCCTTTGTTTTTGTTTTTTTCCCCCATTGACCCCTCCTAACCGCACCCAACTCTCCCAAGCCGGCCCTACCCTATTGCCTGTGGACATGGGCTATGCATATATGCATACAAGTTCCCCAGTTAATCTCCCCCTCCTATCCTTATCTTCTCTCTGAAATTCATCAGTCTGTTCATGGTTCTATGTTTCTGGATCTATTTTGTCCATCAGTGTATTTTGTTCATTAGATTCCACATATGAGTGAGATCATGCTATTCTTATCTTTCTCTGACTGGCTTATTTCACTTAGCATAATACTCTCCAGGTTCATCCATGCAGTTGCAAATGATAAGAGTTCCTTCTTTTTTACAGCTGCATAGTATTCCATTGTGTAAACGTACCACAGCTTTTTTATCCATTCAGCTGCTGATGGGCACTTGGGCTGTTTCCAAATCTTAGCTGTTGTAAATTGTGCTGCTATGAACATGGGGGTGCATACATTTTTTCTGACTAGTGTTTGGGATTCTTAGGATATATTCCTAGAAGTGGTATCACTGGGTCAAATGGGAGTTCCATTTTTAATTTTTTGAAGAAACGCCATACTGTTTTCCACAGTGGCTGAATAGTTGTTTTAATGATCAAAAATAAAAAGTACATTTTTTCTCTCCTTTTTGTTACTCAAAATATGATTTAAATATTTGTTTAACATTGAAAATTTTAAGATTACTGCATGCAATTCTGATATTCCACTCTTTTTATTTTTTATTCTGAGATGCTAAAGAGCAGATTGCAAAATATACTAGGGAGTTTGATAAACACTTCTCCCAGATTTCCCCATTAAATTGCCATATATGCCTAGTTTCTCCAATCTGCGACAATTCCTCAGTCTCTGTTTGCTTGCTTATTTTTCATAACAATAACATATTTGGAAACTATCCATCAGTTATTTTGTAGAAGGTGGATCTTGCCTAAAGCAATTACTTCTGATGTGACATTGAAAACAGTAACTTTCTACTTGCCACATGCATTCTACATTCATTAATTGGGATTCTTCTGTAAGGAAGAGTTGTCTCTTATCTTATTTACTTCTGTTATTTGTGTATCACCAGGGACTCATAAATATGTATTGGTTTCTTTTGGTTATACCCTCAGGCTATGCTATATATTTTGTTCAAGTTGTTTCTTCTTTGCTTCCCCAGCACTGAAATCGACTAGCTATCCAAAGAACTCTGGTTTTTCTCAGTGGGAAAATGCTATTTAGAAACCAAGATATGGGTGTTAGTTGTGATCATTGCCACTGTATTTTCACTGGTACATCTTCATGAATAGAGCTAAGAAATATACATATATACATAAACCCATGAAAACCCACACATTGATATTTCTCTATCTGCCTCTGTCTGTGTGTGTAAAACCAAAATGCTCATGATGTGATCAAGATGTAGTAGCATATATATATACATATATATATATATATATATATATATATATATATATATATATATGCACATATACCTGTGTATATATTTATGTATATGTATATAGATATATATTTGTATACTATATATAGATATATCTAATTATATGTATTTATAAACCTCTGTGCATATATGTAAGCATACCTATATAATTTTTATATAGATAGATAGATAGATGATAGATGTATGGTGGTGTGCTTATATGTTCTTTCTTATTCCACCTTACAGTTATAAGAATTCCACATAGAAATACAATTATATATATACTATATATTTCAGAGAGGAAAGGAAAGGGAGAGAGAGATTGAAACATCAATGAGAGAGAATCATTGCTTGGCTGCCTACTGCATGCCCTCTACTGGGGATTGAGTCCGCAACCTGGGCATGTGCCCTTGACCAGAATCGAATCTGGGACCCTTCAGTCCTCAGGCTGACGCTCTATCCACTGAGCCAAACCAGCTAGGTTTAGAAATAAAATCTTATAGCTAATCAATTATTGGAATAAAATAAAGCCCTCTATCTAAAAAACTTTCAGCCACTACATTTCCATCCTATCCCAAGGCTTGCTAAGTTTTTATATTAATCTAATATAACTAAATAATAAAGTCATAAAAACTTATTTAAAAGCCTTTTTATTCATGAAGCAAATTAATTTTTCACTCATGCTCATTTTGGAGCTATACATAATAACATATGTATTTGGAATGTAAAATTATGTATATTATTGCATTTGATTTTAGCAGTTGCTACAGAATGCTATGATCTTTCACAGTATCAACTGTGAAAAATGGTTTTTTATATTGTCTATTTTAAACTATAAATGCTATAGTCATATAATACCTCACTTGAAGTTTCAAAAGATATATTTGTTATCACACAGAGGACAAAAATGGGAACTGGAAAATAGTCTCCATCTAGTAAATATGACAGAAAATTGTTTTATTTTATATAATGGACATTTTCAGAATTAAGCTGATACATATGCACTCAGAATGGAAAACATGATAGTCATTATTAGGCTAGTGTACAGGAATGACCTTCTCTGTATTTCTTCAATGTAAAATATTATCTTATTTTTAATTTTTAAAAGTTTTTTATTGATTTGAGAGGTGGGAGAGGGAAAGGGAGAGAGTGAAACATAGATTGGCTGCCTCCTGCACACCCACCAACTGGGGATCAAGCCGAAACCCAGGCAAATGTTCTGACCGGGAATCAAACTGGCAACCTCTATGTGCATGGGACAGTGTTCAACCAACTGAGCCACACCAGCCTGGGCTCATCAGTGTAACCAAATGTCCTTCACTTTTTAGTTTGTGCAAATGGTTTTCTATTAATTTGAAATGTGATGTATTTAATGCATATTATGCATATTTTATTTTCTATAAGTATAGATAGGTTATCTTTTCAAGGAACTTCTCTTTCAAAAGTATTATCTAGATGTCCTGTCCATGTAGGTTTCAAGTAATTATAATTTCTGGGTAGAATAGTCTGGAAGTCATGAATATTGGGCATCTAGGGTAGGTGTTTTGCTTATATAATTATTATTTCTGTTGAAATGGCTTCTACAAGGAGACTCAGATGGTATTGCCCCACATGTCATCAGTTCACTCGACCAGCATTAATGCAAAAACCTAGGTCTAGGTTAAGATTTGTAATTAGTCATGAAATTCTGCTTTTGTTTTTGTTTAATTCCTAGGAAAAGGTGAACATGTGATCAGTTGTGGCCAAAAAGAATTATAAATTTTATTTTGAATAGTTTTAGCAATAATATTTCCAGAGTCAATAATTTCAGTTTTAAAAATATAAAAGGTATTCTTACAATACATTAAATTATAAAAAAAACAAGCATTTATTTAATTTTACCAATAATGTATACATTTAATATACATTGTAATTACAAAATGTTTCAAAATCTTAAGTTGAAGGAAACTTTAACTAGAAGCAATCATGTGTAATGAAAATTCATGAAGCAAAAATAGCTTTGACAGAATGAGATTCAGAGACCTGAGCATAAATAACAAAAATCAAATTATTAACAAAAGATACAGTAGCCCACCCTTATTCAAAGTTTCTTTTCCGGATTTCAGATATCTGGGTCGACCAAGGTTCAAAAATACTGAATGGAAAATTTTAGAAATAAGTAATTCATACATTTTAAATTGTGTGTTCTTCTGAGTGGGATGATGAAATCTTATGCCATCCCACTTTGTCCAGACCAGGACATAATTGTTCTATTTTATTATTATTTATTTTTGTTCATCTTTTATTGTGCCAGTTTATAAATTAAAATAAACTTTAGCATAGGTATGTATGCATAGGAAAAAAATAAAGTATCTAAGGCTCAATACCATTGGTGGTTTTAGTCATGCAAACAAGCTTTGTTGCCATTAAATTCTAAAAATACAAATACTACAATCTGTATAATCAGCCATATTTTATGCAACACTTAAAGGTAAATAATGAACTATTTCATTGTAACTAATAATGTTAATCTTTGAAAAAAATTTAATATAGATTACCTAAAAATCTACTTTTTACGTGACCAAAATTGTCTGTGTTTGAATATATACAATAAAACAAGCACAACTCCTTAGTCAAATATGTATTAAATAAAATATATATATATGCAGTTTGATCAAGTTTATTACATATAGATGTCAGTATGTTAACAATATTTGAGTCCTAGTGTTCCTGTAAAACATAAGTTAAAAATTTTTATAAGAAACTATAATATTGTTATATACTGAAATTCTTATACCTGAATTTTTTTTCAAAAGTTGAACATATTTTTCTTTAAGCATTTGTACTCAAGCAAATTATTAGATACTTGAAACTGATACTTAAATATACATTCAGTTATTTAGTAAACACAAGTGTG
The DNA here is from genome assembly GCF_963259705.1 of Myotis daubentonii. NCBI lineage: Eukaryota > Metazoa > Chordata > Mammalia > Chiroptera > Vespertilionidae > Myotis > Myotis daubentonii. Next base: position 168,566,695 of record NC_081841.1, read on the forward strand.
TGTTAGGTACCTGGAGTTGGTAAAAAATTATCACAATCTTGCTCAGTGTCTGTGGGTATTAATAAATATTTATAAATTGTGCAGTGTTATAAAAATATCTATATTCAAATTTCTTTAGAATCATAGAAGAGAAAAAGATGAAACATTGATAGTGATTTTCAAAGGAGTTTAAGTAACTCTAGAGAATGTTTGATAATCATTTTAATTATGAGCCAACACTGTAACATAAACATGAATTTATGAAATTTCATGGTAGAATAATTTCTTTTTTATGGTATGTTTATTGATTTCTATAGAGAGGAAGAGATAGAGAGAAACATCGAGATGAAAGAAACATTGATCTGTTACCTCCCATGAGCATCACAATAGGGGATTGAACCCGCAATCTAGGCATGTACCCTGATGAGGAATCAAACCCACAACCTTTTTGGTGTATGGGACAATGCTCCAAACAACTGGGCCACCCAAACAGGGCTAGAGAAATATCTTTACAAATTGAGCTAAAAATTCTAGTCCGATAACATGATTACATCTGAAAAATAGTATTTTTTTTTTTGGCATACCATATTTGAAGAGAGAATATGCAACATCCTGAACATCATTCACTGGTTATAAGTCATAATTATAAATGATTTATAATCAAGGAAAGTGCACTGAGTTTCCATTATTTTATATTTTCATCACTATTCTGGATGACAACTAACTAATACAGAGTTCTGTTTATCCTTTTAGTACACACACATGTCTCTTCCTATAACTTTCTCTCAAAACTATCACAAAAATTTTCTTTCTTCTCCAGTACTAGAAGTTTAAAGCAAAGACTTAGTATTCTTAGTTGTTCTGGTAAGATAAATATTTCTTGAGATACAAAAACTACCTTCTTAAGACCTGATATTTTATATTAATATACTATACTATCAATTAATTTACATTTTGCTTAAGATGCAAGGCCTATATTGCAACTCAAGAAAATAATGAGCTCTTCATTTTATTATTAATATTATGATTATTATCTTTATCATTATTGTATTTACCATTATCTCTGTTTTCAATATCATCATTAAGAGGTGTGGGGTAACAATACACAAAATGTATGTCAGAATTCTAACTGTTAAATCCCACCTTAAGCGTTTTCTAATATTTTGTTTGGCTTGATTTTTTTTTTATTGAGTCTCCACTATAATTCTTAAATTAGTGTTTAGAATATTTAAGAATATCAGTAAGAAGTACAAATGAGTATTCTATAACATTGGTTAGTTTCTAATCAAAATTAGATAGTATAAATGTTCATATTATTCAAAAATGTAATTTATATAGAATATAATGATCAGTGTTCCAATATATAATTACATATGTAGATTCAGAGCCAAACAACTCAAATACAAGCAAAAGTTATTTAGAAAGTCACAGAGGTAGAACAAGTGAGTGTGGAAGAAGTGAGCCAGCTAGGCTGTGTTGACTCAGAAAGCACTTATACAGGCGACAGAAAGGTCCTTGGCGCTTAGGAGAATGAAAGGCAAAGAAAATGCATCTGCGGAAGGAGAGGGGGAAAGGTACAGGCATGATCCAGAGAGAGTGCACCTGGGAAAGAAAGTGGTAGAGGACAGACTCAGCATGAGAGGGAGGGAGGGAGGGAGAAAGAGAGAGGGAGAGAGGGAGAGAGAGAGGGAGAGAGGGAGAGGGAGAGAGGGAGAGAGGGAGAAAGAGAGGGAGAGAGGGAGAGAGGGAGAGATAGAGAGGGAGAGAGGGAGAGAGAGAGGGAGGGAGGGAGGGAGAAAGAGAGAGGGAGAGAGAGAGAGAGGGAGAGAGAGAGAGGGAGAGAGAGAGAGGGAGAGAGGGAGAGAGAGACCTGAGTCCTCTGTCTTAAGGGTTTTTATCTGTTCTGTAAAGGCTGGGATTTTAGGGAAGGCTTCAGGGGAGGATCGCAATAGAATATTCAACCGATTCCAGATGTGTCCTTTTCGGGTCTTGGTCTCTTTGATTGGTTGGCATCAGGGCAGGAAGGTCATAGCAACTGGTCCTAATGTAAACCATGACCTTGCCTCAGCTGCCCTTGCTGACTTTCTGGGCCTGGACCTGAAACACAACTGAGGCCTAGATGTTATGTCTATTTGACTAAAACAGTCTCTATGGTCAACAGCCCCTAGGCTTTTTCCCTAAGATTATTTGATGTGGGTCAGAACCTCATTGTCTTGAGGGCCTAATGCTCAAGGAAGTGATCCTGAAAGGGCTTGCATGGGAGCTGTATGGCACTTTTCTCTGGCCCCATTGTTCCTTCTCTAAGGGGGTCTACCACATGGTTAGAGACATGCCAGGGGCAGAAAGCTCAGGAGTGTCTGTACCACATGGCCAGCTATGTGAGAGGTCAGGATCTCTAAATCACATGACCAGTGATATGCTAAGAGAGGAAAAGGTTACACTAGGGGTGAGGTCCCATACTACAGTATTTGCACTTTCAGTTTTGCTGGTTGCTAGGCACTCAAGGCTTTCTACCTGGTGCCTTTCTGTACCTGGCCTACTCTGGTTATGTCAGTCAAACTGCCTGCTATATCACAGAAGTAAAAATAATTCACTTATTTCATTTGTTTTATTTGCAGACCAGTCATTTATACTGAGATGACCAGGTAATTCAGTTAAAGAGATTATTTGATTTTCACTAAATTTATCAGTTGTACAGTTAATTTAATTTCAATTTATTATATAAAGAATCATAAGAAAGTTCTTAGATGTATAATACAATATTGTTATATCAGATGACTCTAATATTTAAAATTTAGTTACGCTTAACCTTATTTTCTTCCTATTCTCATTGTTATCTTTGCCATTTGTATTTGCTTGTGATGCTGAGTATCCTAGATTTGATATTAGATTTTGTGGTGCTGAGCTACCCTAGATTTGATATTAGATTTTGAAAGGCAAGTTTATGGAAATTAGAATTTTACATTTTCTTCACTGAGAATGAAGTGAAATATATATATATATATATATATATATAGTTTTCAACCTCAATAAGTAGGTAGTTTGTGGCTACCACCTTTTTAATATAATTACACTGATGCATGTTATGCATGTAGTTTTAGATTTAGCATGTGTTTTTATTTTTTATTTTAAATTACATTAAATAGCATTTTTTTCCCCTTTGGAAACATTGTTAGTCTTGTCATATTGAAAGGAAATTTAGGGATAAAATAGGCAGGTTTAGGGAGTCTTAGGAATAAAGACAGTCCATGGGGAGAAATGCATAGGTGAGGTTTTGGAGCCTCCAGAATGCATCCATTCACAGGCGATACAGAAAAGTCACAGTGTATGGGGGAAAAGGAAACATACTTTCACAGAGGATAGAGAGATGTCAACAGATGCTGAAAGGAGGAAAACTTATGTTCACAGGAAATAATGAAATGTTGCAAACTAAGGGGATGAAAAAAGGGGGAGACTACATGGGTTTGGATTTTGAAGCTGATATTCTGCAAAAAGACTGACAAATTAGAAAAGCACAGGGTCATAAAATGGGGAAGGGGTCCAATTAGAAGGGAACATGAAGAGACAAAGAACTATAGCATTTATAAGCCTTAGAAAAAAGGGGCTTAGTTACCAAAGGGGTAACCCTCCCTACGTATTTGCTTCTAATATAGATAGATTAGATAGATATAGATATAGATGATATAGATATAGATATCTATATAAATATGTATATATATGAATATCTATATAGAGATAGAGATAGATAGATAGAGCGAGAGAGAGAGAGAGAGAGAGAGAGAGAGAGAGAGAGAGATAAAGATAGAGAGAGAGATAGAGATAGAGATAATCTGGAAGGAACTATAAAATGACAGCAAACATACAACATGAAAAGAGGCTTTTGGATCCCCATACTTTTACAACACAAAGCACTGTGAGAAGACTACTCAGTTGCAAACTTAGTTTTCTTATGAGAAAGCACTAATAACAGACCCAATATTCATAGATACAAAATACCAAAGTATAGGAATGAGCCCTGATCAAGAAACTGGCAGCATGTGACATTGGACAGCAAATAGATATTGATGGCTGTGTGCTTCCCATTTTTCACTTTTGAATGGGATGTCTAGAGGTGTTATCCTACCCCTGCGACACAATTCAATGTTTTAGAATGGAGATGGGAGCAGTAATTTGTCTCTTTAGAGCACATATCTTCTAAACACAAAGACTGGTATAAAAAGAAGTGTACCAGAAGAACTCATGCTTGCCTGGACCTGAGTTAGAAAATGACTCTGGACTTTAAGCTGATTAAATTAGAAGATGAAACTTTGAGGGACTTAGAAAAAGGAAGGAGTGTGTATTACATATGAGTAGGATGTGAATTGTTGTGGCTAGAGGGCAAATGGTTGAAATTATATTTTCAAAAGGTAAATGTAACAATATACCCTGACCCACATGATCTTCTACAATGTGACATCATCACTGTTCCTTCAATAATCCCGTTCCATGTGTGTCTGGATTAGTCTATGACTCTCTTGTAACCTAGCGAATGTGACAGACATGAAGATAAATGTTCTGAGGCTATGTCATAAATGGCAATGCAACTTGTGTTTGGTTAACTGGGACAATTGCTTTGGAAGTGTGAGCAGCCAAAAGAGACTGTCCTACTTCACCATGGCTACCATGCTGTGAAAAATCCCATATTAACCCATACAGAGACACCACATTCAGAGGTCCTGAGAATGTATGAGATGACCAACCAGTTCTCATAAATGCAGATTTATCATCTTGATCATCTTTTATTTAATACCAGAGGCCTGGTGCATGAAATTCGTGCATGTGAGGGTGTCCCTCAGCCCAGCCTGCACCCTCTCCAATCTGGGACCCCTTGAGGGATGTCTGACTGCGAACTGGGACTGGTGGCTCCCAACCGCTCGCCTGCCTGCCTGCCTGAATGATTGCACCTAACTGCTTCTGCCTGCCAGCCTGATCACCCCCTAACCACTCCCCTGTCAGTCTGATTGATGCCTAACTGCTCCCCTGCTGGCCCAGTTGCCCCCAACTGCCCTCCTCTGTGACCCGATTGCCCCCTACTGCCCTCCCCTGCTGGCCTGGTCACCCCCAACTGCCCTCCCCTGCTGACCTGATTGCCCCCAACTGCCCTTCCCTACTGACCTGATTGCCCCCAACTGCCCTTCCCTGCTGGCCTGGTCCCCCCCAACTGCCCTCCCCTGCCGGCCTGGTCACTCCCTCTGCCCTCCCTTGCAGGCCTGGTCCCCCCCAACTGCCTTCCCCTGCCAGCCATCTTATGGTGGCCATCTTGTGACGATGTGGGGGTGGCCATCTTGTGACGACGTGAAGGTGTTACGTGAGGGCACGAGGGCCACGTAGGCTTTTATTAGTATAGATTACTTATAGTAATTGTACTTCTTTTATCACATGCTGTCTAATACAACCGATAATGTAACTTCTCATAGAACATCAAAAATTCAGATATATTAATTTAATTTTTTCTTCATGGAGACTAACAGAATTTTCTATTCACTTACCAGAGTATTTATTGAGCATGTATCCTGTTCCTATTTTTATCTATGCTGGATATAAATCCCAGTGCCTTTGTGGAGTTTACAATCTATTTCAGGAAATTGGCAATAAACAATCAAATATTAAAGATATGCATGAAAGGTTTCTCTGTGGTATCATTTGAAGAAAGTAAATGACATAATTATATTAATGTCTGAGTAGGAGCTTTCCAAAAGAAATAAAAGAAAGTGAACCTCTGAGTTTTGAGTCTACTTAGTATGTTCAAGGATTAACATGGAGACAAAAACTTGAATAAAGATAAGAGATGTAATATGGATGAGATCTCACCAGTTAATATAGATCATAGCAAAGGCTTTATATTTTCTTTAAAATCTGAGAGAGTCTATTGAGGTTTTTATATAGGATATTAATATGAACTGATGTTTCAAACAGGAATTGTTGAAAAGGGGTAGAGTCAAGAGATAGGAGAGTAAATAGACTATGTAGGACTATCCCAAGTAGGTGTTAAGGGCTTGCTTGGACCAGAGTAGTATTCAGAAATGATTAAAATCTTTTTATATCATTTTCTCACACCTTGGATATGTAGGGCAAGCCAAAATATGCAGTCTAAATTAACTCCAAGGTTTAGGGCATCATAAGTAACAGAAAGGGCAGGTTTGGGGGAAGAGGAATGAATAAATGATGAGAACTGAGATGTGAACATTGAGAATGGGAAGGTTTTAAGGGGAAAAAAATTAAGAGTTTGTTTTTTAGTATGTTATGCCTGAGATATCTACTATCCTGGTATCAAACAAACTGTTGGATATTTATGTTTGGATTTCTGTCATTTCTGGAAGAAGTCTGGTTTGGAGATATTTTAAAAAAATGTATAGTTGAATTTAAAAGTGCAACTAAAATGCACTGTTGTGGTATGTTTTACCTAGGTCGTGAAAGCAGAAGTAGGCAGGCAAGAGGTTAGGAGCCAGCAGTCCCGGATTGTGAGAGGGATGTCCAACTGCCAGTTTAGGAAGATAAGAGTTTCCAGGACTGAGCTCTGTAGAACTCGATGACTTGAAGTAGGAGAAGGGAAGCACATCTAATAAAATAGCCTGGAAAGGGGCAGCAAGCTAGGGAAGAAAAAAAAGTATCAAGAAATTGTGATTTCCTAGAATTTAGATCAAGCATGTCAAACTCAAAGGCTAACATGGGCCAACTAAACAAGATTTAAGTTTATGTGGGCCGCAAAAAAACAAAAGCTTCAATTTTCATAGAAACGTACGTTTATTTCTATAGACATGCTAAATACAAAGGGATGAAATAAATGAGTAAGCAACATAAAATAATAGAACATTTTAATAAAAGTTAATATTTTTTCTTGAACATTAACTTACCAGACACTGAATAACTGCACAAATTAATAAGCATAATGCAAATAAACCTATTTTTTTTTTGTTCTCTGAAATGGAAATATTTCCTGTTGCACACACCAAACAAGTCAATCTGACTAATGACTTGGCAATTGGCTGCTAAAATATTCGCTGCTAGTATTAGTGAAGAGAAATAGTGTGCCTGCATGTAAGGCATGTAAGGGAAATGAATGCAACACGATTTTAGTGATCAGTCATTAGTGAACATTATAGTTCCTTATTAATAATTATGTACAACAGGGTATTGCAAAAATTAAGTTATGATATTTTTATTAAAGCATTTCTTACATACTGTTATATTGCCTGGGCCGCAAAAATCTTCATTGTAGACTGCATGCAGCCCGTGGGCCACAAGGTGGACATGCTTGATCTAGATGAATAAAGTGTTTCAAGTAGGAAGTTGTGATCAGTTGCATCGAAAATCAACAAAGATAGAGTTGAAGACCATTTAGCATGACAATATAAATGATGTCAGTAAACATAATGGCAATCTTTTCAGTAGAGGCATGGAAACATACAACTTTTTGAAGAGTATTCAAGAAATAGTAATAAAAGAAGTGGGTCTAGTAATATATACGCATGACACTTCTGAGTGTTTTATATATGATCATCAAAGAAATGGATAGTAGATCTTTTAAATAAAGAAGAGTTTTTGCAATAGCTTTTCATTTTGATGAAAATGTTCCAGCAGAGATGAACATTAGTGCCACAATAGAAGAAAGGAATAATTTCCAGAATCGTGTTTAAGTAGAAATCCATTGTATCAGAGAAGAGATTGCTGTATATAGAAACTGTTGAACCAAGAGGGAACACAGATTCTGTGGTTATACGTGGAGATAGTTTTAGAGGGAAATTGAAATTCTCTTCTAAGTGATTCCATTTTCTTGATTAACTAAAAGATGAAGAAAAGGCTCAGGGAGGAAGAAGATCTAAAAGACACACTCTGCAAGTGGGATAATGAATTCACAAGGGAAATATAGTAGGTTAGATAGCAGAGATGCTTCTTATTTAAGATTTGTGGTTAAAACTTTAGGGTGAATCCAGTTAACATGGCTCTGTGAATTCCTTCAGCTTTGAGAAATTACTCTGCTGAAGGAATGAAGTAGGCAGAGTGGAATTTAAATAGGATTAGGTTTTTGCTGGGTAGCCTGTGGAGAAAATAAGGCAAGGGAATTCGTATATACAATGGATTAATTCTCTTGCTGGATCATGGACTCAGTTGTATTAGGAAGTAATGAGAACAGCAGGTTGTGAGTTACAGAAATTAAAAAGGTGTCAACCTCACAGGTTTGAAGATGGTGGGGTTGAAAATTTTTACCAATGATAGTTAAATAAATGAATTCAATATAATAGAACACTTGATACCTGAATTTGTTTTTTATGTAATTACTAGAGGCCCAGTGCACAGATTCATGCACCAGTGAGGCCCCTCGGCCTGGCCTGAGGGGATCGGTCTGAAACTGGCAGCCCAACATCCCCCCGAGGGGTTCCGGATTGTGAGAGGGCATAGGCCAGGCCAAGGGACCCCACCAATGCATGATTGGGGCCAGGGAGGGACCGCAGGAGCGCTCCAGGGCAGACTGGCCTGTCTCGCCCAGTCCCGATTGGCTGGACCTCAGCAGCAAGCTAACCTACTGGTCAGAGTGTCTGCCCCCTCGTGGTCAGTGTATGTCATAGCGACTGGTTGAACAGTTGGACACTTAGCATATTAGGCTTTTATTACATAAGATTGGTTAGGAAAAGAATGTGAGATACTATTGTAGTGATGTATGACTGAGGCAAAGTGTAGTAGGCAAGATTTCTCAAAATAAACCTGAAACTTTTACCTGAAACTGAAGCCATTCTGATACATTCCAATTTTAAATTTTTTAAGTTTATGTTTATCAAATGGTCTAAGATTAATTAACAGAAAAGGATATAATATTTAGTAGAATATCTATATTTGATTACATACTAAGATAAATACCAGAGATAAAAAAGAAGTATAAGACACATTTTTCAAAGAAATTTTTATTCTTTTGGGAAAGATATTAAAATAAAGATGCAGGAGAAATGGTGAAGGAGAAGGATGAAGAGGAAGTTGGTGACTTGGCATTTTTAAAATCAGTTTTTAATGACTATCTTTTCTGTTGCCTAATAATTTTATTTTGGTATATATTTGTAGTTTACACATATCTGAGTATCTACTCTTGAGATAATACTACTGACAAAAAGTGAGACAAATTTAAATAGTAGCCATTAACAAAAAACTAATCATATAATATACATTTTAATAAATTTTTAAGACATTTCAGTAGAATGTGCTAAAATGTCATAGTTAATTATAGTTTGTTGTCTTTTTATGGTTCAGTGTCAATCCATTAATTTCTTTTATAATTAAAAAATTTTTTTCTTTATTGATTAAGGTATTACATATGTGTCCTTATCCTCCAATTGCTCCCACACCCCCCGTCCCCCACTCATGCCCTCACCCCCCTGATGTCTGTGTCCATTGGTTAGGCTTATATGCATGCATACAAGTCCTTTGGTTGATCTATCCCCCTACCCCCACTCTCCCCTACCTTCCCTCTGAGGTTGCTTCTCTGTCTCTGGATCTGTTTTATTCATCAGTTCATGTTGTTCGTTATATTCCACAAATGGGTAAGCTCTTATGATATTTATCTTTCTCTGACTGGCTTATTTCACTTAGCATAATGCTCTCCAGTTCCATCCATGCTGTTGCAAATGGTAAGAATTCCTTCTTTTTTACTGCAGCGTAGTATTCCACTGTGTAGATGTACTGCAGTTTTTTAATCCACTCATCTGCTGATGGGCACTTAGGCTTTTTCCAAATCTTAGCTATGGTAAATTGTGCTGCTATGAACAGAGGGGTGCATAAATCCTTTCTGATTGGTGTTTCTAGTTTCTTGGCATATATTCCTAGAAGTGGAGACACTGGGTCAAATGGGAGTCCCATTTTTAGTTTTTTGAGGAAACTCCATACTAAAAAGAAGGAAATCTTACCATTTGCAACAGCATGGATGGAACTGGACAGCATTATGCTAAGTGAAATAAGCCAGTCAGAGAAAGATATCACATGATCTCACTCATTTGTGGAATCTAATGAACAACAGAAACTGGTGAACACAAATAGATCCAGAGACAGAGAAGCTTCGATCAGACCGTCCAACCTCAGAGGGAAGGTAGGGGAGGGTGTGGGTAAGGGGAGAGATCAACCAAAGGACTTGTATGCATGCATAAGAGCTTAACCAATGGACACAGACACCAGAGGGGCGAGCGCATGAGTCGGGGGGGGGGGCGGGCAGTGGGGGGATAAGGTCACATATGTAATACCTTAATCAATAAAGAAAAGAAAAAAGAATGTGTTCTTTTACATTCCACAAAATATTTTGAAACATATATTTTGAAAATCAAATAAATAAATTAGGTTTGAACTATGACCCAACTAAATCAAAAGAGAAAGACTAAGAAAGAATTTTAAAAAATGAATGTTTCTTATATTAACACTAGAGGCCCATTGCAGGAATATTCCTACAAGAATAGGGCTTCCTGTGGCTGGAGCAAAGCAGAGAAGGGAGCAAAACTGGCTGAGGCGGGCTTCGCTCCCGCTTCAAGCCCCTGCAGCTGGTCTTGCCCTCCTGCTCCAAGCTGCTGCCCCTTATGCTCCCAGCCACAGTGGTTGGGCTTGCCCTCCCACACCCATCCCCTGTGGCTGGGCTTGCCCTCTGGTCCCAGTTGCTGGGGCTGGGCTTGCCCTCTGGTACCAGTTGATGGGGCTGGGCTTGCCCTCCGACTCTCAGCCTCTGCCCCTCAGCTCCCAGCTGCTGCCCCTTATGCTCCCAGCCACAGTGGCTAGGCTTGCCCTTCGGATCCCAGTGTCTGGGGTTTGGCTGGCCCTCCCCCTCCAAGCTGCTCCCATCCGCTTGGGCTGGTCTTGCCCTCCTGCTCCCAGCCACTGCCCCTCCCCTCCAAGCCTCTGCCCCTTCCGCCCCCAGCCGCTGCCCCTTATGCTCCCAGCCAAAGTGGTTGGGCTTGCCCTCCCACTCCCAGCCGCTGTCCCTTCCTCTCCAAGCTGCTGCCCCTCCTGCTCCTAGTTGCTGCCCCTCCCGCTCCCAGCTGCTGTGGCTGGGATTTCCCTCCCGCTCCCAGCTGCTGCCCCTTCCCCTCCAAGCCACTGCCCCTTCCGCTCACAGTGGCTGCAGCTCCGTTTCTGTCCTCACGGCCTCTACTTAACTCCCTTCTGTACCGCTTGGCCTCCATGTTGTCGTCAGTCTTCGCTGGCAGCTAGTATATGCAAATTAACAGCCATCTTTTAGCTTCTATAATTGAAACATTGTATCTTTTGGAGCTATTGCTTCAGGAGCTCAGAGGCCAGCAGCTGCAGGCGGGGAACGTTGGAGTCCTACATCACTGAAGCAAGCAAGCCTCACATTCACTTCAAGCTGCTTGGCTGCCAGCCGCCATCTTGGCTGGCAGTTGATTTGCATATCGCCCTGATTAGCCAATGGGAAGTGTAGCGGTCGTACGCTAATTACCATGTTTCTCTTTTATTAGATAGGATGTTGATTATCAGAAAAATAGTCAGAAATTAGAGACACTTCTTCTGGTAAGTCAATATTTTCTTTTAGTATATCAAATTCTATTTCATTATTTTCCTTTCAATTCAGGTGAGAGGAACCCTGAGATCGTAATTTGTCAGCATATAGAGACTCCTGCACCCACTTTAGCAACAGCTCAGCTTCCCTCCTCCAAGTGAACCGGGATTAGTGGATTCCAGCCCTTCTCAAATCCCCTGAAATTTCATCATTGCATGATAGATAGTCTCAAAAACGCATTTTTGAAAATTTGTGCAAAAATGTCATTGAGGTGACCTCGCAGTGGTTCTCAACCTTCCTAATGCCGTGACCCTTTAATACAGTTCCTCATGTTGTGGTGACCCCCAACCATAAAATTATTTTCATTGCTACTTCATAACTGTAATTTTGTTACTGTTATAAATCATAATGTAAATATATGGTATGCAGGATGTATTTTCGACCCCTGTGAAAGGGTCATTCAACACCCAAAGGGGTCGTGACCCACAGGATGAGAACCGCTGTCTTTGGGTGAGCACTGCTAGGGGAGGTTGTGCACCTGTAAAATGTTGACAGGTCCTGCACACTGTTCTCCCAGAGGAGGGGACTCCCCACTGCTCCCTAGAAAATCTACTGGCACCTCTGCTGCCTCACTTTGTCCCCAGGACTGGTGCCCACTAGACAAAAAGCCTGTCAGTGTAATGGTGACAGTGCTCTCTCCCCAGAGTTCACAGTGTATATCTCTACTTTGGGGAGGTAGGGCATCTCTGAGATGTACTGGTATGTGCACTGCCTCTACAAGGAGAGCAGTGATGCTTGCTCAGCATCGTGAATGTATTTCATGATCAGAAATGGGACCAGTTAAAATAAAAATGATAACTTTATTATTTAAAAGGGATTATGCAGTGGAATGATGAAGACCAAAAACAGAAAAAAGAAAATAATAAAAGCCAAACTCGCCCAAAACCCCAAAGTAATAAAAAGATCAAAAAAGTACGCCATGGAGAACATAAAAACAAAATAAGAACAGAAAAGAAAATGTAAATATCAAGGAGTGGGGGGGAAATGAGTTTTTCCCTTGGGACAGGGAGAGAACATTCAACAAAAGGCCCGTGAGTTGGCCCCTCCACAGGCAGCTCCTCCTCTGAGGCAGGAACCAGCATGGGTCCCAGGGAGGGTTCTTCTTCCAGGGCTGGTGGGGCCTCAGTTCTGTCGGGGGCCGGCCCTGGCTCCACAGCTGCAGCTGGAGAGGCTGCTGGAGGTGTCACGGGCTCTGGAGGTGCACAGGCCTCCAGCTCTGCCTCCAGCTCCTCAGGGTGGACTGTAGTAGGTGTTACAGGAGGAGCTGCATCTGCCCCCTGGGCAGACGATGGAGTTGTGAGAGGAGAAATGGTGACCCACGTGCCAGTATTCCCTTGTGCCCCCCAGACACAGAACACAGCTAGAGCCCAGGACCCACCACAGGACGCCCTCCTCACCCAAAGTCCAGCAGGTGGGTGGTCTGAGGCCAGTCTTTGCTCCTGGCCAGGCTCTGGGGGTGCTCCCTGTGTGTCTGGTAACAATCCCTCCCCATAAGCTCACATGGACCTCCCCACCCATTCCACCCCCACCACCCCACCTTCTCACCCTTGGGCTCTGCCTCCTTGGGCTCCGGGTCTTCTGGCCTGGTGCGATTCGCACAGCCACAGCACTGCAGGACAGAAATGAAAATGGCCATCGCCTGTTGGGACTGAGCAGCTTCGAGGTTGGAGGCTTGTGGGGCCTGGGTGGCTCCGTGGAGGAGTCCTTCTCCCTGCCCCCATGGGCCCTGGTTCCCCAGACCCCCAGGTGGCCACACACTCAGGCCTGGAGTGTGGCTCACCAGCCCTCCCTGCTAGGCGTGGGGCGGGGTCACATGAACCAGCTGCTGCTCCTCCTTGACCAGCTGCTTCTCCTCCTTGACCAGCTTTGGCTTCTGCTTGGCCATCTGTGGTCTCTCCTTGGCCTGGGTTGAGTTCTGTAATGACAGTGATTGGGAACTGACTGGGAGGACTCAAGCCTGGCCCTAGTCACTGCTGCTTCTGCCCACTAGACCTTCTGCTCCCGGATCAGGTCCAGACCTGTGTCTACACAGACATCCACTGAAGGGAAATGAGACTCCCCACCAGGGCTCAGGATAGACCTCGGGCAGAGAGTGCCACCCACACTCCACGTCCACCCAGCCAGCCTTGACCTGGGGTGTGGACATGACTGGTCCTGACCCTTGAACCGAGCCTGTTCCTGTTCTGGACAGATTCTCCCTACGTGAACACCCCCTTCATCCCCCACCCCCCAAACACAGGGAGAGGGGACATAGGGCTGCTCAGGTGGGATCGGAGTGGTGTCCTGGCCCAAACAAAACCTCCCTGTGTTACCTCAGGGTCCCACCAGGAAAAGGGCCACAGGTGTCATCTGCTCTGAGTCCAGATCCAGCGGCGGCCACGACTAAACACACTCTCATCGCTGCCTCTCTTGAGGCATCGGCCTTGGGACATGGCGAGACAACACGAAAACATGGTGTCCTCTCCAATCTCTCCATCCCAGTGAGATGGGAGGGGCAGTTATAGAATGTGGCTGTCTGGTTACCAGGGTTCCAGGTTCTATTAGGCTCCATCTTCAGGAAGTGAGGTCACTGGCTGTGTCCCCTTGCCCAAGCACCTCCTCAGACATGAGCAGTGACCTCACTTCCTCACTGCTGTCCTGCTGGATGTCATCTTCCATGTTACTTTTTCATATCCTTATCTCTTATCAAAGTGCATAAAATTTACAACTTATGTTTAATTCAGGACACTTTTAAGAATGGAAAAATACTACTATTGATCATGCCAGAACAATTGGCATCACTCATTGAAAATTGAATCCTTCTATGAGTACTTCGCTTGTTTTGTTATGTTTTCCCTTTATGCTGCATTATTATTCATTCAAACTGCGTTAAGCTTTAACTATTATTCCAAATTGGGCAAGGTTAATTAATTTTTATAAACCATTTTATATTGAAACTCTGGAATATCCCCTTCCAGAGAAATGTGTTTAAATTTCCTAGACACTGGTGTCCTTTTTTAAATTTGAATTATTAGATGTCTTAGTTATACAGGCCAAGTCAGACAGGGTTAATCAAATGTTAACTGGTTGTTTGATTGTAATGCTCGTGTCATACCTGAGTCATTTTGTTAAGGGTCCTATGCTGGTCACAGTAATACAGGTTCTGTATCTTCTATAGAGAATATAAGAATCACTTTTAAAAACCTAAAGAACATAGATATTATAAGGTTAAAAAAAAAAAAAGACAAAGTCCTAGGATTTTTGAAGTGATATAATTCATCTTGTCTCCCAAATTTGCTCATACTCTCTCATTTGACCAAGTGATCCCACTTCTAGCAATGTATCCTAAGAAACCCAAAACACCAATTATAAAAAAAAATATAAGCACCCCTATATTAATAGCAGCACAATTTACAATAGCTAAGATTTGGAAATAGCTCAAGTGCCCATCAGCAGCTGAGTGGATAAAAAATCTTTGGTACATTTATGCAATGGAATACTATGTGGTGGTAAAAAGAAGTAACTCTTACCATTTGCAACAGTATGGATAGACCTGTAGAGTATTATGCTAGCAAAATAAGCCAGTCAGAGGAAGATAAGTATCACAGGATCTCACTCATATGTGGAATCTAATGAACAAAATAAAGTGATGAACAAAGTAGATCCAGAGACATAGAACCATGGAACAGACCAACAAATTTCAGAGCAGTGGTTCTCAACCTGTGGGTCGCGACCCCTTTGGCGGTCGAATGACCCTTTCACAGGTGTCGCCAAAGACCATCCTGCATATCAGATATTTACATTATGATTCATAACAGTTGCAACATTACAGTTTTGCAGTAGCAATGAAAATAACTTTATGGTTGGGTCACAACATGAGGAACTATATTTAAAGGACCAGAAGGTTGAGAACCACTATTTCAGAGGGAAGGAGAGGAAGGGAGGTGGTTGGGGAAAAGGAGGGTAGGGGAAGATTAACCAGGAAACTTCTATGCAAATATGTATAGCCCATGGACACAGATAATAGTGTGGTAAAGGCCTAGGAGGAGCGGGTGCAGGTTAGAGGGGCTCAGTGAGAAAAATAACAAAGGGGGCATCTGTAATACTATCCTATCTAATAAAAGAGAAACATGGTAATTACTGAACGATTGCTACCCTTCCCATTGGCTAATCAGGGCAATATGCAAATTAACTGCCAGCCAAGATGGCGGCCGGCAGCCAGGCAGCTTAAAGAAAACATGAGGCTTGCTTGATTCAGTGACGGAAGACTCCAACATTCCCCGCCTGCCACTGCTGGCCTCTGAGCTGCAACTCTAAGCAACTATGTTACAAATATAGAAGCTAAACAACACCCCAGAAACCTGCTTTAGTCTGCCGAGCTTCAGCCAGCAGGATCACAACATTGTTTCAAATACAGAAGGTAAACAAAGGCCAGACACCTGCTTTCAGCAGCGGAGGCCTAATAGCTGGAGCCAAGCCTCAAAGCTAAAGCTGGCCCAGAATAAAAAAAAAGAAAAAGAAAAAAAGGAGGGGTTGGGAGCTTCAGTCACCCGTCAGCCTGAAAACAGCCCTCAACCTTTCACCCAGACTGGCCAGGCACCCCAGTGGGGACCCCCACCCTGAAGGGTGTGTGACCAGCTGCAAACAGCCATCAGCCCCTCACCCAGGCTTGCCAGGCACCCCAGTGGGGACTCCCACCCTGATCCAGGACACCCTTCAGGGCAAACCAGCAGGCACCCACCGGTGCACCAGGCCTCTATCCTATATAGTAAAAGGGTAATATGCCTCCCAGCACCGGGATCAGCAGAGTGGAGAGGCCTCCTGGCACCAGGATCAGCATGACAGGGGGCAGCGCCCAAACCCCCTGATCGCCCTGCAGCTCTGTGTGTGACGGGGGCGGGGCCACAACCTCCCTATCTGCCCTGCTCTGTTCGGGACAGGGGAAGGCACCCCAACCCCCTGATCAGCCCTGCTCTGTGCCTGACCAGGGGGAGCTCCCCAAAACCCCTAATCGCCCTGCAGCTCTGTGTGGCAGAGTGCAGCGCCCCAACCCCCTGATTGGCCCTGCTCTGTGTGTGACAGGGTGCGGCGCCCCAACCGCCCCCCACCCCCCCCCCCCCCGCCCCACGGGCCCTGCTCTGTGTGTGACGGGGTAGAGCCATAACCTCCCCATCGGCCCTGCCCTGAGTGTGAGAGTGGCGGAGCCCCCACCCCCTGATCAGCCCTGCTCTGTGGGTGGTAGAGGGCGGTGCCCCAACCTCCTGATCAGCCCTGCCTTGTGCATGACAGGGGGTGGCGCCGCAACCTCCCCATCGACCCTGCCTTAAGTGTGATGGGGTGGTGCCCCAACCCCCCAATTGGCCCTACCCTGAGCGTGACTGAGGGTGGCATCGCAACCTCCCGATCCGCCCTGCTCTGTGCATGACAGTGGGCAGCGCCCCAACTCCTCAATCAGCCCTGCTCTGAGCCCGACCAGGGGCTGCACCTAGGGATTGGGCCTGCCCTCTGCCACCTGGGAGCAGGCCTAAGCCAGCAGGTCGTTATCTCCCGAGGGGTCCCAGACTGCAAGAGGGCACAGGCTGGGCTGAGGGACCCAAGTGCACAAATTTTTGTGCACCAGGCCTCTATACTAATAAAAGGGTAATATACTAATTAGACCGGGAGACCTTATGGATGTCCTTCCAGACAAAGCCATGGTGGCAGGGCTGAGGCAGAGGTGGTTAAGGGCGAATAGGCCGGGGGGGGGTGGGCAGTTGGGGGTGTTTAGGTCAGCAGGGGGTCAGTTGGGGGCAAGCAGGCCAGCAGTGGGGGCAGTTAGGAGCCATCAGGACGCCTGGGGGGGGCATTTGGGGGCAATCAGGCGGGCAGGGGGGGTAGTGGGCAATCAGACTGGCGGGGGGGGTGGAAGTTGGGGGTGAGCAGGCTGGTGGGAGGGGCAATTTGGGGTGATCAACCCAGCAAGGGGGGGGGCACTTGGGGTTAAGAAGGCCAGCATTCAGAGTGGTTAGGGGTGATCAGGCAGGCAGGTGAGCGGTTAAGAGCCAGTGGTTCCGGATTGGCACTCAGACATCCCCAAGGGGTCCCAGATTGGAGAGGTTGCAGGCCGGGCTGAGGGACACCCCCCGTGCATGAATTTTGTGCACTGGGCCACTAGTCCTATATAATAAAATGAATAATATGCAAATAGACCTAACATCAGAACAACCATTCAACCAATCAAAGCGTAATATGCTAATGATATGCTAAGGCTGCTCAACCGCTCGCTATGACGTGTACTGACCACCAGGGGGCAGATGCTCTACCGGTTATTTAGCTTGCTGCTTGAGTCTGGCCAATCTATACTGAGCAAGATGGACTGTACATGCCCTGGAGCCGTCGATCAGTCCCTCCCCAGTCCAGTTGTGCACCGGCAGGATCCCTCATCCTGGGCTGCACGCTCTTGCACCCTCTTGCAATCTGAGACCTCTTGGGAGATGTTGGAGAGCCAGTTTCAGCCCAGTCTCACATGCCACTCCCCTTGGGAGGGTGCCAGATGCAGGGCTCATGGCTGGCGAGCGCTGCTGTGGCAGCCTGAGCCTCTCCTGATCAGGACTGATTGGGTGCGAGCCCGTGACAGGCACAGTGTGGCTGGGATGAGCAGGAGCAGCAGGTAGGAGCTGCAGGTGGTGTTGGACTGTGGGTTTCGACCTGATCCATGCAGGCCACCAAAAGGGACCCCACCTATGCAAGAATTCGTGCACCGGCCTCTAGTCTATATATAATAATAAAAGGGTAATATGCTAAGTAGACCAGATGTCATTCCAGACATCCTTCCTGACAAAGCTGGGGCCTGGGCGAAGCCGGCCCGGGTCCTGGGTGCCTGTGATTGGCCCAGGTGAAACCGGCCTGGATCCAGGGTGCCAGCGGCTGGCCAGAGCAAGGGAAGCCCGGGTCCTGGGTGGCTGCAACCAACCAGAGGGAGAGAAGCCTGGGTCCCGGGTGCGGGAGCCAAGGCAGAGGCAGTTAGGGGTGATCAGGAAGGCAAGCAAGCAATTAGGCGTGATCAGGCAGGCAAGCAAGTGGTTAGGGGTAATCAGGCAGGCAGGCAGAGGCAGTTAGGGGCGTTCAGGCAGGCAGGTGAGTGGTTAGGGGCAATCAGGCAGGCAAGCAAGTAGTTAGGGCGATCAGGCAGGCAGGCAAGCAGTTAGGGGCAATCAGGCAGGCAGGCAGGTGAGTGTTTAGGTAAGATCAGGTAGGCAGGCAGAGTGTTTAGGGGCAATCAGGCAGGCAGGCAAGTGGTTAGGTGCGATCAGGCAAGCATGCAACATGGTTAGGGGTGATAAGGCAGGCAGGTGAGTGGTTAGGGGTGATCAAGCAGGCAGGAAGAGTGGTTAGGAATGATCAGGCAGGCAAGCAGGCAAGCAGTTAGGAGCCAGTGGTCCCGGATTGCGAGAGGGATATCTGACTGCTGGTCTAGGGTCCAACCCACAGGCCAGGCAGAAGGACCCCACTAGTGCCGAATCTGTGCACTAGGCCTCTAGTCAACAATAAAGACTTAAAAAAAATGTATGCTTACTAATGTGAAAGACTTTCCTGCCTTAGCAGCAGACCACTTGCATAAATCCAGGTGACATGTTGTTTTAGGAGGACTCTCTGAGTGTTTCAGTAGTTCCCTGATTGTGCTTTCCCATATTGTGTAATTCCAAATTGTTCAAACTGGTAAAATGAAGTTAGAAAGAACCCAGTCTCAACAAATCTACTTTATTTAATTATAAGAGAGAATCTTTGGCTCCCAGATCAAATAACTACTGATAAGCTTTTCAGGACTAAATAGAGACTTGGTAGACATCTGAAATTATAAGAAGAGAAGCCACATCACTTAATTATTCCCTTACCATTTGATAGAGTGTACCAAATTACTGCCTTAATTTTGTATGAAATGTGTTAATCTTACATTTTTAATATTTTAATCGTGTGAACACCAATGTATTTAAATCAGGCTGGAAGGGGAGGGCAGTAGGCCCGCGGGCAGAGGCAGTCAGGGGTGATCAAGCTGGCAGGCAGGTGAGTGGTGAGGAGCCAGTGGTCCCAGATTGTGGTTTGACATCCCCCAAGGGGTCCCCAATTGGAAAGGATGCAGGCTGGGCTGAGGGACCCCCCACTCCGTGCACAAATTTCATACACTGGGCCACTAGTGTATATATATATATATATATATATATATATATATATATATATATATATTTATACATATATATGTGTATATTTTCCATTGACTTCTAGAAAGAGTGGAAGGAATGGGGGGGGGAGGGAGAGAGAGAGAGAGAGAGAGGAGAGAAACATTAATGTGACAGAGACACATCTATTGGTTGCTTCCTGCATGCGCCCTGACCAGGAGCGGGGATTGGACCTGCAACCCAGGTAATCACCCTTGAGGAGAATCCAACTTGTGACCCCCAAGTGTGCAGGCTGACATGCTAACCACTGAGTAATGCTGGACAGAGCATTTTTTGATGGTTTTAAATACTAATTTTGCCTTACACATATAACTCCTTGAACAAATAATTTTTGACTGGATATTAAACTTAAACTATTTTTCACTCATTTAGTCCCCTTAAAGTTATTTTTATAATGCACCCTTATTCTAAATGTTTCTTAATTTTCAAAGAAAATTACACGAATTTGTAAATAATAAATATCCTATTTACCTATTTGATGTAATGTTGACTTTTTTTTTCATAGTTCATTTTTAAAAAAATATGTTTTTTATTGTTTTTTTTTTTAGAAGGGGAGAAAGGGAGAGGAATAGAGAAATTGAATGAAAGAAATGGAAAGAAACATCATCAATTGGCTGCCTCCTACACACCCCTTACTGAGTTTTGAGCCTGCAATCCTTGCATGTGCCATGACAGGGAATCAAACTGATGACCTCTTGTTTCCTGGATCCATGCTCAACTGCTGAACCACACATCCTGGGATGTTGAAATATTTTCTAAGATGATGCCTACATAATTCTTCATTATGAAATGACCCTGGCATCCACATGAAGTCCTACAGTCTCTGGATAAAACTTAAGAGAAGTACACTCTCATTCATGAAAGACTACCTGAATGGATGTATAGCTAGAGTTAACTTAGGATTTGAAATCCAATCCAAACTTATTTTAATGATTGATGTTTAAAATAGTTAATTGGGAATTCCAGAGAAAACTTAAAATTGATTTCCCACTTTATTATATCACACTTTTATAATATTCTTAAGATATATATGCTGGAAGCTACTCACTGTCTACACTACCAGAAAAGTGTAAACAAGGAACCCAGAAGGCTGATGGACTTGAGTTTTGGCAAGGGCCAAAGCTATGCACCAATTGTTTAGTCAAGACAATAGTGGCTCAAGGAATTTCCTGACCTAATAATCTCAAAGTAAATCTTTACTAATATTTACTGACCTTTAAGATAATCTATCTGCTACCAGAATTGCCTGCCTGACTAAGGGCAGTATGTGTAATTAAAATTGAATAAAAGGTTGGCAGGGCCTGGACACCAGTGAAGCCCTTACACTAGAATTGGGCTCTCTGCCTGGCCCCCTGTTTCCAAATTTATATTTCTTGTCTACTCTCATCATTTGTGTGTGGCCCTTCTCCAGGTCCTGAACCCAAGCCATGCAGGACATGGATGTCACATATTTCACATATATACTTAGGGATGTATCCATACATGCTTTGATATAACAATATACTCATTTCTCTAGACAAGGTATTCCCAAAGGCAAGCACTTTGTTTCATAATTTTTCCATTTGAAAGATTTCCTTACGTTTTATTCTAAAATGTATTTTCCTAATATGTACCTTTAAAATGATGATTTAACTAATTAACTATGCAATTGGCATAACCCTACAAAAACAATTTTAAAAATAAATCCATCTACGTTCACATTGTTTTTAAGTAATATATTTTTATCTGGGTTTTATTTTTTCAGAAATTCAATATAACTTTTATTTTGAAAGTGTGCTTATGTAAAATGGCCAGGAAAGATAATAAATGATTGAAAAAAGTAAGGTCTTGTTGGGGACAAAAACATAATGTACATTAACATTTTTAATGACATGTGTTAATTAATAATCTTATTATTAATGATAGTATATTAATATAGGCCAATGATTATTATAATCAATAACATAATTATTAACTGTAATAAATCAATTTGATAAATAATTATTAATTAATAACCATTGGCTTATATTCATGCATACAAGTCCTTTGATTGATCTCTCTCCCTTACCCCCACCCTCCCCTACCTTCCCTCTGATCGATACTTTTCTGCTCACTAGTAGCTTTTTTTTTTTTTTTTGCTTCTTTGGGTTTATTTCACTCCTTTTTATTGTTATTGAGGAGGGTGCTTAGATTAATTTGATGCTTTCCTTCTATTTTATTGCATTCTAGAGGCCCGGTGCATGAAATTTGTGCACTGGGGGGGGGATGTCCCTCAGCCGGGTTGTGAGAGGGCGCAGGCCAGGCCAGGCCAAGGGACCCCACTGGTGCATGATCAGGGCCAGGGAGGGATGTGGGAGGTTGGCTAGCTGGGGATAGACTGCAGGAGGGTTTCAGGGTGTGTCCGGCCCATCTTGCTCAGTCCTAATCGGCCAGGCCCCAGCAGCAAGCTAACCTACTAGTCAGAGAGTCTGCCCCCGGGTGGTCAGTGCACATTATAGCAACTGATGGACCAGTCGACTGTCTGTCCCCTGGTGGTCATGTTAATCCTGTATATCAACTTGAGTGGCATATCATAGCAAGCAGTTGTGTGGCCTTAGCATATCATTAGCATATTACACTTTGATTAGTTGAATGGACGACCAGACACTTAGCATATTAGGCTTTTATTATATAGGATACTTAGCTTTATCAATTTTACATTAAACTCTCAGCTATGCCATAGAGATTTTGATATGTTGTTGTATAATAATTTTTTAAAATATATTTTATTGATATTTTACAGAGAGAAAGGGAGAGGTATAGAGAGTTAGAAACATCGATGAGAAAGAAACATCGATCAGCTGCCTCCTGCACACCTCCCACTGGGGATGTGCTTGCCAGCAAGGTACATGACCTTGACTGGAATTGAACCTGGGACCTTTCAGCCCGCAGGCCGATGCTCTATCCACTGAGCCAAACCAGTTAGGGCTGTATAATAATTTTTATTCAGTTAACTATTTTTTGGTCTTTAAATTTTTTTAAAGTTCTCCTTGTGACTTCTTTTTTGAATAATAGAATATTTAGAAATGTGTTGGTTAACTTCAAAGTGGTTTTCAATTCTTTTGTTATTTTTCTATTATGGATTTCTAGTTTATTTTCACTGAACTCTAAGAACATACTGCATATGTTCTTAATTATTTATATTTATTGAGATTTGTTTCTGTCCCAGGATATGGTCTATGGGTACATATATCTTTTGCAAGCACTTGTAGAGAACATGTAGTCATCTGTTAGTGGATTAATTGTGTTGATTAGGTACTGTTGGTGGGTGGTGTTGAGTTCTTCTATACCTGTGCTTCTCTTCTATTTAGTTTTTCTATACACTGTTGGGACCGTGCTTACAGTCTTCAAGTATCATTTTGGATTTGTCTATTCCCCCCTCCCCTCAGTTTTATCTGTTTGGGATTTACATAGTTTACTGCTCTCTTTTGTGTATATACAATTATGATGGTTATTTCTTCTTCGTGAATTGGCCCTTTTATCAGTATGTAATGTCCCTGCCTCTGGTAATTTGCTCTGCTCTGAAGTTTACCTTACCTGATATTAATATAGACATACCCTTTTCCCATTGATTTATATTTGCATAATATATATTTTCTATTATTGTACCCACAACCTCTCTATATTGTTTACTATGGAACTGAATTTCTTGCAGAAAGCATAAAGTTTTGCAATGATTTTTTCATCCATTCTGACATCTTCGTCAGGCAATTGATGTAAGCTGCTCAGTCTGATGGCGAACCTATGGCATGCGTGTCAGAGGTGACACGCAAACTCATTTTTTTGGTTGATTTTTCTTTGTTAAATGGCTTTTAAATATATAAAATAAAGATCAAAAATATAAATCTTTGTTTTACTATGGTTGCAAATATCAAAAAAATTCTATATGTGACACAGCACCAGAGTTAAGTTAGGGTTTTTCAAAATGCTGACACGCCGAGCTCAAAACGTTCACCATCACTGGTCTATGGTATTCTGTTGTAGAATCCAGAAAAGACAAAGACAGAGTCACAGATTTCTGATGCTCCTTTGCCCCCACTCTTTGTTCGCATGACATAATTTATAATGTTTCATCTGCCCTCTTTACCTATGCTTTCCTCTTTGTATGCCATTTTGCTATTGAGATCATCATCTGAGCATTGTTAAATTCAATAATTTTCATTTTTTAAATATTTTTATTTTATTTTTGCTTTTAATTTTGTTTTGCCTAAAACTTTGTATTTTCTCAGTTTAATATCATCTTGGTTCTTGGTATGACAAGTGGTTTTCTATGGAAATGTGGACAACTTTTATTATGGCCTGATATTCTGGATTTTATTTAAAAATCTCTGTTTACCCTGGTTTTCCCTGACTGACTTTCAGCAGGGGGAAGGGAGTCACTTCCTTGTTACTGTCAGGTGGAGTTGGAAGTTTAGGTTTCCAACTTGTCCTTGGCACTGGGGTAGGGATGGGTGGGGTGGAGTGGAGTGGAGGAGGGTGTGAGGGGCTGGGTCTCATTATCCCTTACCAACACCTGCAGTGGGAATTCAGTTCATCATATGGTTTTCACTGACCTGATAGTCAGGGTGGCCTCCTTATCACTGGCTTATGGTGAAAGCCTTGACTCTCCACCAGGCTTCCTCTGACCCTGTTCCCAAAGAGGGTGGAATGATAACCTCATACCTGTAGGTGAGTATGGAAACCCAGCTCTTCGAGTGTTTTTCACAAACACCATAAGGCAGGGATGGGATTGCATTATCTGCCAACAGAGATGAAAACCCTGGCTTCCTACATAGCCTTCTCTGACACCACCCTGGAAGGAGAAGGATGTGTTGAGATACCTCTCAAGGACTCCTGAGAATGTAAATCGATTTACCATACTTGGCTTTGGCTAGCATGGGTAATTGTTTGTCCACAGGTGTTTCTGTGCTGCTTGACTAGACTAAAGCAGTTACTGTTTAAAAGTTTTCTGTACTAATAGGCTACCTTTTACTCTCCATTTGGCTGTAAAATATTGATTTTGTTGACATAGTCAATTTCTCATTTGGTAAATTAGTCTTCAAAATCAGAATTATTATTATTCTCTGCACAATTTCAATTTTACTTCTTGAGGTTGGGATGGGGGAGGGGTGGATTCTGATGTTGGTTTTCTGGTATTTACAAGTTTATAGTACATTGAAAGAGAACATTTATTTAAATGAGCAGACTCTCTTTTGGATGAGCATCAGTGGGAAAAGAGAAACTCTTCAATACACACAGATGGAAAATATACAGCCTTATATCTTATAAAAAACATAGTTCATTTGCTTCATTTACTTGTGTTTGGATATATTTATATTATTTCTACCTTTTGTATGTTATAAATAAAGCTTTTTATTTTTTCAGAGAGAAGAAGGGAGAGGGAGGGAAAGATAGAAACATCAATGATGAGAGGAAATCATTGATCAACTGCTTCCCATATGCCCCCTACTTAGGATTGAACCTGTAACCCGGCCATGTGTCCTGACCTGGAATGAAACTGTGAGCTCCTAGATCATGGGTTGATGCTCAATTACTGAGCTACACCAGCTGGACTTATGAACATTTTTGTTCATAATGTTGAACATTCTTTGTGTGTGCATTGCTGTGGCATTTTCTCAATACAAATGCTCT
This sequence comes from Myotis daubentonii, assembly GCF_963259705.1. Taxonomy (NCBI): domain Eukaryota; kingdom Metazoa; phylum Chordata; class Mammalia; order Chiroptera; family Vespertilionidae; genus Myotis; species Myotis daubentonii. The sequence continues at coordinate 168,592,102 of NC_081841.1, forward strand.
GACAAACCAGGAGTATAATAATATTTTAAATATAGCTTTGAAATTGTTGACAAATTACTACAGTTTTAATTTTTCAAAGGAGATGAAATACCCTAAAACTACCTAATTTAAAATGCCAAAGCCGAATACCATGAAACCAAATGCAGCTCTTTTGTAATGATTGAAGCTTTAAAGATCCATCCTTAATTGTGGTAATTTGGAACAAATCAGGGAGTCTTGAAGTGAGCAACAGTCTAGTCACAGGCTTCTTAGATCACTAAATCAACGTGCAGGGACACTTGCTAGCAGGCCTCTCAAATCTGAGACTAGTAAAGTAAGGTCATCCTAAAATGACTGTTTTTATCTCCCTAACATTTATTAGAATGGTTATCTTTGATAATGTGAATGTTATAATTGAGATTTTTATTTTAAAACAAAAAATGTGTACATAACATTAATGTATAATTACAAATTTAATGTCATTAATCCAATTTTCCTAATTAAAATAAAAATGCTGCTTTACATAGTTTTAGTTTTCCTTTACTATAACTGTGAAATACCAGTATTTGGAGATTCCTTGATCTATACTATAAATGCTTTATTCTAAATAGCAATAGGCATTTGATGGTTGTAACTCACTGAAGTGCAATAAAGGGTCAAGCATTCTAGAGAGAAGCATAGCATGAGGGATTCCTTCCACAGGTGTGTCTCACATGAAGACATACATTACAGAAAATGCTGTCCTAACAGATAGTGTAAGTACCTGGCATTTTCAGTCTTGTTATGACTACACATATCAAGTTTTGAGATATGCCTAGATCCTTGTTAGAAGAAGTATATAATCATTTGTCATAATAGGAGTCCCTGTGTGTGTCTTATCCTCAGAAAAATTATTTGAAAACAACGAATAAGAATGGTGGACGGTATGAGATTTTACCGTAATGCAACCTTACAATTTAGCTGGCCACAGTTTTATAGATATTAGTAGGACTGGTGACTGGGGGTCAAGCAGCATGCCAGGCAGAGTGAACATTATGTTACCACCTGCTCCCTCTTGTCCTCCATTCCCAAGGTGGGAGATGCAGAGGAGGTGGATGCTGCCTCTACAGTGGGTGTGTCATAGGTGAGGAACCCTGAGTCAAGGAAACACCAATCTTATAAGTGGGTAACTGCCAACTCCTCTGTCCAACCTTTACTTGAAAGGACATATTAACTTTATCAACCAGGTTAGGAAACATATTTGACTTCTATCCTAAGAGATACTACGTCTAACTTCTAAGGCCCTTTACTATACAAATATTCTTTTAAAAGCAGTCCAGAATAGACATATCAGCGTTTTATCGCAAAATATATAGATACATAGAATCAAGAATTTTCTACAATAATCTTATACAATAATTACATATAATGCCAATCTTATCAGTTACTTTCAAGACTCACAAAACTATCAAATTTGATCATTAATAATTTATTTTCATTATATAAACCAAAGACCACATTTTCATAAGTTAGGCCAAGTAAATGAATCAGAATAGACCAATCTTTACTAATTAAGGTTATAAATGTTCACTTCAGTAATGAATTAGATTGTGACACCTTCAAGGTAAAAAAATTGACTTTAATTACTATGTAATCTTTTAAAGTAAAAGTCTATACCTCTTTCTTATTAGCTGCTAGTAGCAAGTATCTCTTATTTTCAAATTCTCAACATCAATCACTCTGGATAAATGCCTCCCTCTACACTGTGTGACTCTGGTAGACTGCCAATCACCAGACCCACAAGAGGCCAAGAAGCTTAGAACAATAACTGACTCAGAGCAAGAACAACATAAGTTTTTTATATTAATAAAATTAAACCAAATAAGTCTATATGATGCCATGCTGAATAAAATGTTGTTGAATTATACCACATCTCATTCTCTCTAAATTTTTATAGATAATTTGTTATTAGTATTCACATTTTAAAATATAAAAAAAAATGACAAATATCCAAAATTAATTTTATATTCTATCCTCAACCACCCAGGCTTCTCCATTATAGGCCAACAATATTACTAAAGATTTTATCCTCCAGTAAAATTTTATATATAACTAGAGGCCTGGTGCACAAAAATTTGTGCACTCAGCGGGGAGGGGAGGGTCTTTCAGCCTGGCCTGTGCCCTCTCGCAGTCTGGGACCTCTCAGAGGATGACCACCTGCTGGCTTAGGCCTGCTCCCCAGGGGATTGGGCCTAAGATGGCAATCAAACATCCCTCTGGCAGTCCAGCAGCCCTTGGGGGATGTCCACTTGCCAGTGGAGAGCAGGTCTAAACTGCAGTCGGACATTACAGACTTCTTAGAGCACTAAATCAACGTGCAGGGACACTTGCTAGCAGGCCTCTTAAATCTGAGACTAGTAAAGTAAGGTCATCCTAAAATGACTGTTGAGGAGGCAGGAGAGGCTCCCACCACCACCGCTGTACTGGCAGCCATCAGCCTGGCTTTTGGCTGAGCAGAGCTCCTCCCATGTGAGAGCGCACTGACCACCAGAGGGCAGCTTCTGCATTGAGCGTCTGCCCCCTGGTGGTCAGTGTGTGTCATAGTGATCAGTCATTCTCAGTCCTTCTGCTGTTAGGGTCAGTTTGCATATTACCCATTTACTATATAGGATAGAGGCCTGGTGCATGGGTGGGGGCCGGCTGGTTTGCCCTGAAAGGTGTCCCAGATCAGGGTAGGGGTCCCGCTTGGGTACCTGGCCAGCCTGGATGAGGGGATGATGGCTGTTTACAGCTGGTAACACCCCCTTCAGGGTGGGGGTCCCCACTGGGGTGCCTGGCCAGCCTGGATGATGGGCTGATGGCTGTTTGCAGCTGGTCACACCCCCTTCAGGGTGGGGGTCCCCACTGGGGTGCCTGGCCAGCCTGGATGAGGGGATGATGGCTGTTTGCAGCTGGTCATAAACCCCTTCAGGGTGGGGGTCCCCACTGGGGTGCCTGGCCAGCCTGGATGAGGGGATGATGGCTGTTTGCAGCTGGTCACACACCCTTCAGGGTGGGGGTCCCCACTGGGGTGCCTGGCCAGTCTGGGTGAGGGGCTGAGGGCTGTTTTCAGGCTGGGACTGAAGCTCCCAACTGCTCCTTTTCCTTTTTTTTTATTCTGGGCCAGCTTTAGCTCTGAGGCTTGGCTCCAGCTCTGAGGCCTCAGCTGCTGAAAGTGGTATCTGGTTTGTTTCGGTTCTATAATTGAAACTCTGTATCAACTCCAGCCCTGAGATACCGGCTCGCTGAAAGTAGGTTTCTGGGGTTTTGTTTAGCTTCTATATTTGTTACAATGTTCAAACTGCAGGCTCAGAGGCTGGCAAGGCAGGCGGGGAACATTGAAGTCCTCCGTCACTGAAGCAAGCAAGCCTCATGTTCAGTTTAAGCTGCCTGGCTGCCGGCCGCCATCTTGGCTGGCAGTTAATTTGAATATCGCCCTGATTAGCCAATGGGAAGGGTAGTGGTCGTAAACCAATTACCATGTTTCTCTTTTATTAGATAGGATATATATCCACACAAACTAATGTTTTCTTATTTATTTTTTTAAATATATTTTATTGATTTTTTTACAGAGAGGAAGGGAGTGGGACAGAGAGTCAGAAACATCGATGAGAGAGAAACACCGATTAGCTGCCTCCTGCACATCCCCTACTGGGGATGTGCCCACAACCAAGGGACATGCCTTTGACCAGAATCAAACCTGGGACCCTTCAGTCCCCAAGCCGAGGCTCTATCCACTGAGCAAAACCAATCAGGGCTAATGTTTTCTTATTTAAATATAAATGGCAAAAAACTATAAAGATTTTTCTGATCTTGTTGTTTGCACTTATATATGCACCTAGGAGATTATTTTATATTCAATATGAATGGAGATTTCTTATTTTGTTTTATAGCCCTATGTCATGACATTTTAATTAATATTTCATTAAATAAGTCTTCTACTGATGGACATTAAAATAATTTCTATTATTTTGCAATCATAAAAAATTTGTAAAGATAAATCAGCAAATAATTCATTCCTATCTGTGCGAAGGCTATATAATCACTTTTTGGAAATGTAATTTCTTTATCAAAGTGTTTGGCTTTTTTTTGTGGAAGGGAGACACAAGTTGCCAAAGATGTTATGTATAGAATTTGTATTATTTAAAATTTATCCAAGAAATGACTATTTCCCTATACCCTCACCAACAAAGCCTGTTGTTATTTGCCAATCTGAAAAGTAAAAATGGGTTAATAATGCATTTCTACTTTGCATTTCTCCTACTGTGAATGAAATTAATCATATTATTTTACATAATTAAGAAATATTTGTACCTTGGATTATTATTTATATACCACTTTTTAACAAGTTTCTATTTTTCTTTCCTTCAATTTGGAAAAGCTCTTTGTATTAGAGAACTTAATCATCTGTCCTTAATATGAGTTGCAAGTATTTCCTTTTATTTATTTACTAGAGGTCTGGTGCATGAATTCGTGCACGGGTAGGGTTTGGCCAGCCTGCCCTAATGGGGGCCAATTGAGGGTGCATAGGATCAGGGTGGGGGGCTGATCGGGGGTGGGGCTGGCCAGGGGGAGGAGCCACAGGTGGTTGGGGGGCCAATGGGGGCTCCAATCAGGCTGGTTGTATGCTGCAGTGTGCGTCATAGCAACTGGTTGTTCCAGTTGTTCCATCGTTCTGGTCGCTTGGCTTTTATATATGTAGATTTTTTTCATTTGCTTTCTGCATTACTTTGCTAGGGCTATTATAATAATACCAAAAACTGAGTGATGCAAAACAACCAAAATTGACTTTCTTGCAGTTCTGTAGAGTAAAATTCCAAAATCAAGGTGTATGCAGGGTCATGCTCCTTCTGAAATCTGTAAAAGGATTGATTCTTCCTTGCTTCTTCCTAGCTTTCTGTGGTTTGCTGGAAGTCTTTTTGTGATGTTGGTTTGTTGATGCATCACCTCAATTTCCCATTTCACATGACATTCTTTCTATGTGTCTTCACATTGTCTTCCCTCCGTGATGTTAACAAGCACTTAAGCAACAAATAATATCAGTTCTACGCCAAATCTTCCAAAATACCAAGGGGAGGGAAACTGCCCACTCATTTTTAAGGCCAGTATCTCTTGCTTTTCAATCAGTGGCACTATAAGGAAAGACAACTATAACTTAAAATCACTCAAGAACATGGATATAACATCCCTACTTAAATGTCAAGAAATAACATTCAGAAATATTTTTAAAAGGATAATACATCATGATTGAGAGTGGTTTATTTCAGAAATTCAATGTTTGTTTAACATTCAAGTAACTTGCCCTCACACCTATTTTTAAGGCTTGCATATTTTTATGTCTCCTACTTTCCTTAAAAATACAGTGTGCAGTTTCATTCCTTATACTTGCTTTGTATGACTTTTAGATAATGTTCCATAAGTTAAGGATGGGGTTCTAATGATATTTTACCAAGTTTCTTTTGTTTATATTAAAATTTAGCATATTAATTAAATTAATTTTTAAAGTAGCTATCCATCATACATACTCCAATATATATGATGACATTAATTGGACACAAGCATGGTTGATGTTATAGTCTCCATTTTCTTTCCTATCATTATTTTAGGATTGTTTCAAAGATTTATTGGTTTATAAACCTAACTATTCAGATTTTCTACTAAGGGCATTTTATGGTTACATTGTAATAGAGGTATATTCAAAAAATAAAACAAAACAAAATAACACAACAAAAACCATATGCATGTATGGCCCAATTATTCTCTTCTTCCACAATCACAGAGCAGTAACTCCACAAACAGTTGCCCAGCTAGACTGTATTTTCCTGGTTCTTTTGCTCTAAAGTGTTACTTGTGACTGAGTTCTCACAAATAGCGTATGTACAGAACTGATGGATTCTGTTTCTGTGTCTGAGCATCGAGACATCAGGCAGATGAATGTGCATGTTCTGCTTTCACCCTTTTCATCTAGAGCATAAACATGCTGGTGAGCAAAATTTATGTGTATAATTATTCTGCCTGTTACATGGATTTAGTGAAAAATAGATGTTCACCCTTTCCTGGGTTTTCATGGTAAGGAATCACACTTGGTAGAAAAGGAGTGGGACACTGAACTATGAGATAGAGACATCTGAGTAGATTCTTATGAAACAGAGATTATAACCACAAATCTACTGAAATCATGTGACTAGGGGAGGAAGCTCCTCCAAACATATGTGAGGGGAACTGTTTTGGTCTGCAATGGTGATGCTGATTCTCCTTAGGATATATTCTAACATCTGGTTCCTCTGTGCCCATGAATTAATTTGGATACCCAATGTCTGAGTCCATTTGGGCTGCTATTACAAAGTACTGTAGACTGTGTGGTTCACAAACAACATAAACTTACTTCTCAGAGTTCTGGAGGTTGGTAGTCCAAGACCAGGGTGCCAGAAAATTTGGGTTTTGGCTGAGGGTCCTCCTTTGTGTTTCAAGCTTCCTTTTTCTCAATGTGTCTTCACATGATTGAAGGGGCAAGGGAGGGCTCTGGAGCCTCTTTCACAAAGGCCCTAATCTCATTCATAAGGACTCTGCCCTTGTGACCAGTGTAGTCCATCTGGCAATTATAAGGAAAGAACATGGTGATGATAAGTACAGACTGAAGACTGGCAAGCTCTCACCAGACTGTGTCAGCAGGAAGTACACATGGGATTATATAGTAAATGCCTTATACCAAGAAGTAGAAATACAAGGCTCAGTAGGATTGCTGTATTTATATGGAAGTGGTCACAAGGGATTAGAATTTTAATATCTTGGCTGAAGTTCAGGGAATACGTTTTAATAATCTGCTAAAGACAAACTGAACTTGGACTCAATGATGGCCTATAGTAATGAGCTTGAAATGTCAGCTTCTCCCATGGCATAAAATAGACAGTAGACGGTGGTCCAGAGAGAGGAGAATGTCGGAATGAATATATTATGTAGGACCTGCTTAGGCATCTTCTAAAAGTACTCATAAAAGAAGTTCTCACAGGTTGTTAAACTAGCAGATGGGTGAGGAGAATGCAATATTCTTTCATATTTATTCTGTACCTGTTTTAATCCCCTGAGCAATCAATACAACATTAATAAATAAACAAAATGTGTATCTGAAATAAAAATAGAAAAGATAAAGTAGAACATGAAACATAATTGATAACCGAAGGAAAAAAGAGCAACAGATAGATGGAACAAATAAAATAAATAAAATGGAAGGATTAAGCTTAATAATATTTATAATATATTAAATTTAAATGAACTCAATCTTGAGTTACAGTGAGAGACATAATGCTTCATATGCCCATCCTGTGGAAAGGGACCCAACACTATATGGCCCTCCTTTGACTTTAGTGACAATATTTCCTATATCTCAGCATCTGTCACTCTTGAGTGTGACCTGGAAGCAATAAAGGGAATCTGCAGAAAATACTGGTTGTGATGAAAGATATTGGCCATTTGTTCTTCACAATGTCACACCATAAAACCATGAGATAGGTTCCAAAAATATGTTCTATGGAACTCAGGTAGGCTCCAGAAATAACTACAGTGAAGGTCTGGGTTTTGGGTGAGGTCTGAACTTCTTCTGGTGATAGTTAGTATCCATTGTAAATGTAGTCCCTTGGAACTATTTTCTTCCAGCCCTAACATACTACGGGGTACTTGACTTCCCCTGCTGCTAGGGACTTCATGGACGTTGAAAACATCTGTAAATCTGGACAAAATATACAGTTCAGTTGCCTTCAGGCCTTGTGTAAAGAGGAGTAAGCATCTCTGGTTCTTAAGAAAAAGAAAACAAATAAAGTAAGCCAAACATACATTCCAGCCTTCAGCCTGAGGAAGTTGAGGTGTGAGTGAAGAATGGTCTTGCTCCACTGAGGAGGATGGGGTTGTGGGCTGATGAGGTGCTGAAATGTGTTAGTAAAAGAGAAGGGAATGGAAGCTGTGCAGGTGGGCAAGAGCAAGAGGATAGGGTCTGAATGGAGATATACATAGTTCTATGGCCAAAGGTTAGAAAATATGTTTGGCCAATAGTTGGGATAGTGACATAGACAAATCTAGATGGAATTGTAAAGATACTTAAATTATCAAAGGAAATAATTAGAAGGAAAATGTACTTTAAAAGAAATAGAATGAAAATAAAAAGCAATTACGTGACGACTGAATTAAATGTCAATGTACAAGACACTCCCCCGATAAGGCAAAAGTTATCAGACTGAATAAGAGCAAGTCTCAATTTTATTTTATCTTAAAGTGACAAAAAATAATCCAAAAGTAAAAGTATAGGGAAAACATATACCATGCAAAGATAAGCAGGACAATGTTGGTGTGGCTATAGAATATCATGAGAGACAAAGAGGCATATTTCATAATGGCAAAGAGTGAGTTCATTAGGAAAAGGTAACAGTCCTCAATATGTATGCATATACTAGTAATATCAGAGCTTTAAAAATAAGCACAATAATTAACAAATATAAATTGAAAAAAATAGACAAGTTCACAATCACACTGGAGATTTTAACATCACTCAGTAATTCCTGAAGCACCAGACCAAGAATAAACAGGAACATTATAAATCAACTGGACCTAACTAATTTTCTTAATACAATATGCATAACAGCTACAGATTATACATTATTTCAAGTGTACGTAGATGATTCACCAGGTATGACCACATATTGGGTCAGGAAATAAATCTTGAAATTTTTAATAAACTTGCAATCTTAACAAATATGTATATTAACTTAGATTTTTATCCTCCAGGAGGGAAGGTTACTGTGGTGACAACACCTAGTAAGAAACTATTATTTATATGGTTTGTAAGATGGGAAGGTAAACATAAATTGGGTAACAAAAAAAGGACCTACATGAAAAACATAGGCTTTACCATAATTGCAGGAAAGGAGCATTAAGAAGTATGTTATGGTATTTTGTTGTGGTTTTTGTTTGCATTTCTCTTATTTCTAGTAAAGTTCAGCAACATTTTTATGATTTTTAGTAATCCATTTCTTTCTTATAATGACTTCCAATTGCATAATTGCATACTTGATATTTATCCTACATTTTAGTATGTAGGAAAGTTTATATATTTTAGCTTCATTAGAATTTCTCCATAATGAATATTAGTGTTCTATTAGTATTGTAGGATGACTTTTAGTGTATGGAAATATTAAATTTCAGTGTAGGTGCATGTATAATATTTTCCTTTAAAATAGTCTATTTTATATATTTTTAAATAAATTCTAAGCTACTTCAATATAATAGACATATTATCCTATAGTCTGTGCTATAAGTTTTAAAGTTTTGCTTTTTTGTAAATATTTGGTACTGTGTGTGTGTGTGTGTGTGTGTGTGCACGTGCGTGTTTGTGTGTGTGTATGATGTAAGGTAGTTCATTATTTCCTCCAAGTTGTAATGTTATCACTGTGAATTTTAAAGCTACTATACATGTTGGTCACAGTAGTATTTTAAACAATTATTGTGGTTGTTATTTTAAATATTATTTTTGTAGATAACTTAATAATGAATAATTGCTTAAATTGAGGCTACTATGGTTTTTCTAATTATTCACATTCATATTCTGAGTAGCCCCCTTGACTTTCATTTGAATTATATTTGAATTTGGTTGGTTCTTGCACATTTATCTGTTCCTCTCAGATGTGGTGATAGTAAAAAATTCTCCGATTATAGGTTCAAATGTATGAGATCTTGACCTAAAAATGGGAGAACAGAACATGGAGAAAGGAGAGCCACTTACCTGTGGACAGAAACATGCATGGAACATACAATTCTGTGTGTGTATGTAGCAATTACAAGACCTTTTGAAAGATTATTTAGAGTATAATGTCTATATACAGTATTAGTGAATGTAAGTAATTTGTACAAAAGATCAAATTGTATAGATATATTTTTTAAACTAAGAATATAACAAAACTAGACTATCTAGGTCATTTCAGGTAGATTTCAGTTAGTAACTTGGAAGGTATGTATTTATATCACTTTTTGGAAACTTTATATAACAGATTTTTCAATATAAATACTTTTCTAAGAATACTGCATTGTGATAGTGTTTATAACTCAATAATGGAGAAGGACTACTAATTCTATTATTCATGAAAATTTTCTGCAAAAGTAATTTTAGAAATAATATATTTCAACCCTTCAGGATAGTCCTAAAATTAACCTTCTACATTTTGGAGATAGAGCAAAATCAAAGATAAATACAGTATTGGGATCAAATGAAATAGTTAACAATGCCTGTAATGAAAGATAAAATTACACTTTGGGTGTGGGGGGCTGAGAAGAGTCACATTGGATTGAAAAAGCTAAATTTAGGTGAGAAAGAAATTGCTAGGTCGTTGACCCAGAAGAACTGAACACTAAATATATTATTTCATTCACAATAGAGAAACATGTGGTTAAAAGAATTGCAGCTCAATTGTCCTCCTCAATAAAAACTATTTCCAAAAGTAGAAATTGAAACTGCCTGGTTATTTGTAATAAAAGATGTGAAGACAAAAGGAATAGCAAAGAAAAAGGACATGCATTGAGTATTTACTTTGTGTCAGGTAGTGTGTTAAATTTTTACACAGGTTCATTTCAATTAATTGAAAAAACACACACACACCCCAATTGATCAGGTGGTGTTGATGAGTTCAATATATCAACAAAGTTAGCTGAAGCTTAAAGAGGGTCATTTACTTTGACAGTGTCGTATTGTAAGAGAGTAATGAATTCTGAATTCAGGTCCAGGCAGAGTGACTAGTATCTGACTCAAGGGACTGACTTAATCATGACATATTTTTGAAACTTCTTTTTTCTAAGGAATCATTATGGATATAAATATATATATACACACATATACATATACCATGGACAAAAAATGAACTTTTCAAAGACTATTAAATACTGACTCTGAGCTAACACTAATTTCTATAAACCCTAAATTGCCACTTTGAACTGCCAATCTAAATGAGAGTTTATGGATGCTAGGTAATAAAAGATGTTAAAACAGAATTCACGTCATGTTAGAAGCAGGCAGATTAAAAAGACAACAATAATACTATGGTTATTTCTCCAACTCTTAGCATTACTTAGGAATTCAAGTGGCCAAACCCCGTGTTGGTTTCTACCCTATGGCATAGGCCTATGGTAAATGAATATTTCAAATGGAAAGTTTTAGAGCTCCAACTCACTATAGAAATAATAAGTTAAAATTAAGTGCTGAATCTCTGGAGATATAACTATTTTTCAGTGAAGTTTTCAAAGATTCATGAGATTATTCCTATTGCATGCTTTATATAATTTTTCAGTTTTATGAAAGGAAAAGACTGAAATGTATTGTAGAATATGGTAAATTAATACAAATAATATTGATGTCTCATATTTTGTTTGCTGGCCCGAATTATATCACTGGGTTTGAATCCATTGATGATATTAATAAATGGCTATCAAGATGAGGTTTCTAAAGATAAAGTATGTGAAGAAAGAATCAGAAGGCATGATAAATATACACCTTTATTGGATAGTGTAGGAGAGGAAAATGTTTTTCCCCACCCGCTGAGTGCTGGAGTCCTGCCCCAGCAGGTCCAGGGGTCCCCAAAGGTGTGGACGGAGTCGGCGAAGAAGGAATGACACGGAGACAGCGTTCAGTTGATCAGCAGCCTAGCCAGGATCTCTAGCCAGGATCTCCAGCCAAGCTCTGGTTTGGATCTCCAGAGAGGTTCTGCTGGTTCTCCAGCCAGGTTCTGTTGCCATGTTCCCTCGCTAGGTTCTCCAGCCAGGTTCTGTCTGAGATCTCCAGCCAGGTTCAGTCACCAGGTTCTAGTCAGGTTCTCTTGCCATATTTCTGTAGTCAGGTTCAGTCCAGGATCTTTTGCCATGTTCTCTCCAGCGAAGTTCTTCTGTCTGTAGGTTCTGTGTGGGTTCTGTCTTCTGAGTTCTGACTTCTAAGTTCTGTCTTGTTACATCTGTATTTATACCAGTTGATTCAATCCTATCAATCTCTATTACAAAGGTTAGGGCGTTTCTTATCTCCATTCCAGGGAGTAAAGATTATGTAGCTTAAGCATGATTGTTCATAGTTAAAGTGATTAATTACCCGCCTGGCACTTAATTAAGGGGTTTTATTCCCTCCCTAACTTCAGGGGAAAATCCCTACCTGGGGAAACAACCTTTCTCAGAGAGGTGACCTTGGTTAAAACACATAGTGCCAAGAAGGTGAGCAAACATATTAAGAACAGTATGCCATATATGCCAGGTCCCTTGAAACAGCAAGCATGGACCGGCTCCCGGCAGCTGAGGTCTTAGCTGAGACCACTGTTATAAAATACAGATTAATGAGGAAAAGAAACAGAAGTTTATTTGCATGCATACATCATGTATACACATGGGAGATACCCAAGGAAAATGAGTAACTTCCTGAGATGGCTTAGAATTTAGACTTAAATACCATCTTAATAGAGAATGGGAGGGGGAATTTAGGCTTCCTGTGAAAGAGCAAGTGAATTTTAGAAAAGATGAATGAGCCCTTAGGAGAAAAGATGGGAGTTATGAGAGTTTGTGACAAAGTTTCTCTAGGTGTGCTCTATGGAGACTTCTAGTCTTCTCTCCTGTGTGAGTCAATCTTTCCTAGGTGATGCAACTACTGGAGAGGGGACTTACTACAATTGAGTTCCTTTGGAGGGTCTGTCGTTAGGCAGATAAAGGTAATTCAGAGAAAAGCTCTTCCTCCATTCACTGTTTTTAAAGTATCCACAGCTCAAAATAATCAATATACCAAAGCAGCATATTTTGGATAGCCTGTCCCAACTCCTATAGTCACAATTTAGGGTGGCATATTCCACAAAACTCTAGTAAGTAGAGAATTCGTTATAAGGGTGAAAGAAGGAATTTGAGGAAATAGAGGCATTGCTGGAGCATGGCAGGTTTCTAGATGTTGTCAAACACTATATAAAATAAGATCAATGAAATTCCACTGAGTTGTCCCCCTAACTCACTGGTAAGATTTCTGCTCCTGAGTAGAAGTAGTAGAAGTAGCAGGCTATGGCAAATTGACACTCACTACAGACAACTGAAGCATTTAGATAAAACACGAAGATAAGATCATTAAAGTCAGCAGATAACTATTCATGAATAAATAATTAGATGGACTAAAATTTTGAAGAGACAATGCTTGTCCAAAGTGAAAAGTGTCTGAAGATTGCAGACACTTTTCCCCAGGAGATTTCTGATTAGGGTGTAGGCTATGACTAAGGATTGAGATTTGGCCCATGCAGAGATCCTGCTGGCATAGTTACTAGCAAATCTTCTCCTGATTATACAGAGCTAGAGTAAAAAAAAAAAAAAAAAAAAAAGAGTTTGGACAATTATCCAATGCATGCTGGTTTTCCCTATAAGATATTTGCTGAAGTTTGGCTCATAGGAGGTTAGGAGCTGGGTTGAAAGCTTCTCTAAAGTAGCCTGTAATCTTCCATATCTGAAGGATTCAAGGAACAAATAACTGTGAAGGACAATGATCTGAAAGTAAAACAAAGCCAAATTGAAAGTCAGAGGAAAGATCTAATTGACAATGAAGATCTATAGCCATTTTTCCACCCAGGTTCCCTTGCAGCTAGATTTATAAGCTTTAGACTTGGACCTTCTGAGGGACCCAAGAATACAACAAAGTTTTAGCATTTACACAGGACTAGAATGATGAACCTAGTCCTGTGACATATGGGGCCAGTTTCTCCCTTATGGCATTTGCAAAATTTGAAGACAAATTAGGCAAAAAGCTAAATGATTCTAAAATCTCTGAAAAGCAGAAATTTCCCTTTGCTATTAAGGTCTTAGTAGATAAGAAATTACCAGGCTCTCCATTGAAAGCCTTGTGGAAATACACAGCAGTAAAGGTGACAATCTAGAATAAAACTAAACTTTGTCAAAATTGCAGACCAGCATCCACCCAAGTCAACCCCTGATTAGAATTAAAAATAGGTTACCTCTTTATCCTAAAGAAAGAACAAAATATCTCCTTTAGAAGACAATATCATCTAGAATGGGGATTTTTCAGTGATTTAATGGACAGAATGTATTTTTTCAGCATATTTTCATTTTACACCTTACAACTTCATAGTTGAATATGTAGGGTCTTATTGGGCTGGGCATAATATGGAAAATTCAAATTATAAGCCTGAGGGAAGGGGGAATCAATTGGGGAACTACAATATTGGTGATCTCCATTATTTTGAAGGCATAGCTTGACTATTGCAGAATTGGTTGATAAAAATTTTGATCTCTGACCCCTGTAGCTGGTCTTCAAAATTTATTGTAAGTTTGCTACATGATATTAGTTATCCATTGAAGCTTATTTGGTGGACAATATCAGGGCAAACAGGACAGTATAGTATTTAGACAGAAGAGCTTGTGGAAGAGTTGAAGTGTGCCATCATTATAAGGACATAGATTATTATCAAAAGAGGATAGAACAGTAATTCAAAATCAAATTTTGTATTCTACATTTTGTTTTCCAGAGACATTATAGACTTAGAGGAGGATTAAAAGGAACGTCTTAGTTTTACAAGGTTGCTCTTTTGATTGGAGAGCAGTTTCATGAGACATGGCCTATTCAGAGAGAGTCAAATCTGATAGGAAATACAATTTTTCTGTGGATTTTAATGGTTTTAATGGGCCATCATTGCCAATCAGATTTATTTTATTTTAGTCTGAGTCATGAGTAGAGTATATAACCTCTTTGCCTAAGACTTCTTGTAAGACACTGTTGGCTTAACTTTTGAAGTATGTTCAGGGCTTTGCACAAAATCAGCTGCAGTGTGTAATGTTATAAATGACTGTGGTACTTTTTGGAAGCTAGACTCCATTTATCAACTCCCTAATCCAAGGGATATATTTATGAAGACCTGAAGAAACCCAGAAATTTGAAATAATGAATGTCAGTGACTGTTAATGCGAGTTATAGACATGGTAAAACATGGGCTCCCCAAACTTCCAGTTTGTGATGATTAAAATAGAAGGAACAGCTCTGATGAGAAAGTCCTGGCAAGTAGTAAAGACATACTTCTCCCTCAAAGTTTGGCAAGGCTTCTTTCCATCAATTTGAAAAGGCTGTGAGTTTAAAGACTTGGCCAGTTTGCCTGGCGAGGTACCCAGAGGTCTTCCTAGAACTATAACTGGAAGACCAGGCCATTTCATTCCACCTCCAAATCAGAGAGACAGAAACTAATCCTCACAGACAGACAGATGATGCCCAAATGATCCTTGCTGCAGGGAGGCTCTAAAAATAGATTTCTGGTTAGAGAAGGATAACTTACATCGCTTGCTCCTCTTTTAAAAGCAAAAATGGGAAATATATCACACACTTGCTCTGAGCTCAAAGCTGAGAGGCTGCTGTGCTGGTATTGCTAAATGGAATAAGAGAGCAGTGTTGGGGGCTAAAATCCCCCCCCTCTTTTTTTACCTCCCTAGAACCACAACCATCAATACTTCAAATCCAAGTCCCACCTACCTCCCTTCTTTAAAGATGTCATAGGCTAGACTAAAGCTCCCTTCCACACCCTAAGGAGGACTATAACCTATGCTTATATTGTGATAAAATTTATGAGGTTGAAATATGAGACAGAAGTAAAACCATAAATATTACACATTTGTCTAAAGGCAATATCTGGTCAGGGAAAAAGTATTATGGTAACAGTATTTAAGCTTCTGTATATTTAAATATGAAAAACTGCATTGTCCAATTTTACCATGGAGAACAGAAAATATTACCCTTAGGATAAAAATGATAGAATTGAAATTAGAATAATAAGTGATGGTGATATAATCTAGTCAAAAGTTTATCACACTCTTTTTATTTAAATTAAATTATATTTACATTTTATCTCAAAATCCATTTATTCAAATATGATTTACATCACAATTAATTATTTAACCACAATTATTTAGTAACTGTGCATTAACTCGATATTAATTGCCATAGATATGGATATACCCTTCCTTTATAAAGTATGGTAGTGGGGCTAAACTGAAGACCACAATTTTATTTGGTAAATAGAATTTCATAAGACTATGGTAGTCATGCAAGCTTGAGTGAAACCTTGAGTTTGTTTTAGTGTTTGGCTTAATGAACCAAAGCTGGACATTAATTTGCCATGATTAAACTACTTACATCAAGAGCTTGATTCCTGGGTGGAAATAATCTTATTTATTGTCTCCTTATAAACTTAAGTATTTGAAAGCATTTAAAACCTTACATAGATTGGTGTAGGGTTTGAAATGCATTTGTTTCCTTGACAATTAAAAATTGATGTTTACTTAGCTGTATTTGAAGAGATATGCTTGTTTTTGTTTTTTTTTCTTGAAATAGTGTCTAAATCAATGACTAACTTACACCTGTAGTTTTATAATGACTACCACTTCTTTATTTGTCTCTAAGTACACACATAATTAAGTAATAATATTTACAGTGCTCCAATGTAAACTTTTATTGTGTTTAATGTTTGCAACAATGTTGAAAAAGAGGTGATATACCCATATCATATCTGTCAAAAAAATAGAGAGGTTAATTAGCTTGACCGTGGTTAAGCAGATGGCACACCGCTGGCATTTAAAACCTAGGTCCCAATAGTCCTGATCATGGTAAACATGTGATGCTGCCTCTCTGGCTTGGTTAATTATTATTCAAATGATGAGAACTACTTGGTTTTTTGCCTGCAAATGTGTTAAAAACTGTAGGACTTGAAAATTTTGGAATGAAATAAATAACTTCAAACCTTACTTTCCATAAATTGCTTATATAAACAATGTAGAAGTTTCACAAAGTCTAACCTCATTAAAAAGCTCATTCCCAATGCATTCTTTTGTATCTCTAATTACAGTGTTGTGAAACTAGTTCAAAGGAGGAAGCATATCCATAGCTATCAGCAAACTGTGCTAGATTTTTTTTATTTTTATTTCTTACCCCATGCAAAGTACAATAGGAATTACGGTTTAGATAATGACTTTGCTCCCTATCACAATATAAGGGAAGTTTTTAAGGAACTGTTATGGACAGTTCAAAATGTGGGTCAGGTAGTGAGAGTAGTGGAAGGATCGGGGAGCTGAGGGCACTAACATGAAGCCTGGTGATACAACAGGATGTTGATGGGAGATGAAGAAAAGAAGAACGAAGGAGGAGAAAAACGTATATCTTTAGTGTCTTAAGGCTGGAAGTGCTTCAATTTGAAGGCTACATAAAATCACCTGTCATTTCCTATCACATTTACTGTGATTTTCACATTCAAAGTAATTCAAAGTATTTTTTACTTCGGAGCAGTGTTTTCCAAACCTAGTTTGGATATCATCTGGGAGGCTAATGCTAAAACATGCTGATGCCTAGGCTCCACTTCTGGGCATAATGATACAGCTCTTTTTGGGATGGGACAGAGCAACCCACTTCCTGATTTTAATTAGAAATCAATTCCACAGAGCATTTTAATTTTTTTCTGCTGGTCTGTGAAGTTTAAACTGTGTGTTTACTACTAGGGGGACAGAAAAAGCAGTTATTTTATTATCCTACTAGAGGCTTGGTGCATGAATTCGTGCACAGATGGGATCCCTTGGCCTGGCCGGTGATCAGGGCCCATTTGGGACTGTCTCTCCCAGTCCTGATCGGGCCAATCAGCGCCAGCCAGCCAGCTGGGGGGAGGGACTGCAGGAGGTTGGCCGCCATGGCAGGTTGGCTGTGGGAGTGCACTGACCATCAGTGGGCAGCTCCTGCATTGAGCATCTGCCCCCTGGTGGTCAGTGCACACCATAGCAACTGGTTGACTAGTCGTTTGGTTGTTTGGTTGCTTAGGCTTTTATATATATAAAATATATTTTACCCCATGGTTAATTTCAGAACCAAATCCAACCTATATTATAGAAGTAGACCATATTTGAGGCACTATTTGCAGGTCAGCATTAGATAGCAATGCTTGCATATTTAATGCCTAATAACTTTAGTTTGAATTAAATTTGCCAAATTTGGTAAATAATATTGATTGACTAACAACAACCATTTACCCTTTTCTATTTTGCTAACAGAACCTTAATTTCATTAGTGACATGATGATAATGGACTCTGGGAAGGTAGAAGCTGCATTTGATTAATGAATGAACAAATTATGTAACAATTTATGGTAATTCTATTTTCTTTTACCAGTGATTTGTTTAAAGTGTGCACCTAACCAATTTCTAATCAATAGAATATAAATGGGAATCTTTCAGGTTTTCTGAAAAAGATTTTCCTCTATGATCAAAAGCTGGGGCTATATGATAACCCTATTCTAATTTTTTAAGGAACCTTCAAACTGGTTTCCATAGTGGCTCTATCAGTTTACCCAAAAAATTTGAACGCATTTATTCACACAGATGTATGTACCCCTATGTTCGCTGCAGCATTATGCACAGTGGCCAAGACATGGAAACAACTGAAATGTCCCTCAATACATGATTGGAGAAAGAATATACAGTGCATATAGTATACAATGGAATACTACTCAGCCATAAGAAAAAGAGAAAAAGAAATACTGCCATTTGCAACAATATGGATGGACCTTGAGAATATCATGCTAAGAAAAATAAGTCAGAAAATGTTAGGAACCATATGATTTCACCCATATGTGGTATATAAAATTGAAAGGAACAAATGAACAAACAAGAAAAACAAACAAAAGCTCATAGACAGAGATAACAGTATGGTGGTTACCAGAATGAAAGGATTGAAGGGGTAGTAAGGTGACGTGATTTGACTTTGGGTGGTGGGCACACAGTGCAATATACAGATCTTGTATCATCTAAATGTACACTTGCAACCTACTTAATCTCACTAATCAATGTCACCCCAATGAATTTAATTTAAAATATTTTTAATAGATAGGAGGCCCTGCTCTAGTGAGTATCAAAATTTATTATAAAGCTATTTTTTAAGACAGTGACAAAAAATATAAAAATAAAACCTGGGGATCTCTGAGGGTCTCCTTTACTACTTTGGATAGTTTTATGACTCTGATGATGCTTGGAGTTTGTGATGTTTGAAAATGCTGTCACTATCTTAAAAGTATACAAGAGAATGTGGTAAAGTCAGTGGAGGCACAAGGAAGAAATATGCAAAGAGTCATGGTCCTAGGGGATTTCTCACAGCCTATGAACCAGCCCTGCTTCCGCCCCTTTCTAAACTTCTTATCATGAGAAATCACATGTTCATTGTTCAGGTCACTTTCAGCCAAATATTACTTCATTGCTATTCATATGTTGATTTACGCCTTTCCCTTCCTAGCAATAATTTTTATTTAATTTCTTTCCAGAATTTTGAAGCTTCAAGGTACTTCTCAGTTCACTCCTTACCACATGAGTACCTTTGTCTCTGATTTAGAACTGCAGTATTATCATACTTACAACATATTTCTCTCAAGGGTTTCAAACTCTTCCAACTGATCATTTCAGCAAGGCTTACTTAAATTTTCTTTAAGATGACTATATTTATAAAAATAAGAAACCTAGTGTTTTCCATATGTGTGATTAAAGTGCACAGCAGAGCAATGTGAGTTTATTAAAAACAGCAAGAACTGTAGCGTGGAAGAGAAAGGCCAACAGTAGGGAGAACCACAAAATTAAAATTACAACTTATCCAAGCTGTGCTGTCAAAATTCAGTGAGCTTTGTCTCTTGACTCCACTGTGGAAATGTGAGGAGGCTAAGGTGAAAAATATTATATCTGGGGTCTGGAGACCGAAAAATACAAAGTAATTCTTGGCTACAGGACATTAGTTGAATTCAGTGGGGCCTGTATGCAAGATGCTGGGGTTGGCAAGTGAGGGAGGAAGAAGAGAGTTGATTAAGAAGATCCATCATCCCTGTGCCTGTGGTGTTCACTATCTTGGGGAGAAAAGCATGTCTGCAGTGGGTGAAATTTAAGTGGAAATATAGCCAACTCTGACACAGTATTAGCCTTGCTACAAATCTGTGTCCTGGCATTGGGAAGCTGTGAGACCTTGTCAAAGATAATTCATTTCCAGGCTTCAGCTGCATTCCAAATTAGAGAAAATAAGGATACCTAGAAATAGGGATATGGAGAAGCTTAAATGTAACAATACATGAAACCGCTTACCATATAGGCTGTATGGTCCTGGCCCATGATAAGTATGCAATTAATGTCATATATTTAAAATAACAAAACCTAAAAATACAAGCATTTTTTATCCAGAACTATATGTAAAGAAGGAGAATAGCTATCTGGGTATCAGATATGATTAAATAATTGATAATTAAGTTTTAAAGAGAATAATACAACAATCTATGATTTGGTTATATTGCTTAGTTCAATAAAGAGAAAATGCACAACCAGAAATAAAAAGGACACTAACTCATTGTACTTTATATAAAGTACTAGAGGCCCAGTGCACAAAATTCGTGTCCTGGGAGGGGTGTGTCCCTCAGCCCAGCCTGCACTCTCTCCAATCTGGGACCCCCTTGGGGGATGTCCAACTGCCAGTTTAGGCCCAATCCCGGGCAGTTGGACATCCCTCTCACAATCCGGGACTACTGGCTCCTAACCGCTCGCCTCCCTGCTGCCTGATTGCCCCTAACTGCTTCTGCCTGCCAGCCTGATCGACACCTAACTGCTGCCCTGCCGGCCTGATTGCTCTAAACTGCCCTCCCCTGCAGGCCTGGTCACCCCTAACTGCCCTCCCCTGCCAGCCATTTTCTGGCAGCCATCTCCTGATGACATGGACATGGCCATCTTGTGACCACATGGGGGCAGCCATCTCCTGACCACATGGGCATGGCCATCTTGTGACCACATGGGGGCAGACATCTTGTGCGAGGGTATGATATTCAATTTGCATATTACCTCTTTATTATATAGGATAGTACAAGGAGTTAAAAGACTTGTGCTATTTTTTAGCTATATCAGAATATTTCCCATTTTTTTCATATAGCAAAATCTTTACAGATACAACTCTGAAATGAATAACTGATTTTGCTCCCCAGGTAACATTTAGTAATATCTGAAGACATTTTTGGTTGTCACAAGTGGCCAGAGATTGCCACTGAATCTAGTAGGTAGAGGCCAGAAATGCTGCAAACCATGCTACAATGCACAGGGCAGCCTCCTCACTATCCCTAGGAAAGAATTATTTGGTCCCAAATATCAATAGTGCCTAGTTCACTAGTAAGAATCCCATGTTAAATGGTTTGTTTTAAAAAATGTGTTCCTGTGGGGGGGGGTGGGGGGGGGGAGGGTGGGAGGGTGTATCTGTGTGTGTCTGTTGTACCAGAATAAAGGCATTCAACAAATAGGTAAATATTCTGAAGGGAACCAATGAAAAGGAGGAGAAAAAAGGATCCTTGATAATCATCAAATATAGTTGTACTACAAAGCCTGTTATTTGAAATACAAAATTCACTGGACTTAAGTGGCTCATTCAGAACTAAGATCTAGAGTTTCATGCTCCTAAATCAAAGCCCAGTCCCTGGGATCATCTTTCAAATATTAGTATCAGATCTAGCTATTTTTGTTTTATTGGGGCTATGATAGACACATTCAACTTTTAAAAATATTTTCTGAAATGGTGGTGGGGGTTGGGTTTTTTATTTTATGTTGTAGTATATCAATATCGAAAGCAGCAACTGTTTTAATATATATATATATATATATATTATATATATATATATAATATATAATATATACATATATATATATATATATATATTTCTATAGACTTTCAGATTTCTGATGAGATAGAAATACATTTATGAATATTTTAAAATCTAGTCAGTGTTGGATTTATAGGTTATATGACATCAATATATCATTTTAAAAATAATAAAACCTCTTTTTTTGTTAATATATAAATTTTTTTTTATTGATGTCAGAGAGGCAGGCAGAGTAGAAAGAGGTAGAAACATCAATGATGAGAGAGAATGATGAGAGAGAATAATTGATCAGCTGCCTCCTGCATGCCCCCTATTGTGGATGGAAACCTTAACCGTCATGTTCCTTTGACCAGAATTGAACCTGGTACCCTTCAGTCTGTAGGCCAGCACTCTGTCCACTGAGCCAAACTGGCTAGGACCAAAACCTCCTTTGTATGTGCTTCCTCCTGAAATAATATAATAAACTAATTTGTGCTAACTTTTTATTTTTTTAGTATGTTTTATTGATTTCAGAGAGAAAGGGAAAGGGAGAGAGAGACAGAAACATCAATGATGAGAGAGAATCATTGATTGGCTACCTCCTGGGGATTGAGCCCGCAACCCAGGCATGTACCTTTGACTGAAATCAAACCCACGACTCTTCAGTACACAGGCTGACGCTCTATCCACTGAGCCAAACCAGCTAAGGCATTGTGCTAACTTTTTAGAGATTACACATTGACTATATTTGCTATTATGACCACTCTAAAAAAATGTATTTTCTTTGTTGATGTTCAAGTTCTAACACAGAAGTAAAATAAATCACAAAAAGTAATGTTACCTTGACCTTCCTTTAAATATATATTTGTAAGGTATATTGTTTCAAATAGTACAATAGAGGAAGAGTGTCTACACTTCACAGTTAGACCCAGTCTTACTAATTCAAGCTGCTTGTCCTGCTGTAAAAGAAGAAAAGCACAAGGCCTACCCTGAAGTCCTCTGCATTCTCCTCTTGAAACAGAGCAAAGAACTATGAGACCAGTGCTGATGACCCCACAGCCCCTTCCTGAGCCTGTGTTCCTCACTGACTCCCAGGAGCTGCAGTCTGCTGTGTCTGGGGGAAATTGGATATAGGAATCAATGCAGAAATTTCTTTCTCCTTCTGTCAGCAAAGACTGAAAAACATGAAGAGCCACAGGAGCACAACCATGAGGGCAAACTTGAATGTTTGTGGATTTGGATAGCCATTAAACTCACTGATAATGAGCTTATCATCCCTGGAAGTATTCAAATACAGTGGAGCCTTGACTTACGAGTGTCCCGACTAACGAGTTTTTTGAGATACGACCCGTCTCTCTCTCTCTAACTCTCTCTCGGCTGATTTTTTGCTTTGAGTTGCGAGCTAAAATTCAGGTTATGAGCCAGCTTCAGATACCCCACTGCTAGTTGGCACAGCGAATGTCACAGTGAACATCACAACATCAGCCCAGCATCACATGTCTCACTCATTCACTTTTTGATTTGACATACAAGTAATTTGAGTTACGAGCTCCTTCACAGAACGAATTAAACTTGTAAGTCAAGGCTCCACTGTATTGAATAATATGGAGGGATGTCATGGAAGGGAATCAAGCATTGCATGAGTGGAAAGAATAGAAAATGTCAAGGATTTTGTCTATGCCCAACTTTTTTTTTTTTTTTAAATATATTTTATTGATTTTTTACAGAGAGAAAGGGAGAGAGATAGAGAGTTAGAAACATCGATGAGAGAGAAACATCGATCAGCTGCCTCCTGCACATCTCCTACTGGGGATGTGCCCGCAACCCAGGTACAGGCCCTTGACCGGAATCGAACCTGGGACCTTTCAGTCCGCAGGCCGACGCTCTATCCACTGAGCCAAACCGGTTTTGGCAATGCCCAACTTTTAAAATCAGAATTTTATGCTATATATTTTCCACATTGTATTAGGGAAGAACATCACCAGGAGAAATGTATAGGAATAGAGGGGGAAAAATAAAGCCTTTTATCTAATAAAACCAGAAATTCATGCACTCGGGGCGGGGCGGTCCCTCAGCCCAGCCTGCACCCTCTCACACTCTGGGAGCCCTCTCACTCCCTGGGCAGTGGGCCTAAGCCATCAGTTGGACATCTGTAGCACTGCTGCAGAGGCAGGAGAGGCTCCCGCAACCACCACTGCACTTGCCAACCTTGAACCCTGCTTCTGGTTTAGCGGCACTTCCCCTGTGGGAGTGCACTGACCACCAGGGGGCAGCTCCTGCATTGAGCATTTACCCCCTGGTGGTCAGTGCGCATCATAGAGACTGATCATTCTGCCATTTGGTCGATTTGTATATTAGCCTTTTATTATATAGTACTAGAAGCCTGGTGTACAAAATTCATGCATGGAGGGAGGGTGCTGCAGCTTGGCCTGAACCCTCTCACAATCTGGGACCCCTTGGGAGATGTCTGACTGCTGGTTTAGGCCCAAGCCTGATCCCTTAGCCCGGGATCGGGCTTGGGCCTAAACCAGCAGTCGGACATCCCTCTCGCAATCCGGGACCACTGGCTTCTAACCGCTCACCAGCCAGCCTGATTGCCCCTAACTGTTTGCCTGCCTGCCTGATTGCCCCTAACCACTCGTCTGCCTGCCTCATCACCCCTAACCACTCTGCCTGACTGCTGATCACGCCTAACTGCTCGCCTACCTGCCTGATAGCCTTTAACCACCTCTGCCTCGGCCCTCGCCATGGCAACTTCATCCAAAAGGATGTCCAGAATGACATCTAGAAGGTCATTTGGCTGTCTGGTCTAATTAGCACATTACACTTTTATTATTATAGATTGTGGTTAATGTAAATTTCTACAATGTTACATTACATATTTGTCTGATTTCTTTTTAAATATTAATAATGAGAAAAATTATAAATGGATGTAAAACTGTTTATATTACTTTCTGTTGTTTTGAAATTTGCTCCTTGTGGTAATCCTATCTAATAAAAGACAAACATGGTAATTGACTGTACCTTCACTATGCCTCCCATTGGCTAATCAGTGTGATATGCAAATTAATCCAACCAAGATGGCGGCCGGCAGCCACACAGCTGAAGTGAGCAGGAGGCTTGCTTGCTCCAGTGATGGAGGAAGCCAAGGTTCCCCACCTGCCCTGGCCTGGCTCTGAGTTCTGAAAGCAACAAAGTTTCAATTATAGAAGCTAAACAAACCCCAGATACCTGCTTTCAGCAGGCTGTGGCCACAGAGCTGGAGTGAGCAGGAGCCGGCTCTCAGCTCCAGTGACAGCAACAAAGTTTCAATTATAGAAGGTAAATAAATCCCAGAATAAAAATAAAAAGAAAAAAGGAGGGGTTGGGAGCTTCAGTCGCCGGCCAGCCTGAAAACAGCCATCAGCCCCTCATCCAGGCTGGCCAGGTACCCTAGTGGGGACCCCCACCCTGAAGGGTGTGTGACCAGCTGCAAACAGCCATCATCCCCTCATCCAGGCTGGACAGGCACCCAGGCGGGACACCCTTCAGGACAAACCAGCCAGCCCCCACCTGTGCACCAGGCCTCTATCCTATATAGTAAACGGGTAATATGCAAACTGACCCTAACAGCAGAAAGACTGGGAATGACTGGTCACTATGACACACACTGACCACCAGGGGGCAGACACTCAATGCAGGACCTGCCCTCTGGTGGTCAGTGCGCTCCCACATGGGGGAGCTCTGCTCAGCCACAAGCGAGGCTGATGGCTGCCAGTACAGTGGTGTTGGTGAGAGCCTCTCCTGCCTCCTCAGCAGCACTAAGGATGTCCGACTGTAGCTTAGGTCTGTTCCCTGCTGGCAAGTGGACATCCCCCAAGGGCTGCTGGGCTGCCAGAGGGATGTCTGATTGCCATCTTAGGCCCAATCCCCCTGGGAGCAGGCCTAAGCCAGCAGGTGGTCATCCCCCAAGGGGTCCCAGACTGCAAGAGGGCACAGGCTGGGCTGAGGGACCCCCCCTCACTGAGTGCACAAATTTTTGTGCACAGGGCCTCTAATAAAAATAATAAGCTTCCAAAAAATGCCCATGCCTTAATCCCTGAAATGTGTCAATATGTTTTGTTACATGTAAAATGGTAAGGTAGCAGATAAAATTAAAATTGATAATCAGGTGACCTTGAGATGGGGAGATTGCCCTGTATTATCTGAGTGGGTCCAATATAACCATATGGGCCATTAAATGTGGGAGAGGAAGTCAAAAGTTCAAAATGATGCATGTGAGAAAGGTTCCATCAGCCATTGCTGGCTTTGAAGGTGAAATAGGTCAACAAGCTAAGGAATGTGGGCAGCTTCTAGAAACTGAAAAGCCAAGAGAACACATCTCCTACAGAGCCTCCGGAAAGAAATGCAGCATGCTGACATCTTGTTTGTAGCCAAGTGTGACCAAATCACTGACTTCTGACCCCCAGAACTATGAGATAATTGATCTGTATCAATATCGGACAGTAGGTTCATGTTTATGTGTTCTAGTAGGAATACAAAACTAATGCAATGCTAAATAAAATAGCATTTTTTCTCTCTGGTTATCTTTAGGGGGGTAAGTAAAATAAATTCAAACTAGCTTATGTAGAACCTCAGAAAGGGCAAATTTGGGGATGAATGGAATCATGGATTCAAACACCATCAAGGTATTTTTCTCTTCATCTCTAGTGTCTACTTCTCAGTGTGTTGTTTTGATATCTCAGGTAGCCTTCCTTTCTATACCTGGAAACATGGACAGAGAAAGCAGGCAGATTGGACACAAACCATTTTAGCCACATCTCCAAATACAATTTACAACTGATAAAAATAAATTTCAAAATTCTACTAAGAGCCCAACTGGCCCATATAGTCTCTTGTTGAATTAGTTCTTGTTGAACTAATGTGAGTATCATTTTTCAAGGCCTCCAATAGAACAACGAGGATAGAGTGAGGTAATCCCTAAAAGAACGTTGTTGTTTATAATAACAAGGATAACAACAAAGGGAAATGGTGCTTTCAGGTAAAAGTAGAATTTATAACACAAGGGTTCATGAGTTCTTTATATACAGAATGAAATCCTGATCAATACTGTCATCCAAATTGTACAGTAATAAAAAAAAACTGATTATATAAACTTCTAGAAATAGAAAAGAAATATATATATGTTAGTTCCAGACACTCTAATTGTCTTCAAAAATTGATTTAAGTATTGGAGGAAATGGAGATAATTAAAAAGTTAGGTTTTAACACTTTGAGCTTTAGGCTATTACGGGTTTTGTCTTTTAAAGTGCTACAGGTAATGAGTAGCTAGCTTTGGAAACATTAGGTTACCTAGATTTGGTGCCATCTGATACAGGGATGATTGCAAAAAAGCAAATGCAATTTGAAGATGCTAATGTGCTTCATTCTATTTCTGTGTCAAAATGAATTTCATTAGATTTATATTTGCTTACCTTCAGTTTTATGTTTTATTTTTTATTGTGTGAACTGTTACTATGATTGGGGTCTTCTAAAGAGTCTACTTGTACATTTAAGAGTTTTATTTTTGGAGATCTTACTTTGAAGTGATATTCTCCCCACTTGGCAGCCTTCTACTTATCTGTCAAATAGCCCCCAAGGTGTGATGTCTTTTTAGTGCATGAAGGTTTACCTTGAAGATAGGTACAGAAAGACAATTTTTCTTAGTGGAATTTTACAGTTTCTTTTTAAGGTTCTTTGGCAATTCATTCTTACCTTATGCAACTTTGAACTACAAAGAGAAATATAGAAATCCAATTTTTTGACTGAGTATTTACATAAACCTTTCTATAAAATAATTTCAACCCCTTTCACAAATATGATAAACTGCAATCTAGTCTTCAGGTTTCTGAAAATGCTTACTACTCCAGATATAAAATAGCTCTCTTCAGAAATTCAGATGTTTCACATAGAATTATTCTTAAGAAGCAAATATCATATGTCTTTGACACAAATCAATTTTTATAACCAAGAAGTATATACTCATCCTGTTCATTTTCAGAAATAAATATATGGTTTTGTTACTTATAATACTACATTTAATTTTTAAGTTTGACTTATAATTTTATTTTATCCGTTTTTAATTTACTTTATTGTTGAAAGGGGACAACCAGATGTCCCCTTATTCCCCCATTGACCCCTTCTATGTCTTTCCTTCCCCCTCCCCAGGCCTTCACAGCTCTATTGTCCATAGGTTATGCATATATGCATATAAATTCTCTGGTTCATCTCTTCGTGCCCCCACTTCCCTCTGATTTATAATTTTATATTAGTTCTTTTAAACCCATGAAATATTAGTTTTACATAATGTTTGATGTTCTTTTTTGTTATAAAATTAATAATTAAATTCATCATTAAAAATGATAAAACAATATCAGCTTGAAAAAACTTAGCATACTTTCTAATAATCAACACATACCTAGTATAATCACAATATAGTGTCTAAATATATTTTGGACTCTTTTAAAAGACAGTATATGCTTTAAATTTGGTGTACTACCACATTTAAATCCCTGAGCTTTTCTCAGATTTTGAGAACCAACTTGATGCCTCTGTAGTAAGAAAAGTGAAGAAAAGTATGAGAGCTTTTTTGCTCTATTACAATTATAAAGGAATATACATTAGATATAACTGAGGACATTTTCTATAGAGAAATTATATTATTCAGTGTTATTTTATAGGCACATAGGAAAAATTTACTCAAAATCAAATAACGTCTCTTCCACAGACACCTCACATGGGCATGCTATTCATGAAATAGAGAACAGTACATTTTGAATTGCAGGGATTGTGTATGTGGTTGACGGAATACTGGGTCCTCAGTAATAAATTAGATGGCCATGTATTAAAGTATATTTTATCTATGCAATGGTAAAAACCAAAGTCCTGATAACTAAGGAAGACATATAAGTTACCCTCCTTTTTGAAACTTCAAATCGAAAGCCAGGAGCTTTCCCTCAGTTTTCAGAT
The DNA here is from genome assembly GCF_963259705.1 of Myotis daubentonii. Lineage (NCBI taxonomy): Eukaryota > Metazoa > Chordata > Mammalia > Chiroptera > Vespertilionidae > Myotis > Myotis daubentonii. The sequence goes on from NC_081841.1 coordinate 168,620,754, forward strand.
TTCAGGAAATTAATATATCCAGAACCCCAATGACTAAAGGCAAATTTGAATTTGTTAAGCAGTAGTTATCAAAGTATAGACCCTTGTCCAGCAGCATCAGTGTCACCAGGGAACTTATTATAAATGCAAATTCACTGGGGCATACTAGAGACCAACTATGTCAGAAACTCAGATTTGGAGCTAAGAAATCTGTCCTTTAAAAACTCTTCTAGGTGATCCTGATTCATGATACAGTTGAAGAACCACTATTCTTAAAAAAGAACTTACAACACGTACATGATATATTCAATGGTCACTAAAGAGAACTGTGACCATTTATTAAGGTGACTGCGTATTAGAAAACAAATATACTCATATTTTGTATATTTCTTTGATAGTCATTCTAAATGGCCCTTACTCGTGGGCAGCAAAAATGTCAAGTTTGGGCTTATCTCATAAAAGTCCAGGTAAGTCTGCCAACATTTTTTGAAGTTACCTCTTGAATTCTTGAAGGAAATGTTAAAATAGACACATTTCTCAAAGGGCATAATCCTGGCTTCCTGACTCATTGAAGTGAGGGCTATAATTTCTGAGAGAACCAAGTTTAACCCCTAGGATTGTCATCCACATCAAAAGAGTAAAACAAAGCAGTTCCATATTCTTAGAAAATTTCAGGCAATTCCTTCAAAGGCTTGAGAAACACAGGAATGATGTTCTTATTAAATAGCCCTTTCCCATTATCTGTTCGGTGAAAAGCCAAATGGATCTAGCAGTCAGATAGTACCTGTAATTGCAGTTGAGGACAGAGTTGGAGGATCTTTGATAAAGTAAATCAGTATATTCCCCTGGCACCTGGTAACTATCGGGGTCTGGAAAATTCATTCTATTTGTGCCAGTCAAAAAAAATATCACCAACAGTGACAGGGTCAGAAATCCAACTTAATACTTATTCCCCAGGACTAGTTTAACTCTGCATCTATGTACCAATATATAATCTTCAAGGACCTTGATTATTTAGACATCCCATACTATATTAATGATGTGACATTGGATCTGGTGAACAGGATGTATTAGGTGCCCTAGAAGCCCAAGTTAGATAGATGTGTGTGCTGAAACTAAAGTGCAGGAGGAAACAATGACAAATATTCAGGAACCTGTCACTTTATTCATTTTCTAGGACTTTAATGGTGGAGAATATTGAGCATTCTTTCTCAATAGAAAAAGAAAGATGCTTTACTCTGTGCTGCATACCACTAGGAAAGAGGTACAATACTTGTTTTGGATTTTGGAAGCAACACATGCTATAGTTAGGTCTGCTGTTCTGACCATTTGCTGTGTAACTTTTATTAGGAATCTTAGTAAATTGATAGGAAAACCTATTCTTTTTTTTTTTTCTGAGACCTGGTACAAGAGAAGGCTCTGCAATAGTGACAGTCACAGTAAGGGCTATCTGAGAGAGAGAGAGAGAGAGAGAGAGAGAGAGAGAGAGAGAGAGAGAGAGAGATGCCATTTTGTCCTTATGGCATTGTAAACTCAATGTTGTTCAAAGTGTCAAAATACTGAAGGTCATCTTTGGACAGCACCAAAGGAGAATCACAACACATACTAGTATACTAAAGAAAAGCCAAGCCTTTTTCTACTGATAGCCATTCTTCTTTTGAGAAGCAGATGGCCTAAAAGATAGTGCAATGGCCAACAAAATACTCAGTTATGATTTCATAAAGGAAAAAATACATTATGGCTTTGAGTTCTCATATCTAAGTGTAACCAAAATGCTATAATGTTCTCGCAAAGGCAGACTACACAATTTAAGGGACTGAAGAGCAGAAATGGCAGTGGCCCCTCTCATAGTCTTGCCATTGTAAATAATAACCATCTGAACTTTGTACTGTGCTGCTCAAGATATACAGGGGTGGGCAAAAGTAGGTTTACAGTTGAGAGTACATGAAACAGTTTATTCTTGTATTATTATTTATTTTTGTATTACATATATTTTTTATACAAATAGTTGTAAACCTACTTTTCCTTACCCCTGTATAGATTCCCAAGAAAGGAATCTATTCCACAATGGTCCTTATTCAACTTAAGGTTGAAAAAGGACTCCTAGGAATTTGGGGCACTTATATATTAAGAAGGGCATTTCTTTGTTGGCTATAGTAATTGGTCTCTATTGCCATGGATAATTATCTAAGATGGCTACATGACCACTTAGAAAAATAAGACTGCGTCTTCTATACATAGATTTGTTAGGTAGCTACATATATTAACCAAGTTTCAGTATTTTTTTCCTTTTCCATTTTATTATTTTGGATGAGGAATGTTGGAAATGATTAAGTGACTTATAAGTTCAGAGATTATGAAAATAAAAGGAGCCACATCTGAACCTCATGGGGAAATTTATCACATGGACATCTTAAACATGTGATTATTACAATGACTAATGGAGCTTTGTGCTCTCTTGGGGGGAGGGTAGGGGAGGAAGGAAGAAAGGAGAGAGGGAACAAGGGTGTCTTCCTTTATATGAGAGATAGTTGACTCATGTCAGGTGAAAGTATATTGTTAAACATGGATAAAATGGTGAGAATGGATGCCAAAACGTAAGAGAAGAGGACTGCTCTATTGTTCATTTTTTTTCTCTCCTCTTCCCTGATCTACTCTGTTTCAATAGGCAACTCTGGGGGGGTTTACTAATACATATTTTATTTCTCAGACTCCAGTATCAGCAAGATATTGAAAAATCAAAGTACCTGGGTTTTTTGCTTCTTTTCCTTGACAAAGGCCTGGGATGCAGGAACACCATTACCTCTGTTTACCTCTCAGGAAGAGGCCAAGATAGAAGCCTCTTGCTGTTTCAGTTCTGGATTATCTCTTCAGCCCTGTGTAGCCTTCAGATTCTCCACTGCCTACATAATGAAATGAGTCCTTCTATTATAATTTTTGAAAGTGTTTTCTCTCTTCCTAGCCAGATGACTACTGACAGAGATCTTGAGACTTGCCGTCCGTCGAAAAGCAACAGCTTCAGGTGAGGTCAATACAGGATTTTCAGAGGAGAGGTTAACCTACTCAGAAAGATACAAACCTTAAGATGGAGTTGCGGCTCACTACGTGTCCATGGAGTAGGCTTCTTGGCCCTACATGTGACTTCTACATTCTGATGGGAGTGAGGGTTTATGTAACCCTTCTGGCCAGGGTAAGATATAATGCATTATTCTTTGACATTCAAAATTGAATTTTTATAAAAATACAAGATTCATGCACCGGTGGGATCTCTTGGCCTGGCCTGCACCCTCTCTCAATACAGGATCCCTCGGGGGATGTCAGAGATCAGGTTTCTGCCCCATCCTTAAGGCCAGTATGCATATAAGACCTTTGGTTAATCTGTTCCCATGCTCCCCCCTCCCCGCTTCCCTCGGAGATTCATCAGTCTGTTCCATGTTTCCATGCCTGTGCATTGAGCATCTGCTCCCTCGTGGTCAGTGTGTGTCATAGCTACCAGTCAACCAGTCGAACAGTCTCTTAGGCATATAAATATAATATGTTTATATTAAGGGAATTTTTGTTTTATCTATGTTTTAATACATTGTTATACCTATTATATATATGTATGTATATTTGAAACCTTTTTATTTTTACCTTTATTTATTTACTAGAAGCCCAATGCATAAAATTTGTGCAAGAGTAGGCCTTCTTTACCCCAGCTGCTGGCACTGGCTTCCCTCTGGCACCCAGGCCTGGGCTTCCCTCGCAGCCCACTTTGTCTGGAAGGTCGTCAGAAGGATATCAGTCTAAGTAGCATATTACTTTTTTATTATTACAGACAGCCCTCAGGTTATGTCGGTCTCGACGTACGTGGTTTCGTGTTTACGTCGCCATCTCCCATTTATTTATATATAAAAAAAGTTCCATCACTTCAACATATTTACGTATGTGCTTTATGTTTTTTATTATTTATTTACCACAAGCGAAGGTCAGGAATTGTTATCTTTCTTTTAATTTTTTTACTGTTTCACTTCATTACTGCTGTTTATGTGCTCCATGTGAGTGACGTAGGTGCTTATGTAGGTGGGCTCCGACTTATAGTGAAAATCATGTTACAACATGCCGTAGGAACGGATCTCCAACATAATCCAAGGACCTACTGGATAGATCCATGGTCAGCAAACCGCGGCCCACGAGCCACATGCGGCTCTTTGGCCCCTTGAGTGTATCTCTTCCACAAAATACCATGTGCGGGCAGGCGCACACATACAGTGTGAATAAAACTTCGTGGCCCATGCGCAGAAGTCAGTATTTTGTGGAAGAGCTACACTAAAGGGGCCAAAGAGCCACATGTGGCTCGTGAGCCGCGGTTGGCCGAGCCGCAGTTTGCTGACCACTGGTATAGATTGATATTAGTGAGAGGGAGAAGGGGGAGGGGGGGAGAGAGAGAGAGAGAGAGAGAGAGAGAGAGAGAGAGAGAGAGAGAGAGAAACTTTAATTTGTTGCTCCACTTATTTATGCATTTATTCTTTGCTTCTCACATGTGCCCTGATCTGCAAACCTTGGTATATTGGGGTGATGCTCTAACCAGCTGAGCTACCCAGCCAGGGCTGAAATCTTTTTAAAATATAACTGATAGTATTTTTGTCCTCTTGTCTTTTAGAATAAGAACTCAAACTGCTCTCACTGTAATAGAAACATATTAATAATTTGATTATTGCCATATTGCTTACATGTAAGGTATACTCATTTGCTAGACTTTTCATAGCAAAGTACCACAGACCGAGTAACAAATAAAAAAAATATTTTTTCTCACAGTTCTGCAGACTAGAAATCTGAGATCAAGGTGTCAGAAAAGTTGGTTCCTTCTGAGAACTAGGAGGGAAGGATATGTTCTCGGACTCTCCTTGGCTTGATAGACATAGCCATCTTCTTCCTCTGTCTTCACATAATCTTCCAAGTGTGTCTGTGTTTTCTATGTCCAAATTTCCTCTTCTTATAAGGACACTAATCATATTATATTAAGAGCCATCTTATTGACCTCATTTTACCTTAACCATGTCTTTAAAAATGTTATGGCCAAAATATAGCCACTTTATGGGATACTGGGGGTTAGGAGTTAATACATGATTTTGAGGAGAAAAAGTTCAGCCCACAACAAATTGAGCCAGTATTTGTTCTCCAGAGTGCTACCATTTCTATAGCAAAGGCACAGCCAGGGACTATATTATTAGTATCTAGCCCACCTCCTTTTTGTCCCTATATGTGGCCTTATTACTAGCCCTTGGCAAAGGAATGGGACCAGGAGTAATGATTGTCACTCATGCCCAAGGTTTTTAAGAATTATATGTTCCTTCTCTATTACCTGGATAATTTTTTTAATATACCTTGATTGATTGCAGAGAGCAAGGGAGAGAGAAAGAGAGATAGAAACATCAATGATGAGGGAGAATCATTGATTAACTGCCTCCTTCACATCCCCTACTGGGGATCAAGCATGTGTCCTTGACTGGAATTGAACCTGGGACCCTTCAGTCCGCAGGCTGAAGCTCTATCCACTGAGAAAACCAGCTAGGGCTGCCTGGATAATTTGAATGAAGAGGATTTGGCCCTAAACTAGAGGATTTGGAGCCAGAGAATAGAAAGAACTGGAGTAAATTACTCATGGTGTGTAGAAAAATCATTTAATCTACAGTCAGATATGCTGGCACTGAAATGTTATACCTATAAAATTGACTGGTAGTCTGTTATAACTCTAATCTGTTTGGTAATTAACTTCAGATAGTTTTAACCTAATTAAATCATAAATAGGCAGAGGAAGTGGAGTGTTGCCATTGCTTAGAGGTCAATTGAGATGATTAGATAATAGCAAGTGCAGGTTAAAAATTTGAAGATCTATATTATGTAGGGGCAAAATATTGAAAAACCATTTATGGTCTGTAATAATTCAGAAGACAAAGCATGTCCTACTTAAGTCTGTAACTCTAGGAAAGTGGTTCTGAAACATGGGGTTCAGGGAGTGGATCTCACCCTTGTGGGTTTTTGCCTCACGAAGTTTGAAGAATAAAATTTGTGGACTAAAAGGACTTGTTAGTAAAAGGGTATACATTTTTTAGATGAAAATACAAATTCCCATGTAAGGACAAGTTCCCATAGGGTGTAACCCACTAAGCCCTCTTTTTTTCTAAGGGTTATAAATGCTGCAGTTCTTTGTCTCTTCATGCTCCCTTCTAATTGGACCCTTTCCCTATTTTTTAAAAAATATATTTTATTGATTTTTTTACAGAGAGGAAGGGAGAGGGATAGAGAGTTAGAAACATCAATGAGAGAGAAACATTGATCAGCTGCCTCCTGCACACTCCCTACTGGGGATGTGCCTGCAACCAAGGTTCATGCCCTTGACCAGAACTGAACCTGAGACTCTTTAGTCCCCATGCCGATGCTCCATCCAGTGAGACAAACCAGCTAGGGCACCCTTTCCCTATTCTATGACCCTGTGCTTTGCTAACTGGTCACTCTTTTGTAGAATATCAGCTTCAATGTCCAAAACCCACGTGGTGTCCCCTTTCTCTCCCCGCCTCATCTTGCAACATTCCTCTATCTTCTGTGAACGTTTCCCTCTCTCCAGCATCTGTCCTCTGTGGAAGTATGTTTCCTTTTTCCCACACTCTGTGACTTTTCTTTATCCTCTGTGAATGCATGCCTTCCTCTCCCCTTACCCTGTGGCACTTTTCTTTCTCTGTGAATGTATGCCTTCCTGGGCCCCATGCCCTCACCTATGCATTCCTCCCCCAAGGACCCTCTTTATTCCTAAGACTCCCTAAACATACCTATTTTGTCCCTAGAATTCCTTTCAGTTGGAAAAGGTGAGATAATTTGTTAGTTTTTACTTAATGCTTTAGCAAGGTGTTAAACAAGAAGAAAGTGCAAGAACTGACTTATTTCAGAGCAGAGGTTGAAAGAACAGAGGTGAGAAATTTTGGGTCACACATGTTTGGAAAAGGCAAAAGCTTTTAGATCCTAAATAGTAAGAGACAACACAAGAAAAGGACTTTTCATGGCAAAGGCACATTAAGATGTCTGTTATAGAGGAAATTTCAGCCTTCTGGCAAATACTGTAGTAGGGAAGTTTCCTTCCCACCTAAGCTAATTCTTTCAAGAGACATAGGGTGTGGTGTGGGGGCGGTGGGAGGGGGGTAGGGGGAACCAGGCTTAAAATTTTAACTAGGAAAGAACTTAGTTGTGCTTACTGGTATGTAACTGACTAGTAGCAAGTGATCAGAATTCTACTAAGCTTTTTAAGAATATGTTGCTGAGAAAAAAGAAAGAAAAGAAGCTACATCTAAATAACTGGTAGTTCTAAGACAACAGACAACAGCAGGGCTTCAAATCTTTGCACCAGAAGGACGCACCCATCTCCCAAAGAGGATTTCGTTCTCAGTGCCCACTTCAGATGTAATCATGGAGGGAACTGTGACATGAGGAAACTCCCAAAAGTTAAAATCCGGTGCCAACAGAGAATGCCAGAATCCTGAGTCTATTCAAGAAAATACCTCCTCTTACAGCAGTACCTCCCTGCTAGCCAGAAATAGCCACAATGGACATTGTTATGTATAACAAATACCTTCTATTATGTTAAGGTACTAACATGCAAAGATTCACTAGAGTAGCTATCTCAGTATTCAATGTGAATTTTTTTTTGGTGACTATTGATGGCTTTAGATGATGTAAATATAAAGAGAGAGAAAAGCAAAGGAAAAAAACAGGTAAATCCTGTTTTTCTTCAGGGTTTGTGTAGTCACAACAGCACCTCATTACAGTTTTGATTTAACCATAGTGTATTTGACACTGTCTTTGAGCCTGGTGGCCATAAAAGCCAAAGTGTTATACACATGGTTCCCTCCCTGTGCAAACATATAAGCAGATTAGAGTTAGGAATGGAATAGTTGTTTCTCATATATTTACAGAGAGAGAGAGAGAGACAAGAGGGAGAGAGAAAAGAAATTTGTTGTTCCGCTTTGGTCTCTAGCTTTGCACGCTTCTGCAAGGCAAATAGTCATAGTAATAACAAAAGAGTTCAGTGTTGACATATTAGAAAAGCAGACTGTCTCTTTTGTTTTTTCCAGTTAGTTTTATTCTTCAGTTAATCATGATATATGAGATTATCTTCAATTATTTCCTTCCCAATATTTATGATTTCTTACATTGCTTTTTGCAGCTGATCTGTTGTCCCAATTATGCCCCGATTAATTAATTATCTGTCTAGACTTAGTGGAACGAACGCAGGTGACCAGGAGTCAGCAATAACAGCCTATCCCCTGGTACTTCAATGTCTGAGCCAAACCAGAACACATGAACACACAAGACAGAATTAGTATGCAGTCACACAAGGTTTATTTACCTACTAGAGGCCCAGTGCATGAAATTTTGTGCACTGGGGGAGAGGGGGTACCTCAGCCTGGCCTGCACCCTTTTGCAGTCCAGGAGCCCTCAGAAGATGTCCAACTGATGGCTCAGGCCTGCTCCCCATAGGCCGCTGCACTCGTAGTCATCAGCGCGGGCTTGTGGCTGAGTGGAGCTCCCCTTGTGGGGGCACACTGACCACCAGGGGGAATCTCTTGCATTGAGCAACTGCCCCCTGGTGGTCAGTGCATGTCATAGTGACCTGTGGTTCCTGGTCGTTCTGCTGTCAGGGTCAATTTGCCTATTACCCTTTTATTGTATAGGACTAGGGGCCCAGTGCACGAAATTCGTGCACTGTGGGGGAGTTCCCTTAGCCCCGCCTGCTCCCTATCACAATTTATTAACACAATTTGTTCTAAGGCGAGGTAGATATACACATCAAAGGGTAGGGTTTCCTGTATACAATCCATTGTCAGATTGGAAGAATTTGCCTATGGCTGTTCAGGTGTTTGGCCAGTAGGAGCCAATAACATGTAGACTGAGATGCCCTGAGCTATCTGGCAATAAGCAATCATCCCTTTTCAGGTTTGGGGAAAAGCCCTTGCCATTCCAAGATGATTCAGCCCTTACTGACATGCTGGAATTGGCTCCCAGGAATGCAGGAAGTCAACCTTGTTTAATTCCCTTTAATTATTTATGGGATGCCTCAGTATTTGTCTAACCTCTTACCATAAAACAGTTGTCTTCTTCCATTTGAGAACCTGACTGTCCTTTTCTCTATTTCTTTTATCATTACCTGAGTAACATGCAAACTTTACTGGGTACCTTTCCTCTATAGGATGTTGCTCATTATGCTGCAGCTGATGAGCTGTAATCCTTGCAGTAATGTAGTAGTACTGTGTGGTTGGAGAGATTCTGTGTACAGAAACATGGTCAGATCCACAGAGAGAAGGAGACTGTCACAATAATCAATGCGATTGCTACGTTTCCCAAAAGAGAACCCAGTACTTCTCTGCATGGGTTCCCAACACAGAGACTTTAGAAAAATAGCTCTTCCTTTTTTTCCAACCAACTGACCCCTAACAAAGAAAAAAATAATACTTTATTTTCTTTGCCTTGATAATATTTCAAAATATTGGTTCACTCGTGTGTGTGTGTGTGTGTGTGTGTGTGTGTGTGTGTGTGTATTACTCCTGTGTCATAGATCTATATATACTAAATTATATTTTTATTTCAAATGTAAAAACATTAAGGATAGTGACATTGAATGACTTACACTAATTGTCTGATTTTTGGCAGAAAGAAAATCAAACCTCAAGGCATCTGTAACCATGTTAACAAGTCTGTGTATTCAGAAATCTTACTTTTAAAAAAGCTATTGAGGCAATGACTATAAAAAACAAATTTAAATTGGGACTTCTTTTAGTGGTCTTTCTTCTCGTATTAATGCAATTCAATGTAATATTAAATGGTTGTCTTTTTTTTCTGCAAGTAAGAGAATGCTATTAGAATGAGTCTAGTATTAATCTCTATTCAAAGGCTATATTCAAAAAGCCATTCATAAAAGACAGAAATTCTCCAGAGCTTAGGTTGATGAATGAAAAAAAAATGAAGTAGAAATTGCTTAAATGAAAGAGATTAGGTTTTTACAACATGGCATAGTTTTGACTGTCTTTTTATTGTGTGTGAACATAAAAGTTTATTATAATAGAACTTAAGTATTTTTATTTACTATTAGTAAATATAGCCAAATTGTAATCAGTATCTTAAAATTCATTGTATATATAAAATTTGTTTGAAGGCTGGAATTGATATTCTTGTTTATACTAAAGAAATTTAGCTATCCATTATTTAATTTTGAACAAACAAAATTTAAGTATAGCTCTGAGTAGAACTAAGATGCTGCTAACATTCTGTCTTCCCACATAAACTCATCACCAATGATAAAACTCACTTAAATTTAGAGAATCTTATAATACCAATAAATTCTTAGTCTCTCCTAGACACAATCAATTCACCTTGTTAACAACAACAGTAAAATTCAATAAGGTTTTATTTTATTTTCTGAAAACTAAAGGCAGATGCCTCTTCAAATTTTATTTGTACATGTTAAAACAGCAACCACAAAATTATAAATTAGATGTAAAATATATAAATTAAAACGTACAATTTAAACATAATTAATAAGCCACAGCTCTTGGGGGTATTTAATCTTCATATATTCATAATTTTAGAAAGAAAGAAAGTGAAAAACTGCCCAGCCAGTGTGGCTCAATGGTTGAGCATCATCCCATGAACCAGAAGGTCACAGTATGATTCCTGGTCAGGACACATGCTCGGGTTGTGGCCTCATTCCTCAGGAGGGAGAGTGCAGGAGGCAGCTGATCAGTGATTCTCTCTCATCATTGATGTTTTTATATATCTCTCTCTGAAATCAATATGTTGATTTCAGATAGTGAAAAACAAAAAAAGTTACTGTGGAGATGTCTATGTGCCATAGGTAGATGTGCAGTATTCTGAAGCATTCTACCCAGAAGCTATTTGGGATATCTATATATATATAAAGGCCTAAGCAACCATTATGATAGAATGACTGAAACAACTGGTTGCTATGACACACACTGAGCAAGCAGGCAGACAGTGGTTAGGAGTGAGCAGGCAGGCAGCTGTGTGGTTAGAAGTGAATGGCACCAAATTGCAAGAGGGCACAGGCCAGGCTGAGCCCCTCTCCCCTCCTCCCATGTACAAATATTGTGCACCGGGCCTCTAGTATTTAAATAACAACTTCTATTTTCAATGAGGGACCACAAAAATTGCTATAAAGTGTAACCTTTTAACTTTCAGTGAAAACATATTGAAGATGATGTTTCATATGTTTACAATAGTGATGGGAAGCTGTATTTGTAAATCCTCTATAATAAAAGCCTAATATGCTAAGTATTAGGTTGACTGGTTGGCCGTTCAACCAATCAAAGTGTACTATGCTAATGATATGCTAAGGCTGCTCAACTGTTTGCTATGACATGCACTGACCACCAGGGGGCAGATGCTCCAACGAGTAGCTTAGCTTGCTGCTGGGGTCCAGCCGTTCAGGACTGAATGAGATGGGCCAGACATGACATGGAGCTCTTCCATGGTCCCTCCCCAGCTGGCCAATCTCGGTGGGGTCCCTCAGCTTGGCCTGTGCCCTCTCACAATCCAGGACCCCTCAGGAATGTCAGAGAGCCAGTTTTGGCTTGATCCCACACGGGGAGCACTGCTCAGCCAGAAGCCTGGGTCAGGGCTGGCGAGTGCAGCGGTGGTGGAGGGAGCCTCTGCTGCCTCCATGGCAGTGCTAAGGATGTCTGGCTGTAGTCTTAGGCCCGCTCCCCTTGGGGAGCGGGTCTAAGCCATCAGTTGGACATCCCCGATGGGCTTCCGGACTGTGAGAGGGTGCAGGCTGGGTTGAGGGACCCACCCCCCAAGTGCACGAATTTCATACACTGGGCCTCTAGTGTCTACATAATGCAAAGGGAGTTACAAGGTAAAGTTCATTTTGGCAAAGTTCATTTTTATCTTCTATTACAGTCCTTTGAGTAGCTGGCTTTTCAACAATCATCTAAACTTTTTAAGACATGGTCTTCATCTCAGCGCCTGCCTTCAGGTCTTGCACAATATATAGGTTTAATAAGTACCTAAGGAATGCATGAAGTTACTCTCCCAAAATAAATCTCTTTTGTATATAATTAATGACATAGGAAAGGATTCAGATAGGGATTTCCACTTGGAAAGTATAGCAGAAATTTATGAAGTCTGACACAGGGAAGAGAATAAGGATGCAGCTGCCGAGTTTTTCTTTCAATATTTTCTTCAAAAGATTAAAGCCAATGCATGTTGACTGCCTGTAAGATGTGTTTACAGTCTCCTTGTCTGGACTTGCCTCCATCTGAACTTCTGCAATGTAAGAATTATTACATTTAGATGAGGAGATGGGAGTGTGAACTGGCTGAAAAACACAGACTTCATATTTTTAGTTTTGATTTTATTGATGAGAAACATAGTTAAAACATAATTTGGTATGTAAGGAAAAACTACTTTATGAACTTTTATGTATTTGGTTAAATATGAAATAAACTAAACAGAAAGTTCAAGCAATGCAGCATAGAGGAATATTAGGAACAGAGGCTCTAAGGCTCAAATTCCTGGTTTTAAATCTTGCTTTTGCCACTTACTAGCTCTATGCCCTTGGACAATTTGTATAAACTTTGTCTGCCTCAGTTTTCTCATATGCAAAACATAAATAATCAAATAGTGTGTGCAAAATTGTAAGCACATTTAACTATAAGCTGAAAATCTTGAAAGAAGCATGGACTCTATAATATTTTAAGGATAAATTATGCATAACCTATTAAGATGCATTTATTAAAACCCAAGGTATACTGTAGTGAATTAATTACGATTAAGACCTGCATCTATGTGAACCTATGTGGTATAGAATATATCCAACATGTTAAAATTATATTTCATATGTTGTATAAGAATATTATTGCATATTCTTTCAAACTCAGATGAATGTCCTCTTAATTCAGGAAAATCAGTTCTGGTTTCAATATGGCATTTACAGGAATTACAGACTTCTCTTGTATTGATGGTGTTTTGTTATTGTTTCTTTTCTCAATCAGAAATTATGCTCCCTCATCTTTGGCTCACTTATTACCTTTCTTTAGACCTCAACTTAGAAATCTTTCCAAAGAGACCTTCTTTATGCTACATCTAGAGCAGCTGTGACCCCTTGCTTTTCTTTAAGTCGTTGTAAAAACGTTTAAGTCATTATATGCATTTGACTGCTAACTTATTTTCTGCTTTTTCCACTATGAAGATAATGACACTTTTTGTTGTATATCCTTATATTTTCAGTGTCTAGTTTAAATGCACAGAGTAAGTATGCATCAAATAGTAGTTGAATGAATGAGAGACTGTGGTCAACCAAACATGATGGCTGTTTGTACATTGCAATACTTGGTTTGGGCTGTTTGCTTCTCTTAGATTTCATCCATGAAAACCTTTATCTATATTCAACATTTCCATATAAGCCTGAACTGCTATTTTGCTCTTCCCTCACCCCTGCCACTGCTACTACTCCATGCTTCTGGCCTAAGTTAATTGACTTCCCCACTTCCTAAGGACCAAGAACTCAGAATGATTTATGTGTAATAGAGAAGAGGATCATATATTTTTATCTGCAAGAATAACAGTTGTATATAAAAACAACATGCTTATTTGATGGAGAATGTAGATAATAGACTTTTGCTATAACATTATCTGTATTCCTTTGACAGCTTTCATTATTTTCACAATAACTCAGCCGATGGCTGCCACTTTCTATTGAACTTCTGACTATCATAACTCAGTGTTTAATTATATACATTTTACCAAATTATGGTTAAATGATGAATATATAACTGTGGAACGTAAGTGTTGGTATCCCCCAAATTAATGTTCTATTGTTACAGAGTTCTAAGTGTTTCATTGGGGATGCGTATTGTCTTTTATAAGTACCGCGCGCTAACCGAAGGGATGCGTATTGTCTTTTAATGTGCTTCTATGGCTTTCTTTTGTGCCCATTTCTACACATGATGTGATGTATACATGGAATTTTCATTATTAAGTGCAAAGAAGCCCCAGGGTTGTCTCCATTCTATTCATATTTACGTGTAAATGTGCCATCTCTTCAGACATCATGCTAATATTAGAAAATGGAGATGGGTGTAGATGCATTTGTTTGCTAGGACTACTATAAAAATCACCACAAACAGCCCTAGCCAGTTTGGCTCAGTGGATAGAGCATCAGCCCTCGGACTGAAGAGTTGCAGGTTTGATTCCAGTCAAGGGGCTGGCCCAGTCGGGCCGTGTGGAGGAAACAACCAATCCTTGTGTCTCTCTCACATTGAACTCTCTCTCCCCCTCCCTTCCACTCTCTCTAAAAATAAATAGAAAAAACTATCCTCCAGTGATGAGTAACAAAGCAACAACAAAAAAGTACCACAAACTGGTTAGCTTAAACAACATAAATTTATCATCTCATCATTCTGGAGGCTGTAAGTCCCAGATCAAGGTGTTATCACAGTTGATTCTTTTGGGGGGAAAGTAAAGGAGAATCTGCTCCATGTCTGTCTCCTAACTCCTGGTGGTTTGCTTTGAAAATCGGCATCACTTGGCTTAGAGATGCGTCGTTCCAATCTCTGCCTTAATGCTCTCATGGCATTCTCCTTCTGCGCATGTCTGCCTCTTCACGTTCCCAGTTTTTATAGTCATGTTGGATTAAAAGCCCACCCTGCTCCAGTTTAACCTCATCTTAATTTACTGTGTGAGCAAGGACCCTGTTTTCAAATAAATGTACATTCTGAGCAATTGGGGGTTAGACTTTACCATATGAATTTTTAGGGGACCCAATTTAACCCATAACACACTAATGATTCCATTACTGATATTTAAACGTAAGACATCCAGATTGTTTTTACCTGATAACGGGATGCTTGCTGAAGAATGCTAATTAGTTATCTCAGTATTTGAGTTATTTGTTGCAAATAAAAACCTGAATTTATTCAACATTGCTTATTTTATGGACACATATGTCTGTGTAACACATATTTATATTTTCCACCACCCCCTTTCCTACACTGTAGACATAAAGAAGATGCTTTTCATTGTTGGTATACATCTCCTATCAGAATATCCTTTAAGTTTTCACAATTAATATACCTTATTTGCAATCTTCTTACACTACCAACTCTGTTTCAAAAGTTTATGTCTCCAGTTTTTAACTTTATTCTCCCTTATTCTTCCCAAAGTCATATATTGATAAATAAATGTAACCACCAAGAAGAAGGAGGGCTTTGATGTGACACAGTCATTGATTTGGATATGTCAGAGAAGCCACCTTTTAAAAATATAGATTTTTTTTTCAAATAAAAAACTCCAGTTATCTGAATTTAATGCCAAAGAAAAAGTCTGCCTAATTTGTTGAAAAGGAAAACAAAAGTACTGAAATCATTTGAGTGTACTTAGAAACCAGCTAATGAGAAAAGGTTTCAGAAATTTACAGTATTCTCTCTTGCAGAATAGGCTCTCATCCTTTGCTTATGTTTTGAACTCAATGTAACATGCAACTGTGTTATATTTTTTCCAGCTATACTGCATATATTTCAGGTTAACTGGCAAGTCTTTGGTAAAGACAATTAGGGTCTATGTTTGTATTAATATTTATGTTCATCACTTATTTTTTTTCTTTTTTAATAACTTAGGGAAAGTTAATACATCAAAATAAACTTTCTTAAGGGTAGAATAATGACAGGTTATATAGTAGTTTATTTTTAAGTCTTCAACCCTTTTTAGGTTTCAATCCCTATTTTATAAGTGTACCCAATGAGTTCAACGACCATCAGAAAGAGAATCGAAATGTCAGCATGGGCAAAAATCTGACAATTTGCTCATTATTCACTGTCAAGACAAGCTTATGGACTTTTAATGATAATTTCTAATGAGAAAGCCCCCCAAATTGAGAACAAAATAATTAGAGTAAATGTTACTGGCCAAAGTGACAGAGTGATATATTTCATCCTGATGACTTTATGATTTTATGAAATAACATGTATACATTTTAAAATAGCTCATTTGCAATAATGTCTATAACCCTCTGAATTACTGGTGTTCCTAATTTATGCTTATTTATGTCACTAATTTCTAGATCAAGATTAGTCACTCATTTCTTTCTCCCAGAGCTAAAGATAGAATGTCGTTTAAATATTAGAAACCCACATCTAAAACAGATGCTGTTTACAAAATCTGCTTATTTTTTCATTTTTTTGCTGCTCTTCAACTCTGGATAAACTTTCACTTACCCCTGCTGATTCACTAATGTTCCAGGGGTCACACCTGTTCTTGACAAGGTGCGGGAGGGAGTGGGTTGAAATTTGAGAGAAACACCTGGGTGAACTTTGCTGTAAAGGATTTTTATATATTGCTGAGTCTTTTCACTCGCTTCCCCAATGCCCTTTCTGTTGACAGCAGCAACATGCCTCTTGCTGCCCCATGGGTCAGGATTCTTCCTTACAGGCAAAATAACAGCCAACAGCTCTGTGCGAAAAAGAAGACTGAGCAGTTTTTGCTTTCAATGAACAGCTCAACGCGGGAGGACAAACATAAGTCAGGGGTTTTGGCATAAAATACTAAATAAACACTGGAAAATAAAGTGTGTGCTACTAGAAGAAGAAATATCAAACTTTATTCTTAGTGTCTGAAACATTGTAACCTTCAGCAATTCATTTATACTATTAGGACTCATTATCGTTATAAATAAAATAAGGAAGTTAGACTAGATGAAGTGAAAGTTGTATCTAACTCCCTCAGTGTGTTTTTTGTTTGTTTGTTTTAGATGACATTGCAGTATGTATGGTCAGTTATTAGCTTCCAGGTGATTCCTCTTGGGTGCTTCATACTCCCTTTACTAAAACACAATTCTATTCTATTCACCATTAAAACTCTATTGTCTTTGCCATTGGAGACATTAGAAGAAGCATGGAATTATAATACTACAGAATTGGAAGGAAGAAGTTGACAAAATAAAGAAGTAGTGATGACTTGATTAAACTTGAGTAATTGGATCCTGAGGAGGCAGAACGCTCTGTGCCCACCCCAACCTCCCATGATGGTGCCATCTCCCTAATGCCTACCATACACTGCCTGACAGTTTCCACTCTTCTCTGGTCATCAACCTGACATTGTGTCAATTAGCTATGCACCTTAGTTACCAAAACTGAAATATATCCTAAAACTAGTTTAATACTAAGGAGGGGAGAATGTTTAAAATAACTGCTTGACCTTAAGGAATGTTTACCATAAAGAATAAAGATAGTGGTTTTACCACCAGCTAACATCTGCCATGTGTGTAAAACGTGCCATGTACTGGGCTATATCTATCATTTCACTGAAAACCCACAAAATTGTATGGAGTAGAAATAATTGTCCCCATTTTACGGATGGCTCAACCAAGGATTAGCGTGTTTCTATAGCTTTCCCATCACTACAGAGAGCTAATAAACAATAGAGATAGGATTTGAATAAAAAATCTAACTTTGAATACCATGTTCTGCTATGAAATATTAAGATTTTCAGATTGCAAAACTTGATGATACTGCAATCAATTTGGACACTATCACTTTTCAAGTTATATTTAATTCCGTGAATTTCAATCCTGCAATTTAAGCCCAACATTATAAAACAAGTGTTTTTCACATCATTATAAATCTTTCTAAAAACACTTTAATTGATACCTATATTAGTTTTCTATTGCTGCTATAACAAATCGCCACAAATGTTGTGGCTTAAAACAAAACTACTTTGTTATCGTATAATTCGGAGAGTCAGAAGTCCAATGTTGGAGTTACAGTGAAGGTCTTGGCAGGGCTACTCTTCCTCCTGGAGGCTCCTTCATCTTCAAAGGCAGCAGCGATGGTTAAGTCCTTCTCATATCCCATTCCCCTCACCCACAGTGCTGCTTCCCTCTTTCATTTTTAAGAACACTTGTGTGTATGTTGAGTGCACCTGCATGTAATTCACGATAATCTTCCTATTTTAGGGTCATCTTATTAGCAACCTTAGTTCCAGCTACAACGTGAATGCCCTTTGCCATGGAACCATGATATTCACAGGTTTGGGTAATTAGGACCTAGACAACTTTGGGCATATAGGGGGTGGGGGTCTATCTATGCTGCCTGCAATGATGTCTAATATACTTTAAACAATACATATGCATGTAAAATGCCTCTCACAAAGAGATGTCTGTTCCCTAATTGCTATGTGTAAGTCTATTATATTATGAGATGATAAATGTGTGTGCTTTTAAGCCACTTAGTTTGAGGTAACTTCAGCCAATGTATTAAAATAATTAAAACCGCTTTTCCACTAATAAGATTGACAAAACTAAAAAGGAGAGAGAGAGAGAGAGAGAGAGAGAGAGAGAGAGAGAGAAATGAAGGAAGGAAGGAAGGAAGAGAGGAAGGAAGGAAGGAAGGAAGGAAGGAAGGAAGGAAGGAAGGAAGGAAGGAAGGAAGGAAGGAAGGAAGGAAGGAAGGAAGGAAGAAATTTAATCTTGTGTACAGTTCACAAGAGTGCTTTGATAAACAATTTGTAAGTAGTAATTTTAGTGACTCTTAGGAAAACAATTTGACATTATGTGTAGAAAAAGAGTTTCGAAATGTGATTAAGGTTGTGGGCCTTTAGAGAAAGTATGCTGAAAGATTCAGCAGGGCCCAATCTAATCCCACAAACCTTTAAAAGCAGAGAGATTTGTTCAGATAAAGTCAGAGAGATTCAAGCAGCAGGAGGGACTTGACCCACCTTCGACAGAGAGCAGCATGGGCAGACACTCGGAACAAAGACCAAATCCATGTCTGACAGCCAGCAAAAAAATAGGGACTACAGTTCTACCACAATAAGGAACTGAATGTGGCCAGCCCCTGGGCTGAGCTGAGAAATGGATTCCTCTGCAGAGCCTCTGGTAAGGTATGCGTTCCTGCCAACATTTCATTTTCATGATTATGAGCAGCTTAGTTAAAGGACTGGGGTGAGCAAAGGGACTTCTGACCTATAGCATTATGAGATGATAAATGTGTGTGCTTTTAAGCCACTTAGTTTGAGGTAACTTCAGCCAAAGTATTAAAATAATTAAAACTGCTTTTCCACTAATGAGATTGACCAAACTAAAAAAAGAAAAAGAAAAAAAAAAGAAAAGAAATTTAATCTTGTGTATGGTTCACAAGCGTGCTTTGGTAGACAATTTGTGAGTAGTAATTTTAGTGACTCTTAGGGGAACAATTTGACATTATGTGTGGAAATTAAAATTTACATGCCATTCGATTGGTTACTTACATTCATATAAATTTACCCTATAGATATACCCACATCTGATGCAAAAACATGTGCAAGAATGTGTGTCTATTTTAGAACTGTTTGTATGAGAAGAGTAGTAGAGAGAGCTTTATTTCTGTTTAACTTAATATGGCACAGCCGTGAAATGAGCTCACAGAAATGTTCATGATGAAGTTGATCTAGATTAGTTTTATAGGTACTATTGTCATTTATAAGAAGTACATATTCAGATAACCAAGATATATTTCTGATACGTATTTCCTCTTTGCCTGTGGTTCCTGGGTCACAGCTCCCGAAACCCTGGGAGTTTTCTGAGGCACAGCACTTTTTTATATTTGGTCTCTTGCCTTCAAGCCTTGATGTTCCTTTAGAGCTATACATGTGAAGCAGATGCTTTGTTATTTATAACAGCCCCTTTCCACCACAACTGGGTTTATGTCAATGAGGTGACTTGTTAAGTTCCTAAGGATGGGGGCTGATTATCAGGGGGACCCACCATGACTACAGGGTTGGAACTTTCCATCCCACTCCCTGATTTCTGGGGAGGAGAGACAAGAGGTAGAGATTAAATCAATGGCTGTGCCCAGTGATTTATTTTTTAAAATATATTTTTATTGATTTTTTACAGAGAGGAAGGGAGAAGGATAGAGAGTTAGAAACATCGATGAGAGAGAAACATCTAGAGAAACATCGATCAGCTGCCTCCTACACACCTCCTACTGGGGATGTGCCTGCAACCAAGGTACATGGCCTTGACTGGAATAGAATCTGGGACCCTTCAGTCCACAGTTTGATGCTCTATCCACTGAGCCAAACCGGTTAGGGCTGTGCCCAGTGATTTAATTATCATGCCTGTGTATGAAGCCTCCTTAAAAGTCCCAATTGAGCAGAGTCAGAGAGCTTCTGGGTGGGAAATCTAGGGGAAAGGGCAAGGCATTCCATACCTTGCCCTATGCATCTCTCTCATCTGGCTGTTCCTGAGTTCCATCCTTTCATAATAAATTCATAGTCCAGTAAGTGAACTGTTTTCTCAGAGTTCTAGGAAATTAATTAAATTCATGGAGGCTGTTGCTGAAACCTTCAATCTATAGCTGGTTGGTCAGAAAAACAGGTGATAACCTGGGTTTGTGACTGGCATCTGAAGTGTTCAGGGATAGGGTGGGCAGGTGGAAGTTTTGTGACACGGAGCCCTTAAATTTGTGGGGTCTGATTTATCTCCTGGTAGAGAGCGGCAGATTTGAATTGAAGTGTACGTTACCTAGATGGTGTTGGAGAATTGCTTGGTATGGTGTGTGGGCCCCCCACTCCCACCAACACACACACACACACACACACACACACACACACACACACACACACACACACACTTTAGAACCGGATGCAGAATATTTCATCTTATAAAACAGTCCCAGGATGCATTTTCAGGTGCAATAATCAAGGTACTGAAGGGTACTACATCATGGTCACATTTGTTTAAGGGCCTAAGTCATGTACCGCAGTGCATAGAAATGTTCTAATTCCATAGTAAAAACTGGTCAAATTGAATGTTTCTGGGAAGGGTGTCATAGGAACTGGGAGCATAGATGAAGAGGGAGACTTAATTTTTACTATAAATAGTTTATACTATTTCAATATTAATATGTCCTGCATCACTTGTCAAAGTAGTTCTAATCCAAGTTACTTTTTTTCTGGCTTATAAGCAAACAGTTTCCTCAGAAATTTTTCAACAATTTCCATTCTCATGAGAAATTTGTCTGTTTTCCTGGAATAAGTCTTTTAGAATGTGGATATCTGATCCCACTCACCTCTCTCCCCTGTGCCATGTTACAAACACACCTTAGTACATACAAAGGCCTTTACATATCCAAAGTTTTACTTCTACAAAAATTCAAAGTATGAAACACCCACACAATATCTAGTATTTGCCCAGTAAGGACCTAGGGTGTGGGAGGGACATCAATAGCACATTCTCTGTGGTAATTAATAATTTTAATGTGTCAAGGACTAGGATGGGGCAGTAAACTGAGCATGTTGAAAAGCAAAGTAGTGCTAGGAGGTTTTCATGATAGAAGAACATTGAACTCTTTCTAATATATTTTAATTTGAGTGGAATCAAATTAAATTAAAACATGCTATGAACTATTAGACTAAATGGGGTATGAATCAGATTGCCTGCTAATAGAGTTCGGAGACGTTTCAATTTTTAAAATTTTTATATATGTTTTCTATATTTTCTATAATAAATTTATTGTCAGAGAAAGATATTTTTAAACATGCCTGTAGTCAGGTAATGACATTCCAATACTCTCTGTTCACCATTATTCATCTTGGTAGAGATAACAAGGTCTGAACCAAGGCTTTCCCCATCATTCAGAGCCCGTTAACATGGATGAACTATTGATGGTGTTCTTCATTGTGGTTTCGTAGTCCTATGTTTTAAGTGTTGCATAACTTTTTTCCTATGTTTCTTCATGGGCATCTTAGTTGGAAGTTGCTAGATGTTCCTCAGTTGTTGCTAACGGCCTTCTTCTCTGAAATGAGTCTTCCTGATTCAAAACAAGAAAATTAATTTATGCTTTTGAAACGGGTACAAAATGTAGCCCATTCAAAATAGAGGGTGCTCTGCAATAAAAGAGAATTAATGGTGAGATAATGTTTCTCTTACCTCAAATGGCCACTTTTGGTTCCAGAAGGTATTGTAGTCAGTTGGAATCCATCAGCTTATATTTCTCTCCTGTAATAATAACTCAGACATTTATTTAACTCCATATTTTGTGAGCAAGTAAAACTATTAGTTTAAATTCGTAGACCTATAACAAGGAATGAATAGTGTATATGTATTTTTCTGAAAGGTTATCTGAGCATGAAAACTAAAGATTGGGTGGAATTTGACATTAACATGTAATTATACTTTCCCAACACTCATGGAAAGCATTTAGCTAAAGGATGTCTTTGTTGTTGTTCTGGTCCATCAAAATTCTCTTCATGCTTTAGTTTGGTTTTATTGATTTTGTGTTCTTGCACAACACTAATGAGATCTGAAATGTTCTTTCTTTATATGAGTGTTCCTATTATGCTTTTATTACAATTCTAGATTTCTCCATCTATAATTGGTTAAAATTCACTTTGAGTTTTACATCTTCAGGAGTTATTCCCTTAGGAGGTTAAGCTTCCCGCCAAAATGTGCTGCAGAACTTCTGCCTCCAGTTATGCGTTAGCAGAGATAAATTCCTTCATTACACAGCCCTGAAGCTTCCTTTATATCTATGCATTTTCTGTCTGCCATTGGCTTCTTGTCCGACATGTATTTTGGTTCTAGAAATGGCCTTGAAAGCTCTTCTCTTTTTGTAAGGAATAGTAACTGTTAAGAATGAATTCCACCCTTTTGCTGAAATATATTGAACGTGACCCTTCTTTGGGACACTGTCCAACTCATTGACTAAATGCTACAGCTTTAAATTAAAAACTGTGTGTTTTATTAGGCTGCTATTTAAGGTTTTGCCTGTTATGTACTGTGTAGCACCAGAAAAAGCTATTAATAACGTAGACCTCATTGATTGGATATTTATTGGAACAGTTTTTGACAGATGACAGGAAAGTGTTTTGGTGCACAGAAATAAGTACCTTCTTAAAATCTTTAAATACATGGAAATGTCTTAAGAGACACTGGATAGAGCGTTGGCCTGTGGATTGAAGGATCCGGGGTTCAATTCTGGTCCAGGGCGTGTACTAGGGCTGCAGGCTCCTCCCTGACCCTGGTCTGGGCGCGTGCAAGAGGTAACCAATCGGTGTGTTTCTCTCACAGCAATATTTCCCTCTGTCTTTCCCTCTCTCTTCCACTCTCTCTAAAAATATGGCAAAATATCCTCAGGTAAGGATTAAAAAATAAAATAAATTAACATAACATCTTTCTTGAAATATGAGCATACATTGGTATAAATGGGCAATGAGTAATTACACTGAGCCAGCAAACTTGGGGAGTGAGAGATGGTTTTATCTTGAGTTTTCATTGTGTGCATATATATCATAATGAATTAATTATAATACCATAGGTAGAGTACTTAGCCAAATGGTTAGAGGATGATATACATGTGATGGTAACCTTTAGGTAGAAATTAATGGAACTTTCAAACAGTGGCACAAACGTCCCAAACTGCAGGATGATCAGAGAAATACGCTGTAGTCATGGTAAGCTGTGGGCAGGGATCTTAGCAGCAGAGGCCCTGGATGCCTCATGTATAATGAGCGGTTATGAATATGGGTAGAGTCATTTGCTTCCTGTAGGCAGAAAATGCAGATGTTCGATGGAGATGTGTAAATGGCTCTCCTCAGAGGAGCCCCTAGCAAATAATAAGCTCTATGACCTCCAGGAGAATAATGCCCACTTCAGTGAAATTTAAGAAATTGCCCCTTGAGGTAAACTTTTGCTAAAATGAGAAGCCTTGGGAGTTTTTTCTCCTGACTGCCCAAGATGGGGAAAGAGTTATAAAATTCACCTCTGGTGAATTCACCTGAAGTGAATTTTGTAACTCTTCCTGAGTATGAAAATAACAGGCCATTGAAAAGATGGCAGCAAGGGGTAATAGAGAGTGATAGGTTTATCTCAGGAAGAATCGCTTAAGTAGTAATGTTCTGTGAGGAGCTCTGATCTTTTGGTGCCCAGAAAAAAATACACAAATATATTCACCAAAAAATATCAATCCCAAAACACCCCCATAATGTATTAGGTCAGAATAGCTTATTGAGAGGCGGTGTGGAAATTTGGAAATGAAACTGGATGAGGCATAGCTTGAATGTGGCTATTGTGTACAAAACCACAACTGTCAAGAAGTTTCCTCGTTTTAAATTTTTAGTGTTTGTAATAATGTGCACTTTTCTAGTCTGTTTTCTCAAAGACAGTGTTCATGGACCATCCGATTAGGGAGAAATATTCAGTCACAGCTTAATGTGGGTCTAGAGAGCCATGGTTGGCAAACCGTGGCTCGCGAGCCACATGTGGCTTTTTGGCCCCTTGAGTGTGGCTCTTCCACAAAATACCACTTGCGGGCACGCACATACATACGATTGAAACTTCGTGGCCCATGCACAGAAGTCAGTATTTTGTGGAAGAGCCACACTCACGGGGCAAAGAGCCGCATGTGGCTCAGGAGCCGCGGTTTGCCGAGACACAATTTGCCGACCACTGATAGGGAAACCTTTAAAAGTTGACATGTGGGAATGTTCGTATTGTAGTTTGGATTTACTAGAAGCAGATACTAAAGTGGATTTGGGATATAAAATATTTATTATGGAATGGCACCTATGAAGGCAAGGAGGGGGAAGAAGGATTGAGCAGAGGAAGAACTCAAATAGTGATGTAGTTCTGGCAAAGCCTTAGCTGTCACGAGGGAGCCCTGCAGGGGTCCTGCCCCGCAGACTTGCCCCAGGTTGGGCCAGAAATGGCCAGGCCTCTATACCCTACCTTGCTCCGTGGGGATATGTTAGCTGCCCTCCTCTGCCACTGTTTCTGCACACAAGGGCGAGACCTTAGGCCAAGAGGCGCTCTGCAGCTGAGCTGGACCTGAAGGAGCTGAAACTGGAGACTTCCTGTGGATTGCACTTGTGCAGCTGGGCATCTCCTCTTCCCTTGGTGGCTGATCTGAGTGGCATATCTCCACGTTCACCACTCTTCATTGTTTTTGCAGTCTTTCATTTATTTTGTTATGTAGATATATGAATTTTTAACTCATGCTATTCCAAAGGGGACTAGGTATTCTTGTATCCTCTAGATATATTTGAAAGAATAACAGAACTTATTATATAGAAAAAAAATCTATAATTACAGAATTTTGGCATATAACCCTGGCCCAGAAAATTTTAAAAAGTGTTACAGACTTGAAATATGCCTTTATTAAATAATTCTCGGTGTTATGTTTCATATTTCAATAAATGATTTCTTTTTTATTTTTTAAATGATTTCTTTAAATAGTTATATCTTGAAGGCTTATTACTCAAAATGAAGGCCTGATTCTCTGGAAAAAAATAAGTCTTTCATCTCTTAATAAACCAAAGTTTACACCTAACATTTCTAATTGTATATGCCTAATTTAGCATATTTTTCTAATTTAGCACACATAATTTAATTTAAAAGAAAGAAAGAAAAGACCATTGCTGTGATGTTGATTGCTTTTTCCTTGGCTGACAGCTTTTTCCCTGGCTTTCTTCAATCACAGTTTTGACATTCCCTTGACCATTCCAAACCTCAATGAGACCCTTTAGTTGGGAGTTTTACAGGAGTCGGCAAGCATGAAATTAATTTTCCAAACTGAAGTGGCTTACAGATGCCAGAAGCTCATAACTCAGTACCACTGTGAAATCCCTGGATTAGTTTTTAGCTTCTAGGTTGTTTTTGTTGTTGTTGTGATTGCTCTTATGGTTTAACTGGGTGAATTCCTTCAATTTTTGTTATATAGAAAAATATATTACACATTTTTAGAACAATGGAGCTGCTTTCCATTAATATATGTGTATGTTCTAATTTTCTGGCTATAATCTTCCTGATAAGGTATAGTCATACAGCAATGCAGTAGTTCTGTAATGTTACTAGGGGATAATTTCCTTTCACATTGCACTTAAAATTGTGCCAGTCCTTTTTATTCTGATCCTGTAAGAGGTAGTAGTATGCACAGTTGAGAGCCCCAAAGCTATGATCTCTACTCTAAAGAATATAAATTCTGACCTCTGTACAGTCATGGAGGACAACCCCCATGAAGATTTGTCATCTGTAGGTTTCTCATGTACAGATAAACATAAGAGGGTGATTATATTAAAACTAGAGGCCCAGTGCACAAAATTCGTGGATGAGCAGGGGGTGTCCCTTGGCCTGGCCTGCACCCTCTCCAATCTGGGGCCCCTCAGAAGATGTCTGACTCACAATCTGGGACCGCTGGCTCCTAACCCCTCACCTGCCTGCCTGCCTGCCTGCCAGCCTAATAGACCTCTAACCACTCCCCTGTGGGCCTGATCACTCCCAACTGCCCTCCCCTGCCAGCCTGATCACCCACAACTGCCCCTGCCGGTCTGATCGCCCACAACTGCCCTCCCCGGCCGCGACCCACCTCCTCCGTGTGAGGCAGCGGAGATGCTGGAACTGGCCTCCTCCATGCTGCACAGAGCTGCAGGACCCCCAGGCCTCACGGCGTGGAGCGGCCACCGGCCCCCATCTCCACTGTGCGCATGGCCATCTTGTGACAACCATCTTGGGACGACCATCTTGGTTCGGCCATCTTGTGACGATGTGAGGGTGTGACACCACCTAGACTATTATTAGCATAGATCAGTGATGGCGAAACTTTTGAGCTCAGCGTGTCAGCATTTTGAAAAACCCTAACTTAACTCTGGTGCCGTGTCACATATAGAAATTTTTTGATATTTGCAACCATAGTAAAACAAAGACATATTTTTTATATTTATTTTACATATTAAATGCCATTTAACAAAAAAAATCAACCAAAATAATGAGTTTGCATGTCACCTCTGACACGTGTGTCATAGGTTCGCAATCACTGGTATAGATGTATAATTTTTAGTAATGCCTTCATTTAAAATATAACTTTTACTGTATGTGTATTGACCTAAATATAGTACAATTTTCAGTGCTTGCAAAATGACTCATTAATTTCAGGTTTCTCCCACTATGTGAAAGTACAAAAACAAAATAGGTAAAGTGAGGAGTATTCTCCCATTCCCAAAAGTTCTTGTTACTCACTTCACTTTTATGAAAGACCTACATTATCACAGCAGCAGCCTTTGGGTATAAGTGAAAATCATCTTTGGCTTGCTTTCAGTTAACAAAAATGGGTACTTTGTATGTTTTTGTAAAAGCCAAGTGGCATAATATGAACTTTATAAAAGCTTGAAATTATCTGTATTTTATTTTTATTTTTAAAGGTTATATCTTTTTTGGTTCTTTTTTTTTAGATTTTTATTGTTGAAAGTATTACATATGTCCCTCTCCTCCCCGCATCATTGGCTCTCTACCCAACACCCCCCCCCCCCGCCCAGTTCTCATCAATCATTTAGAGTAGTGTTTGTAGTGTGTGTGTGTGTGTGTGTGTGTGTGTGTGTGTGTGTGTGTGTGTGTGTTTTAGAAGATTCTCCAGTGGTTTTTGACAGTAATGGCTAACTTGGAGATTATTAATCAAGCTTCTGATGATGATTCTCTTTCCCATCATGATTTACACACCATCAGCTTTGAAATGCTGACATTTTGTATAATGTAGTATATTCTTATGGCTACAAATTTTAGATTCTTAAACAAAATTGGGAATACTAGAATCTCTGAACTAAGAATTTACAATGAATCCTCTTCCACTCTTTTATAAGCACTAATCACTTTCTTTGTTACTATGGAAGTTTATGGAGCATCAGAGATAGATGGCAATCCAGTCAAAGTTGATATCTCAAAAGGACCCATTCTATATTCATTTCTCTGGTACCTTAGTATGTAATTGGGATGGTCATACTTATAGTTGCAAGAATCTTTTATTCTAAGATCGGTAGAATAAAAGAGTTTCAAGTGGAAGCCCTAATACTATATCCTGCCACTCAGGTCACATGAAAAAGATTAGAAGTGTTATTACACCCAGACTGATGACCCACTATCCTTATAGATTTTTAGATGGCAGTGTTTATAGTTTCTTCATATCCCATTTTCCAAGAAAAAGAATAAGATATTGCACTTACAGTTGCTACAATGAAAGAGGTACAGCACTTGCAGACTTCTTGGATTCTGAGATCTGCATAAATCATACATGAGAAGATGGCTCCAAATAATCAATTTGTATGTTGAAAATGTGTTTGGAATAGGGTACATAATAAGGAAGGATTTTGCAGTAGATTCAAGCTATGATATTTGTAGCACTACCAATTCAACCACATGGCTCAGGAGCTCTGAAGTGGCTAAATATATCCATATGGGTAGGATTGCTTTGCTGTGTGTCTTGCAAGCCTAGACTTCTCTTAATGCTGAATCATAGTTATGATAAATTTGTTCATGGGTATGAATATAGTCCATGCCATGAGCAGCAGGAAACTATTCCTCATGTGAAAAGCAAATCCTGACAAACTCAATCCCAGTAGAGATTGAATGCCTAAGCATGGGACAAAAATTAACTCTGTAGCTTGAACCACCCATCATGAGCTGGATATGGCAGACCTGTTAAATCAAAAGGCTTGGCTGAAAAAAAAATCAATTCATTACACAGATGAAACTGTGCATATATATTTAGTCCTGAGATCATCCAGGGGACACAAGTTAATTTACAAAATATGGCCTGTAAACCCATGCTGTTAGCCTATGTTATACCCCTTTATTTTTATGTTTTTAATATTTTATTTTGAGAGAGAGAGGAAGAGAGAAGGATAGAGAGATAGAAACAGTGATGAGAGAGAAATATCATAAATCAGCTGCCTCCTGCATGTCCCCGACTGGGGATTGAGCCTACAACCTGGGCACATACTCTGACTGAGAATCAAACAAGTGACCTCTTGGTTCATGGGTCAATGCTCAACCACTGAACCACACTGGCCAGGCTGAACCCCTTCCTTAGATCATACGATGATCCTGTTTTATGTATGACCAGATGATTGAAAGAAGAAAAATAGAAAGGCCTGGTCATGGATAGCTTTGTTCAGTGCTATGGTACAAAGGGAAAATGGTCCACTGCTGCTCAAAACATCACTTAGAGGAGGCCCCGCAAGCCCATGTTGAGGAGGAATCTTCCCAGTAGACAGAGCTCTGAGCCATACACCTCAACATCAACTTGGAGTGAGAGAAGCCTGAGGGAGACTCCTGAGGTGTTTGTTGACTGTCTGGTTCATTGTTCAGAGGCAAGGAAGGATGACTAGGGGACGATTAGAAACAAAGGAGCCTGGCATGGAAGCATGTGGAGGGTCCTGTGGAAGTGAGCACAGGGATGTGTTATCTCACAGGTGAAACCCTAAAAGCCATCCAGTAGAGCTCAGTCCCCCACTGTCCTCAGAATCCAAGTACCTGGAAAAAAATGGATTAATAATGCTACAGCCACCATGGGAATAGGGATTTTACATGAGCTAATGGGAAAGGCTTTCTCTCAGCAAGGCTTCTGTAGCTTTTACTTCTTCTTAAACCTTCAAATACTTAGTGACAAGCTACTTGTGTTAAGCACATTCCTTCCTGGGGTCAGGATTCATTTGGACTTGGATTAACACATTTTCTGGTTTTGACTTTGCCTTTCTGGCCTGCAGTTCTTACCATAGCACCAATATCCAAGGGCTTATAGAGTGATTTATCGTCAGATGGTCCCACATTGCCTTTTACAAAGAAAACCTTTTATTGACAAGGAGGTCCAATCGTTATATCCTACAAGCTATCAACACTAGAGAATATACCAGCTTGGGAAAGCCACTCTTCCATTTGGATTGATGTACTTCAGGTTTATCATTGTACCTTGGTGTGCCCTAATGAGGTCTAACATTTCCAGGGCCTAAAGCAGCCGTGGGCAAACTACGGCCTGTGGGCTGGATCCGGCCCGTTTGAAATGAATAAAACTAAAAAAAAAAAAAAAAGACCGTACCCTTTTATGTAATGACTAGGGGCCCGGTGCACGAAATTCGTGCACTGGGTGGGGAGGAGGGTGTCCCTCAGCCCCGCCTGCCCCCTCTCACATTCTGGGAGCCCTCAGGCATTGACCCCCATCACCCTCCAATCGCAGGATCGTCCCCTTGCCCAGGCCTGACGCCTCTGACAGAGGCGTCAGGCCTGGGCAGGGGACCCTCATTTCCCCCCATCACTGGTTCTGCCCCCAGCCCAGGACTGATGCCTCTGGCCCAGGCGTCAGGCCTGGGCAGGGGACCCCCAGACCCCTCCGATTGCTGGCTCTGCCCCTTGCCCAGGCCTGATGCCTTGGCCAGAGGCGTAGACCCCCATCACCCCCCGATTGCCTGATTGGCCCCTTGCCCAGGCCTGACGCCTCCGCCAGAGGTGTCAGGTTTGGACAGGGGACCCCCATCTCCCCCCGATCACTGGCTCTGGCCCCCACCCAGGCCTGAGGCCTCTGGCCCAGGAATCATGCCTGGGCAGGGGACCCCCATCTCCCTCTGATCGCTTGCTCCACCCCCCGCCCAAGCCTGACGCCTCTGACCCAGGCTTCAGGCCTGGGCAAGGGGACCATCATATCCCCCCAATCCCTGGCTCTGCCCCCCACCCAGGCCTGAGGCCTCTGGCCCAGGCATCAGGCCTGGGCAGGGGACCCCCAACTCCCCGCGGTTGCAGGCTCCGCCCCTGCCCAGTCCTAACGCCTCTGGCCTAGGCGTCCGGCCCAGGCAGCGGGGACCCGCAGCTGCAGTGGCCCTGTGATCGTGGGCTTTGCTTTAGGCCCAGGCAAGGGACCCCTAGCTCCGGGACTGCCAGCTTCGACCGTGCCCAGCTCCCATCGCTGGCTCCACCCCTACTTCCTGCTATCACTGGCCAGGGCGGAAAAGGCGCCTGATTCTCTGATCATGGCTGGGGGGCAGCCCCCCAGCTCTTAGCTCCCCCCTGGGTTTCCGATCACTGTCAGTGGCAGGGGGCTTCTTCCTGCTTTCCCTTTTGCCTCCCTGCATTGTGCCTACATATGCAAATTAACCACCATCTTGTTGGCAATTAACTGCCAATCTTAGTTGGCAGTTAATTTGCATATCGCCCTGATTAGCCAATGAAAAGGGTAGCATCGTATGCCAATTACCATTTTTCTCTTTTATTAGTGTAGGTGTTTACTTTGAATTTATATTAGCTCACACAAACACTCCATCCATGCTTTTGTTCCAGCCCTCCGGTCCAGTTTAAGAACCCATTGTGGCCCTTGAGTCAAAAAGTTTGCCCACCCCTGCTAATGCTTCCCCCTTTCCACCCAAAAGGTCCTTCCAGTTTTACTGACTCTTGTGCCCATCCACACCCATTCTAAACCATGTGGGAAAACATTTTAGCAAGCTTGGGATCACAGGGTCATTGTGGAATGGCTTAATCCTGATTATTTATGAGCAGTTCTGTCTCTAATATGTGTAGAATTTGCTGTCTCTCAAAAAAACGTGAAGCCTGGAAATATGGTACCAGTTTTCCTCTAATTTCATACACTCGAGCTGAATTTCAATTCTCACCCTCCTCTACATACCAGAATTTTGTTTTTAGTAATTTTCCTCTAATTCTGGTCTAGACAGAGTGTCTATTTTCTAACCTTTAAAGTAGAAAAGGATAGTTAGTCAAGTATATTTCAAATTTAAGACTTCTTAGTCTCTTTTAATGATTAAAGCTAGTAAATAAGTTATTTACTTTCTCATCGCAACTCTGTGGTAGCGCCTTCATCCAGCAGGGAAAGCATGGTCTGCCTAAGAAGAGAGAAGTAAATCGAGCAAAGAACACACGGGGCGCACACACACACACACACACACACACACCTATACAAAAATAATAGCTTATACTTGTAAATGTTATTCCTCCTACATGTATAATTAAAGGAGCCTTAACAAGAGAATGAACATGACACTTGTGGGTAAAAGTCATGAAAGATTAAATATTAGCATACTTTTTGCTTAGAAAGGACATATGTGGTATGTTTTGTTTGATTTTTTTATTAAGTATAGTTGATATAGAATATTACATTTATTTCAGACATACAACATAGTGATTCAACCTTTAAATGCCTTACAAATGGTCACCATGTTAAGTCGAGTAACCATCTATCATCATACAAAGTTATTATAATATTATGGGCTATGTTCCTGACACTGTACATTATATCCCTGTGACTTATTTATTTTATAGCTGAAAGTTTATACCTCTTAATCCCCTTCACCTATTTTGACTTTCTCTCCACCCTCTTCTCTGTTCTCTATACCTATGATTCTGCTTCTGCCATTCGTTCATTTGTTATGCTTTTTGAATTTCACTTAGTGAAATTATACAGTATTTGTCTTTCTCAGTCTGACTTATTTAACTTAGCATAATACCCTCTAAGTCCATTTGCATTGTTGTAAATGGCAAGATTTTGTTCTTTCATATGATTAATATTCCATTATATTCTTTATCCATTTATCTGTAATTGACACTTAGGTTGCTTGTATATCTTAGCTATCTATCTATATCTATATCTATATCTATATCTATATCTATATCTATATCTATATCTATATCTATATCTATATCTATATCTATATCTATATCTATATCTATATCTATCTATATCTATATCTATATCTATATCTATATCTATATCTATATCTATATCTATATCTATATCTATCTATATCTATCTATATCATCATCTATATCTATATCTAGCTAATATGCTAAGTGTCTGACTGTCTGACCAGTCCCTATGATGCACACTGACCACCAGGGGGCAGACACTCAATGCAGGAGCTGCCAAGCTGCAGTGACTTGGCAGCAGCAATTCTCAGGTGATGCACCCCGAAACCAGAGAGGAGGGAGCCTGATTCCTCTCAGGTCCACGCGATCCTACTTTCGGCCATGGGTTATGTTGTTGCTGGGGCTCTGTCGGCCCCGAATCTGATTTACTGCACACTTGGTGTTTGTGTTCCACATCCTGTACAACAGCAACTTTGCAGAGTGCCCTCTTGCACTCAGGGATGTCGGAGACCGATTTTGGCCTGATCACCACAGGCCAGGCCAAGCGACCCCACCTGCCGGAGGGACTCTGCTCACACTGCAGATGCCGGGGAGGGACCAGGGGAGGTTGGCTCCAGAGTGTGTCCATTCCATCTCGCCCAGTCCCGCCCTGCCGGCCACCTTCTAGTTAATTTCCTTTCAATGTGCATGAATCCGTGCACTAGATCACTAGTTGTAAATAATTCTGCAATGAACATAGGCCTGTATGTATTTTTTCCAATTAGTGTTTGGTTTTCTTCAGATAAATACACAGAAGTGGAATTGATAATATTATTTTTACTTGATCGGGGAGGGGCATCTGTACTGTTCTACACAGTGGCTGCACTAAATAACAGTGCTACTAACAGTGCACAAGGGTTCTATCTCCTCCAGAACATAGCTATACTTCTGGTTTTTTATTTTTGTTTTTGTTTTTTTTGGGGGGAGGGGGTTGAAAATAGCCTTTTGAAAGGTATGAGGTGATATCTCATTGTGGTTTTGATTTACAGTTCCATGATGGTTAGTGATGTTGAGCATGTTACTCATCTGCATGTTTTCTTTGGAAAAATTCATTCCTTTGCCCAGTTTTTAATTTAAATACTTATTTATATTGTGTGATATGGATTCTTTATATATTTTGGATATTAACCCCTTATCAAATATTATCATTTGCAAATATCTTCTCCCATTTAGTGCATTGCCTTTTCATTTTGTTAATAGTTTCTCTCACTATACAAAAACCTTTAGTTTCATTTAGCCCCATTTGTCTAGCAGCGGTTCTCAACCTGTGGGTCGCGACCCCTTAGGCGGTTGAAGACCATTTCACAGGGGTCGCCTAAGACCATCCTGTATATCAGATATTTACATTATGATTTATAACAGTAGCAACATTACAGTTATGAAGTAGCAACAAAAATAATTTTATGGTTAGGTCACAACATGAGGAACTGTATTTAAAGGGCCAGAAGGTTGAGAACCACTGGTAGGGCAAAGAAAGTTTTCAGCAAATCTTTATCATGTGACATGAAAGGAGAATGTATTTATGTGTGTGTATTGGGAAGGAGTGTCTTGAAGCTGTGGATGGTGCACAAAAAATGTTTCCATATAGTCATAGAAGTTTAATCAGATGCTAATGGTTAACTTAGTTTTTCCAAATGACTGACAAGATTTCTTTAAAATATACATTTTATGTAATTGCATTTGTGGAAAATGTATCTCTAATAATTTATACTTATTGCCTCTGCACACATTAGTTCTATAATTTCCTTCAGAATGTTTACCGTTTACTTTTCTATATATGAATATATTATTATTAGTAGTATTTTAGTATTATAGCAATTATAGGATATACAATAGCGCATAAGATGTAAAATATAATTATATATAAAATGTAACTATAAGTAATTATATATGTATATATAATTATACTTGATATAACTAATCAACATATTTAATATCTGATTATTAAATACTATGGATTCCTGATTAATTTATTTACTAAAGGAGAAAAAATTTCTTCAATTGCTTGTATTTTCTTTAAGCAACATCCCACCTGGTTTATTGTGCATGACAGTTAATAAACCGTAGCTAACTGAAGTCTAACCTCCAAATGTGCTAGTGTCTCCATTCCTGTCAATCCCCTGAATTTATAACACCAGCTGTCCAAAAGGACAGGTTAATGATTGTTGCTGAAATAAACCATATTCTGTCACAACTGAATGCTTCTGCTGGTTTAAGTGAAGAGGAATATAGGATAGGAAAATGGTGATAACCCATTGTATTGCATAAATCTTGCTTTCCAACATCCGTCAGAGGAAAACACAGACACAAAAGGGAATATTTGAGATATCAAGGGTGATTTCTGCATAAATGTTTCCTAGTGTTGTAAATGGAAAAATGTATGTCAGTGCTTTATTTTATTTCAGACACTAATTAATTGGGTCATATGCAGTAGTTTTACAATAAGAACAATTTTTATACCAATGTTTTTCTTCCACAATTCTAGATTTGAAAATTAATTTACCCATTTTATTAGTATTTCCTTGGTAAAGCAACACATATAAAAAGGGCACGGATCAATGGAACAGACTAGAAAGCCCAGAAATAAACATATACATATACAGTACATTAATTTACAACAAAGGAGCTGAGAATATACAATGGGGACAGGACAGTCTCTTCAATAAATGGTGTGGGGAAAACTATACAGACACATGTATAAGAATGAAACCATGCACAAAAATGCAAAATGGATCAAATATTTGAATGTAAGACCGAAACCATAAAACTCCTAGAGGAGAACATAGGCAGTAATTACCTTAACATAGGCTTTGGTGATGGTTTTTTTGGACTTGACACCAAAACCAAAGGTAATAAAAGCAAAATAAACTCGTGGGTTTACATAAAACTAAAGAGCTCTGCACAGCCAAGAAATGATCAACAAAAACAAAACAGGCAACCTATTAAATGGGAGAAGATATTTGCAAATGATGTACTTAATAAGTAATATACAAAAAATATATAAAGATTCATACAACTCAATATAAAAACAAACAAACAAACAAAAAGCATGCGGGGATTGGCTATTGGCAGTGTTGTTAAGCTTGTGTGTGGTGGTGTGTCGGTGGCAGCCTGCAGCAAGAGTTTGGCGCTGTGTCTCACACCATTTTGCTGGTATAGCCTTCCAGCAGAACTTATGCTGACTATGAATCAGTGAATGAATGCATGGAAGGCGTTTGTAAAATGTATGAAGAACATCCGAAGAGAATGAATCCCAACAGCCCCTCTATCACATATGATACCATCCAGTTGTTTGATTTTTATTGATGATCTGGCAGACCTCAGCTGTCTTGTTTACTGAGCTGATAGACATACCAGGCTTATAACAAAGATTGGATTAAAGAGTAGATCTATGTGCTCCTTTGTCGACAGGCCCAACAGGCCAGGAAATAGTTGTGTTGGCAGCATTTTGGAGTTGGGGGTGGGGGCGGCTTGGAACACAGGTATGTACACTATCTGTAGTGGAAATTTTGTATTATAGTAATCCTGTTTCCATTTAGGTACATTTTAGCCAGGACTGAATGTATTAGATGAAATGTGAGGGTCTTGTTCAATCTGAACTCCTCTCTCTCTCTCTCTCTCTCTCTCTCTCTCTCTCTCTCTCTCCTCTCTCTCTCTCTCCCCCTCTCTCTCTTTTTACTAAAACATTGTTATGATGACTTAGAAGGAAGTTTTTCTTTGTCAGTTAATGCTGATTCCAATCCTTCATATCTGCTTTATAACATTCACTCTACTAACCCTTCTTCAAGCTGGGGTGGGAGGTAGTGACACAGTTTAATTATGTGCTAAGATAAAGTCTTAGTGAAAAACAAATGTTCTTTGGTTAAAAAAACAAAACAAAACAAAACAAAACACACACACACACACACACAAAAAAACAACCACCTACAATTAAGCCAATTAAAGAATGGGTAGAGTAATTCAATAGACATTGTCCAAAGAAGGCACATAAATGGCCAACTTACACATGAAAAGATGATCAATATCACTAATAACCACAGAAATGAAAATCAAAATCACAGTGAGATATCATCTCACACTTGTAATAATGACTATTACCCAAAACACAATGGTAACAAATGTTGGCGAGGATGTGAAGAAAAGGGAACCCTGTGAAGTGTTGGTGGGAATGTAAATTGGTGCATCTACCATGGAAAACTGTATGGAAGTTCCTAAAAAAAAATAAATTAAAATAGAACTACCGCCCTAGCTGATTTGGCTCAGTGCATAGAGCTTCAGCCTGCAGACTGAAGAGTCCCGGATTTTATTTTGGTCAAGGGCACATGCTCGGGTTTCAGGCTTGATCCCCAGTGTGTGTGTGGGGGGGGGGGGGGAGGGGGGGAGGGGGGAGGGGGAAGGACGGGCGTGCAGAAGACAGCCAATCAATGATTCTCTCTCATCATTGATGTTTCTCTCCTTTCCTCTCTGAAGTCAATAAAAAAATATATATTTAAAAAAGTAGAATGACCATGCTATCTAGCAATTCCATTTCTGGATAATTATTTGGGGATAATTATCTGAAGAAAATGAAAACCACTACCTTAAAATGATAAATGTACCCATGTGCATTTCAGCATTATCTACGTTAGCCAAGATATGGAGGTAAACTAAGTGTCCATCATCAGTGAGTGAATGCATATATGTATGTATAATATGTGTATAATGTATCTATGTATCTAATACATGTATGCAAGTATGTGTTATTAATGTATGATATATGCATTTATGTATATATTAAGTGTGTGTATAATATGTGTACATGTATATGTTATATGTGTGTGTGATATATATACATGTATATATTATATATGTGTATAATATATGTAATGAGTTATTATTCAGACATAAAAAAACAATGAAATCTTGCCATTTGTGATAAATGAATGGACCTTGAGAGCATTATGCTAAGTAAAATAAAGTCAGAAAGAGAAAGCCAAGTACTTTTTGGTCTCATTTATATGTGGAATCTAAAGGAAAACAACATGAAAGAAAAAAAAAAAAGTTCATATGTACTGAGAAGAGATTTGTTATTGTCAGAGACTGGCAGGGATGGTAGGTTGTGGGTGGGTGAAAAGGATAAAAAAGGCTTAAAAAAGTACAAACCTCCAGTAATAAAAAAAATTAGTTATGA
Organism: Myotis daubentonii; assembly: GCF_963259705.1. Lineage (NCBI taxonomy): Eukaryota > Metazoa > Chordata > Mammalia > Chiroptera > Vespertilionidae > Myotis > Myotis daubentonii. The sequence goes on from NC_081841.1 coordinate 168,658,376, forward strand.
GGTAGTAATGTACAGCATGATGGCTATAGTTAACACTATATATGAAAGTTACTAAGAGAGTAAATCTTAAAATTTTTGTGGTGTTTTTTTTCACAATACATACTAATTTTAAATTATGTTATACCCCTGAAACTAATATAAGGTTGTAGATCAATTACATATAAATTGAAAAACCACCTCCAATGGTTTTCCATTTAAAAATTAAAATATTTTATGAACCCTGTATGGTTTTGCAAAGCAATGTCACCCTAATAAATTCAATAAAAAATAATAGACTATTTTAAATAAGGAAACAAAAGGAATTACTGCTTCTTTTTTAAAAAAGGTAATTGCTATATACAAAAAGAGAGAATAGGAAAAAGAGCTTTATTATATAGTTACTAGAGGCCCGGTGCACAAAAATTTGTGCACTGGGGGGGGGGGTCCCTCAGCCTGGCCTGTGCCCTCTCACAGTCTGGGACCCCTCAGGAGATAACGACCTGCTAGCTTAGGCCTGCTCCCGGGTGGCAGAGGGCAGGCCCTATCCCTAGGTGCAGCCCCTGGTCAGGCTCAGAGCAGGGCCGATTGGGGAGTTGGGGCGCCGCCCCCTGTCATGCACAGAGCAAGGCGATCGGGAGGTTGTGATGCCACCCTCAGTCACACTCAGGGTAGGGCCGATTGGGGGGTTGGGGCACCATCCCCTGTCACACTCAAGGCAGGGTCGATGGGGAGGTTGCGGTGCCACCCCCTGTCACGCACAGAGCAGGGCCAATCAGGGGGTTGGGGCACTGCTCCCTGTCACGCACAGAGTAGGGCCAATCAGGGGGGTTGGGGCTCTGTACCCTGTCACGCACAGAGCAGGGCCAATCAGGGGGTTGGGGCACTTGCCCCTGTCATGCACAGAGCAGGGCCCATCAGGGGGTTGGGGCGCCGCCCTCTATCACCCACAGAGCAGGGCTGATCAGGGGTTTGGGGCGCCGCCACTCTCACACTCAGGGCAGGGCTGATGGGGAGGTTATGGCTCTAGCCCGTCACACACAGAGCAGGGCCTGTAGGGGGGGGGGGGGCGTTGGGGCGCCGCACCCTGTCACACACAGAGCCGCAGGGTGATCAGGGGGTTGGGGAGCTCCCCCCTATCAGGCACAGACCAGGGCTGATCAGGGGGTTGGGGTGCCTTCCCCTGTCACGAACAGAGCAGGGTGGATAGGGAGGTTGTGGCCCTGACCCCTGTCACACACAGAGCCACAGGGCGATCAGGGGGTTTGGGCACTGCCCCCTGTCATGCTGATTCCCGTGCCGGGAGGCCTCGTGGCTCCACTGATCCCGGTGCTGGGAGGCATATTACCCTTTTACTATATAGGGTAGAGGCCTGGTGCACGGGTGGGTGCCGGCTGGTTTGCCCTGAAGGGTGTCCTGGATCAGGGTGGAGGTCCCCACTGGGGTGCCTGGCCAGCCTTGGTGAAGGGATGATGGCTGTTTGCAGCTGGTCACACACCCTTCAGGGTGGGGGTCCCCACTGGGGTGCCTGGCCAGTCTGGGTGAAGGGCTGAGGGCTGTTTTCAGGCTGGAGGTGACTGAAGTTCCCAACCACTCCTTTTTTTCTTTTTTTCCTTTTTATTCTGGGGCAGCTTTATCTTTGACACTTGGCTCCAGCTCTTAGGCCTCCGCTGCTGAAATTAGGTTTCTGGCCTTTGCTTACAATGTTGCAATCCTGCTGGCTGAAGCCTGGCGGACTCAAACAGGTTTCTGGGGTTTTGTTTAGTTTCTATATTTGTTACATAGTTGCTTAGAGTTGCAGCTCAAAGGCCTGCAGCAGCAGGCGGGGAACGTTGGAGTCCTCCATCACTGAAGCAAGCAAGCCTCATGTTAGTTTCAAGCTGCCTGGCTGCTGGCCGCCATCTTGGCTGGCAGTTAATTTGCATATCTCGCTGATTAGCCAATGGGAAGGGTAGCGGTCGTATGCCAAATACCATGTTTCTCTTTTATTAGATAGGATACTAGAGGCCCATTGCAGTAATATTCCTGCAAGAATAGGGCTTCCTGTGGCTGGAGCAAAGCAGAGAAGGGAGCAAAACTGGCTGAGGCGGGCTTCGCTCCGGCTTCAAGCCCCTGTAGCTGGTCTTGCCCTCCTGCTCCAAGCTGCTGCCCCTTATGCTCCCAGCCACAGTGGTTGGGCTTGCCCTTCTTATCCCAGTGGCTGGGGCTGGGCTTGCCCTCCCACTCCCAGTTGCTGGGGCTGGGCTTGCCCTTCTGATCCCAGTGGCTGGGGCTGGGCTTGCCCTCCGGCTCCCAGCCTCTGCCCCTCAGCTCCCAGACGCTGCCCCTCCCCCCCTGCCCCCCAGCCGTTGCCCCTTATGCTCCCAGCCACAGTGGCTGGGCTTGCCCTTCCAATCCCAGTGGCTGGGGCTTGGCTGGCCCTCCCGTTCCAAGCAGCTCCCATCTGCTGGGGCTGAGCTTGCCATCCTGCACCCATCCCCTGTGGCTGGGCTTGCCCTTCTGATCCCAGTGGCTAGGGCTTGGCTTGCCCTCCCACTCCCAGGTGCTGGGACTGGGCTTGCCCTCCTGATCCCAGCCGCTGGGGCTGGGCTTGTCTTCCCAATCCCAGTCGCTGCCCCTTATGCTCCCAGCCACAGTGGTTGGGCTTGCCCTCCGGATCCCAGTCGCTGGGGCTGGGCTTGCCCTTCTGCCCCCATCCCCTGTGGCTGGGCTTGCCCTTCTGATCCCAGTGGCTGGGGCTGGTCTTGCCCTCCTGCACCCATCCCCTGGGCCTGGGCTTGCCCTCATGCTCCTACCTGCTGCCCCTTATGCTCCCAGCCAAAGTGGTTGGGCTTGCCCTCCCACTCCCAGCCATTGCCCCTTCATCTCCTAGCCGCTGCCCCTCCTGCTCCTAGTCGCTGCCCCTCCCGCTCACAGTGGCTGGGGCTCCGTTTCTCTCCTTGTGGCCTCTACTTGGCTCCCTTCTGAACCTCTTGGCCTCCACATTGTCGTCAGTCTTCGCTCCCAGCTAGTATATGCAAATTAACCGCCATCTTTTAGCTTCTATAATTGAAACATTGTATCTTTTGGAGCTGTTGCTTCAGGAGCTCAGAGGCCGGCAGCGGCAGGCAGGGAACGTTGGAGTCCTCCGTCACTGAAGCAAGCAAGCCTCATGTTCTCTTTAAGCTGCCTGGCTGCCGGCCGCCATCTTGGCTGGCAGTTAATTTGCATATCGCCCTGATTAGCCAATGGGAAGGGTAGCTGTCGTACGCTAATTACCATGTTTCTCTTTTATTAGAAAGGGCTAGAGGCCCGGTGCACAAAAATTTGTGCACTCGGGGGGAAGCGGGGGGTCCCTCAGCCCGGCCTGTGCCCTCTCGCAGTCTGGGACCCCTCGGGAGATAACGACCTGCTGGCTTAGGCCTGCTCCCGCATGGCAGAGGACAGGCCCAATCCCTAGGTGCAGCCCCTGGTTGGGCTCAGAGCAGGGCCGATTGGGGAGTTGGGGCGCCACCCCCTGTCACGCACAGAGCAGGGCCAATCAGGGGGTTGGGGCGCTCCCCCCTGTCATGCACAGAGCAGGGTCCATCAGGCAGTTGGGGAGCTCCCCCCTGTCATGCACAGAGCAGGGCCCATCAGGGGGTTGTGGAGCTCCCTCCTGTCACTCACAGAGTAGGGCCGATAGGGGAGTTGGTGCACCGCCCCCTATCACCCACAGAGCAGGGCTGATCAGGGCATTGGGGCACCGCCACTCTCACACTCAGGGCAGGGCCGATGGAGAGGTTATGGCTCTACCCTGTCACACACAGAGCAGGACCCGAGGGGTGAGGGGGTTGGGGCGCCGCACCCTGTCACACACAGAGCCGCAGGGTGATCAGGGGGTTAGGGAGCTCCCCCCTATCAGGCACAGAGCAGGGCCGATCAGGGCTGTTTTCAGGCTGGGACTGAAGCTCCCAACTGCTCCTTTTTTTCTTTTTTTTTAATTCTGGGTCAGCTTTAGCTCTGAGGCTCCAGCTCTTTGGCCTCCGCTCCTGAAAGCAGGTATCTGGTTTGTTTCGGTTCTATAATTGAAACTCTGTATCAACTCCAGCTCTGAGATCCCAGCCGGCTGAAAGCTGGTTTCTGGGGTTTTGTTTAGCGTCTATATTTGTTACAATGTTTGAAACTGCAGGCTCTGAGGCCAGCAAGGCAGGCGGGGAATGTTGCAGTCCTCCGTCACTGAAGCAAGCAAGCCTCATGTTAGTTTCAAGCTGCCTGGCTGCCGGCCGCCATCTTGGATGGCAGTTAATTTGCATATCTCGCTGATTAGCCAATGGGAAGGGTAGTGGTCATACTCCAATTACCATGTTTCTCTTTTATTAGATAGGCTAATACTAGAGGCCCGGTGCACAAAATTTGTGCACTGGAGGGGGAGTGTCCCTCAGCCTGGCCTGCACCCTCTCACAATCCAGGACTGCTGGCTCTAACCACTCACCTGCTGCCTGATTTTGCCCCTAAAACTCAAGCTTTTTCTTTTTTATTTTTAATATTTATAGTTCTTTATTTTTTATTTTAAAATTCAAGCTTCCTGAGAAGATGAGGCATTTAATATTATTCCATCTTCCTCACAGAGAGCTAAGCATGGTAAACACAGCAAATACTTAATACTTATGGGTTTCTATACAAACACTTTCCAACCAGGAATGTTTTATTTTTATAATTAAGAAACATTTCCAGTTTTTATTCATAAAATTAATCCAAATAGCAACAATAGATATACAGAGCCACATATCAATAACAAACCAGGAATGAAACAAAATATTCCAGAGGCATTCTTGAACAATTTTAAAGGAATACACACCAGGCTAAAAACATACAACTAAACCATGTTTACACAACAGGGTACATTTATTCCTGCATTTTCTCAATAAGTTCTTCTTTATATTTGCCTTTCTCTTTTCCAACTTGTTGAGATTTGGCTTTGCATTGAAGAATTTTTTTTCCAGATCTTTTTCCAGTTTTAGCCTGGTGATAACCACCTCGCTGGGGTGAATCCCCACGTGGACAGTTGTGCTGTTAGCCATCTTGCACTGCACCCGCTCCATGTAGATGACATATTTTTTCTGTGCACCTGTACTACCTTTCCGACTTGCTGACCTTTGTGGTGTCCTCGAACCACCTGGACTTCATTGTCCTTATGGATGGGCATGGTGCAGACATTGTACTTCTGCTGCAGCTCCTTGGAGAGCGGGGGAGACATGATCTTGCGGCGCACATGAGAGAGGGCATTGAAGTGGCGTTTGCGCTCTGAGGTCACCGAGGGATTGAACTTCATAGTGACTGTCTGGCACTGGAAGTGCTCCCCAACCAGGAAAGTAGAGTGCTCAGATTTCAGACATCAGGTGCTATTAGCAGGATTTCTATCCCAATTAAACTCTAAATCTGATCTCTCAACAGTCTGGACAAACTGCCCTTCACTATCTCCAAAATTTTTTATTCATCACTACCCCATTCTCCTCTGCTTCAAACCAAGGTAACAAATGAAACCTTTAATTCTGATCTTCCTCGCTGCAAGGGAACAGCAAACCTCAAATGAAATAATTTCCCACCAGAAGTCACATCCAGATACTGCAAGGGCTGACTATGTACATGCACAGTAACAGGCTCACGTTCTAGCGGTAGGTGCCCAGGCATCCTCCACAATCCCTCAATCCTCTGGTCGCATACTTCGGTTTTTCCAGTGCCTCCTTAAGTGGTGTTTCCTTCAGTCACGTTGCAACATCCAGGGCCTCTAGTTGGAGAGGATTTTTCTGTTCTTTGAAGTTGATAGGTGTTTCCTATTTGGAATCAGTGAAGTTTCAGGACTACTGCCACTGCCATGAACATGTCGGTCTTATGGGCACTCATGAAACAACCACCCATTCAGTCCACTGCTAGTTCAGTCCCAGTTCACAATGAGAAAGGTACTGTGCTGAGCCCTTTTCCAATCGGATATTCCTCTTCCTTCCCCAGCACACTCCAAACCTACTCTGGGCTGACCACCCCAATCCCACTGACACTTAAGACCTTCCTCCCTATTTATTTGACTTTTCCCTATCAAAATCGCACCCTATTGCATTGCCTACGGGTGCCCCTAACCTCTCCCTGGGGGCCGGCCAGCCTGGGCAAGGGGCCATGGTGTTCTGGTCTCTGGTTGTTCCAATCGTTACGGCATTATAGTAACTGGATTTTTATATAGAGAGATAGTAAAAGTCATAAAAGTCATAAATGAAAATGGTCAAGACTTTATCAAGGTGCATGCAAGAGAATATCAAGGAGTAAATATACTAGCTAACTAGCTAACGTCTATGGAGAGGCTTTCACGTGCCAAACCTGTTGCCAAACACAGTAATTAGGTTATTTTTAGTTTCTTTAAAGATGAACACAACAGCAACAAAATGAGTATCAGTTAAATGCTGCTCCTATTTTACAGATTGGTTCATGGAAGATGAAACAGCAAGTTAGAGGTACCATTGTTCTTTAAATCCAGATTTTTCTAATCCAGAATCTGGGCTGTAAATCACTGCTTATTGTGTCACTGAAGAAATGCACAAAACCACAGATTAGTTTGTGTGTTGTACTTTGTGCAGCAAATGACAGAATCTACCTCTTTGTGATGAATGTGAATGCATACTCAATAGGCTTGTACCCTCAAGTACTACCACAATTAGGCTATAGTGCCTTCCAGAAGCCAACCATAATACATTCTCAGAGCTCATCTGCCAGACTGTGGTTCCAGAAACATTGGCAGATAAGTCTAAGCTCCACAAAGCTCTATTTCTGGTTCTCATCTTAAATGGAAGACAGGGGGTTTGCACCATGGAGGGTGTTGAAAACTCTGTAATGATTTATTGCATGTACCCCCTCTGGTGAATGCATCTCCTTTTTGTTTTTTTATTTGTTTGTTGCTTTTGAATTTGTACTTTATTATTTTATTTTTTTTATCTTTATTGTTGAAAGTATTACAGGTATCCCTTTTTTCCCCCATTTATCCCCTCCACCCCAGCCCTGCCCCTCCCAGGCCTTCATCACACTACTGTCTGTGTCCATGGGCTACAGTATGCATATAAATTATTTGGTTAATCTTCTCCTCACCCACCCACACCCACCCCATCTTCCCTCTGAAATTCATCAGTCTGTTCCATGCTTCTTTGTCTCTGGATCTATTTTTAAATATATTTTATTGTTAATAGTATTATATAGATGTCTCCCACTCCCCCCACTCTATCCCCCTCCTTCCAGCCTCTACCTCCCCCCCCCCAGGTCTTCACTACCCTATTGCTCATGCCCATGGGCTATGCATATCCTATATAATAAAAGGCTAATATGCAAATTGACTGAATGGTGGAATGACCAGTTGCTATGATGTGCACTGACCACCAGGGGGCAGACCCTCAATGCAGGAGCTGCCCCCTGGTGGTCAGTGCACCAGAAGCTGTGCTCACAGAATCCCCTGAGGGCTCCAAGACTGCAAGAGGGTGCAGGCTGGGCTGAGGGACCCTCCCTCCCAAGTGCACGAATTTTGTGCACCAGGCCTCTAGTAAGTCTATAAGTTCTTGGGTTTATCTCTTCTCATATCTGTATCTATTTTGTTTATCATTTTATTTTGTTCATTAGATTTCACATATAAGTGATGCATCTCTATTTGAAGTTCACTGTTATTAAACTCAATGGCCATGGTGTTTCTGAAACTATGAAGCTAATCATTATCAACGAATGTAAGTAAGGCTCTCCTGAGGATTCTCCCTCACTTTATAGGAAAGTATTTAGTTCTTTCAACCAACTCGCCTATTTATTGCTTTAAAAATACTGTAGAAGGACTTCTTGATCTGCTTTTCCAGGCTTTGTATCAGCTACTGGGGATGTGAAAATGAACAAAATTGTGCTGTTCCCATGATCTGTTGTATATTGGAAAGGAGAGAAGACTGGTAGGGACTGAGATTGAAAAAATAATGAATACCTATGGTAAAGATTTAGATTTCATTAGAGCTATGAAGGAAAGCCATTAGAAGCTTTTGAGCAGAGAAGTGATCAAATTTAGCATATGTTCAAAGGGATCATTCTGACCACTTGTATGTGTGGCAAATAGTCACATACCCCTGTTCATATTTTATAGCCATAGATAACAGCTCAGTTGCTCCCAAGAACCCTTCTGTACTGCTATTATACTACTGCTTATTATGTGAACAAAGCTTCAAGATTATTACCCTTACATTGCAGTCTTTAAGAACCCTGAAATACAGCACTGTTAAAAGGAACTGATATCTGGGGACTTTGTTATCAAGAAAGACAGGCATAGCTTAGTCCGGAGCCTATTTGCAATTCTAAAAAGGGAGGTTATCTATTTTATGATACTGCAGAATATTTCCAGTGGTAATTTTGGAGAGAAGTGTCATTAAAGGAGGCATGATAAATCTGAATCCAAAGAAGTGGAATTTTTTTAGGTTCCTTTTGGGGGGAGGAATAATTTAACGGGCTTTCCACTGCCTGCATTATATGCTACCGTATTTCCTCTTCAGAGTTCAATGACTGTTACACTATAAGTGTCTAATAAGTACATTTTAAAAACCATTGTTGAGCCCTGGCCAGGAGGCTCAGTTAGTTGGAGTGGCATCCCATATCCCCAAAAGTTGCAGGTTTAATCCGAGGTCGTGTTGCATACAGGAGACAACTGATCAGTGTTTCTCTCACATTGATGTTTCTCTCTCTCCGTCTCTCTCTCTCTCTCTTTCACTCTCCCCCACTTCCTCTCTAGTTAAAAATTAATAAAAACATATTTTTGGGTGAGGATTAAAAAACAACTAATTTCAACACATATTCCACAATTATGTACTAAATGCTTATGCTAAGTCTTAAGGATGATATGTATTTAGAGAAGTCATGCTTTCTGTCTTCAAGGAGTTTACAGTCAAATGTGGTTGAAAAGATTAAACACGGGACTAGTAACATGATTTAAATAAGAATTGGCATTTACTGGATGTTTGCTGTGTGCCAGGCACTCTGATGTGTGCTGTTTGTATATTTTATTTGATAATCCTTACAATGGACAAAGGAGGATAGTAATGTCATTATATCTCCATTATGCAAAAAGAAAACAGGGAAATGAATCTTAGAGAGTTTACATAATTTGATTAAGATCCCAAGACTGAGGAATAAATCCAGACAGTCTGACTTACCTTATTAACCATTAAGTAATAATTATCTCTAAGGAGTCTGTGGTGTCAGGCTCTAACTGTGATTAGCCTTTAGAAAAGAGAAATTTGTGGAAGAGGTGGGCCTATGCAGCAATATGTAAAGACAAAAAATCTACCCAGAGGTACACTAGCACTGCTAAAGTTGAAACAATAAAAAAAAATGTGAAGCATGTGGAAGATAATATAAAATGGCAATTAACAGATTTAAACTCAGTTGTTTTGGTATATTTGGTACGTGTTCTTTCACGGCTATAATTAAGCTTTTAGTCTCTAATTCTGATTTTTAGAATCAGAGCTGTGGTTTATCTGTCTTTTATAATTTAACTATTTTACCTGACATAGTGTTATGATTCATCTCTTTTTAAGATGTCAATTTTTGCAAAAAGACATTGAATACCAAGAAATTGGAGAATTTTCAAATTTGCATAACCCACCAGAGATGTGTGCTTGTGGGGAGGGGTGGTGGAGAAGGGAGGAAGGTGAGGAGAAGAAAGGATAAGGGAGGAAAGAGAAATATAGAGAGAGATAAAACAGCAGGAGTTGGAGACTGAGAAGGTGAGGAGAACTAAATTCCCACATTTTTCCTGGCTGGTGTGGCTTAGTGGTTGAGCATCAACCCATGAACCACAAGATCAGCAGATCAATTCCTAATCAGGGCACTGAGCTGTGGGTTGTGGGCACCTGGGTTCAACCCCAGGAGGGGGTGTGTGCAGGAGGCAGCCAATCAATGTTTCTCTTATCGATGTTTCTATCTCTCTATCCCTCTCCCTTCATCTCTCTCTAAAATAAATAATTTATTTTATTTATTTATTTTTAAAATATGTTTTATCACATTTCTATGCCATTATCAAAGGAAAAGATATTTACCACCAGCATACATTATTTAGATTTGTATTACCTGTTTAAAGTAGAGATGGCTCTGTCTCGATCTGTTTTTACAGCATAGTATATTGCCACATTGGTGTGAATATATATGTATGCTTGTATGTATGTATGTATATACAATTATTTCTACTCCTGTGCCCCAAACTTCTCATTATATGCCACCAGGGAGGGCTTGTGTCCTTGCTGCCTATTTCTCTCTTCCACTCTCTCTCTCTAGTCTTCTCACTCTCTTCCAATCTCCTACTGAGCAAGAAGAATAAACCCAATATATTGCATGCTGTGAAGATTTTAAATGACAAGATAAATGTCAAGGAAATATACCAATCCTGGCAGGGTACTTTCAGATCTTAGGGTTTAAATGCTTTTTAGCCTGTAGATGCAAGTGACTACTTATCTCTGATTGACATGTGTTCTTTAGTCTTGTTGTTTTCTAACAGTTTTTTTAGCAAGCACTTTATATTTGGTTCTAAAAATATATATGATCTTAATGCATGTCCTCTTCTTTAACAGAAATTCCTTTTTCATCTTGAAGCTAGACTTACAGAAAAGGAATCATTGATAAGAGCAGGCCTACTGATAGCCATTTGTAACTGACATAAGTTCTTATTACTGCTGACATTCACACTAACCTTAATTTGTTATTTTTCTAAAAATTACTATGTCAGTTACAAATTATATTTTTGTACAAAGATTAAATACAACATGGGTCATTCTTTCATATAACAGCACCCCAGAGGTGAGTAATTGACAGTGGACTTTGCAGCTCCGTGCAATCAACTAACTTCTAGGTTGCTTCTGTCTTTCGCCTCTGTCATCCATAATGAAGTATTTTCACCTGAAAGCTGAAAGATGGCTTCTACAGATCCATCTATAATATAGAGTTTCCAGAAAGGAGAAAAGAGAAAAGGAAGAAAATTAAAAAAAAGGCCCATTTCAGAGTACCTGTCCCATATTTTAGTTATGAACTTTCTCAACAGAACCACTGAAAATCTTACATCTATCTCAATTTCCAGAATTAAATATATAGCATACTGATCTGCAAGAGAAACTTGGAAATGTAATATTTTAATGGACATTTAACTCTGAATAAAATTAGGAATGTTTCATTATGAAGGAAAAAGAGAATTAAAATATTGTTGGCAGCTACTAGTCCCTGACATAACCGTTTATCCTTAATTTGGGGTCTGATTGTCTAAGTTGAAAATGACTTTAGACGTAAGTTCAACTAATTCCCTAATATTAAGAAATGAGGCCATTTACTTGTTAACATTTAATAAGCACTAACTTATGTGACAATGCACTAAGGACTTTATATGCAATATCTAACTTTATGCCCTTACTATGTCTGGGAAAATGGCGTAACTACTTACTAGTACTAGTTGTCACCGAGGCTTGACTTTAAGTGTCTTAACAAGTCCCCACACTGGGTCCTGGGGATAGTAAATATAGAGTAGTCACCAGACTTTAAGCCCCATGTAAGGATTGTGCATTCCTAATATACATCATATCAAATATAGTGTTTGATGCATGAGAGGTGCTGAATCATTTTTTATTAATGAATAGAAGGTCACGTTGCAGGCATGGTTTGAAGCAGTTAGATCTGACTTCAGAGGCTGGACTTTGAGTCATACCGCACTACCTTATTTTTATTTTTTATCACATGTTTTGCCTTTTAATTTACCCACGAGAGGCCCAGTGCACAAAAATTTGTGCACTTGGGGGAGGGGTCCCCTCAGCCTGGCCTGTGCCCTTTTGCAATCTGGGACCCCTCGGGGGATGACCACCTGCTGGCTTAGGCCTGCTCCCCGGGGGATTGGGCCTAAGCTGGCAATCAGACATCCCTCTGGCAGCCCAGCAGCCCTCGGGGGATGTCCACTTGCCAGCAGGGTGCAGACCTAAGCTGCAGTCAGACATATTAGCGCTGCTGAGGAGGCAGGAGAGGCTCCCACCACCACCGCTGTACTGGCAGCCATCAGCCTGGCTTGTGGCTGAGCAGAGCTCCCCCATGTGGGAGCGCACTGACCACCAGAGGGCAGGTCCTGCATTGAGTGTCTGCCCCCTGGTGGTCAGTGTGTGTCATAGTGACCAGTCATTCCCAGTCTTTCTGCTGTTAGGGTCAGTTTGCATATTACCCTTTTACTATATAGGATAGAGGCCTGGTGCACGAGTGGGGGGGCGGCTGGTTTGCCCTGAAGGGTGTCCCAGATCAGGGTGGGGGTCCCACTTGGGTGCCTGTCCAGCCTGGGTGAGGGGCTGATGGCTGTTTGCAGCTGGTCACATGCCCTTCTGGGTGGGTGTCCCCACTGGGGTGCCTGGCCAGTCTGGGTGAGGGACTGAGGGCCGTTTTCAGGCTGACCTGCAACTGAAGCTCCCAGCCTCTCCTTTTTTTCTTTTTCTTTTTTTATTCTTGGATTTATTTACCTTCTATAATTGAAACATTTTTGCTGTCACTGGTGTTCTCAGCTCTGAGGCCGCGGCTGGCTGAAAGCAGGTATCTGGGGTTTGTTTAGCTTCTATAATTGAAACTTTGTTGCTTTCGGAGCTCAGAGCAGGCAGCGGCAGGCAGGGAACCTTGGCTTCCTCCATCACTGGAGCAAGCAAACCTCCGCTCGCTTCAGCTGCATGGCTGCTGGCTGCCATCTTTGTTAGCAGTTAATTTGCATATCTCGCTGATCAGCCAATGGGAAGCATAGCAGAGGTACGGTTAATTACCCTTTTTGTCTTTTATTAGATAGGATTACTTTGCCTTTTTCCATAGTATTTTTTTTTTTCCAAATAGTTTGTTTGAAGACCCCATGGAATTACAATATTTTACATTGAAACTGACAGAAAACCAATTCAAATAAGCTTAGGAATGCATTATAAGAATACTGGGGTTTGTCAAGGAATCCAAAGATATAAAGATGATGGGACCACAGGAACAACTGGAAACTACCCCACAGAGTCAGCACTTTCTGATTCATATGTCTGTTCCTGTCTTTGCGTTTAGGGAGTCCTCTTACTGTGCATTCTGCCATTTTATGCTTTTCCAAATCAGGAAACATCACACTTTCAGGACCCAAAATAGAAATGTTGCATCTTTAGCAATTAGAAACAGTGTTGTGATTACACTTCTATAATTCCTGGAGAAGAACTCTGAGTGGCTGAGATTGGGTCAAGTGCCTGCCTTTGGTGAATATATAGAGAAGAGGGGAACTGTGATGATCAGCTTTATGTGTTTATTTGCCTAGACCCGTGGTCGGCAAACCGCGGCTCACGAGCTGTGGTTTGCCGAGCCGCAGTTTGCCGACCACTGGCCTAGACTATAATTCCTAGTTATTCAATTATACACTAATTTAAGTGTTGCTGTGAAGATATTTTGTAGTGTGATTAAAGTTCATAATCAGGTGACATTAAGGGAGAGATTATCCAAGATACATTGAGTAGGCATGAGGTAGTTTGACTGATAAGCCACTTATGATTCTCCTTAAGACCTATACTCAATGCTTCCTGACCTATGACTATACTCAGGTCCTAACAAGCCTCAAAGAATGAGGTCCAAATTATAACCCATAAGGCTGTGTACTACACACTAAATGAATTCTATAATTTTCCTAATTTATGCTGACGTAAATCTGGAATATATGTGTGGGAATGGCTTTTAAGGTTAGGAGATTATGGTAGAAAAATAAAATTGAATCAAGTTGATTTTTTTGGGGGGGAGAGGGGATTCACTAAGCAAAGTTTCTGCATTCAGTGTTTTAGCTAAAGAGATTAGAAATGGCTAAAAAAATTTGCTAATTTTAGGGATGAAACTCTAAGGCAGTGGTTCTCAACCTGTGGGTCTCGACCCCTTTGGTGGTCGAACTACCCTTTCACAGGGGTTGCCTAAGACCATCCTGCATATCAGATATTTACATTATGATTCATAACAGTAGCAACATTACAGTTATGAAGTAGCAAAGAAAATAATTTTATGGTTGGGCTACAACATGAGGAACTGTATTTAAAGAGCCAGAAGGTTGAGAACCACTGCTCTAAGGTATCATACCCTAGAACTGCCTTGTCATACTATAGATATAGAGGGAAAGTAGCTAAAGGCTTAAGGAGATTATAACGTTAGAATAAATTTATCATGTTAGAATGTTATTAAAAAAATAACTGCTTACCCACCCCAGATTATCTAGAGGACACACTGTTCATTTAAAAAAACTGAGAAATATATTTGTGAGGAGAGCCTCAGTTTTTGTTTTTTTTTTTTGGTTTTGTTTTGTTTTTTAATCTCTGTGGTTTTTTCTGTAGATTATAAATCACAGTAGGAACTGGCACCATTTAACTGGAATCCTAATGCACTGAGGTTAATGTGATCTCAGAATAGCACAGCCAATCTGGTGGCATTTAATCAGCAGAAACAAGGTGGAGATTTTGAAATTAATAGACAATGAAGTCAAAGCAGAAGAATCTAACTCAGAGAGGTATGGTGATGGTTAGTTGAATATGGTGCCCTTAAAAAAAATAAAAGGAAAGGCTACTCAATTTTTACTTGATCCATATAACAGAAGAGTTCTAGGTCAAGTACATAGAAGTATAACTTGAGTCATTGAAACACAGTCATAGTCCCTCAATCAATTTCCAGACTTTAGGCAGTTTACAGACCTAGAACTCCTCCAGTAGAAGTGCCCTACGATATTGCCAAAGAAGTGTACTGTTAGTCTTCCTCCTAGCCTTTTCAAATGACTTATGGTACTTACCAGGATGAAAGGGAAATAATACTTTTGGGAGATTACCAGTCATTATCTTTGAATTAAAATTAATTTGTAGAGACACAAAACATCATTTTTTCTACCATTCAGAGTAGAGACTTATGGGGGTCAGATAATTAATGAAGTTTGAGCTCAGATCTACCAGTTGTTTATTAAACATATTCTGTGATTACTTATCCAGTTCTAGAAGCATAATTGCAATAGGTATGCTTAGCAACAGGCCTAATTTCTAGTTCCCCAAACTATGGAGTAAGGAATATTATCATGGGAAAGACCAAGTAGAAGCCACTAGAACTGCCTTTACCTAGGAAAAGAGTTAACTGAAAACAACACCACATTCCTGGAGGGACTGCAGGGATTGACATCATTAATAACTTGAAAGATGCAATGTTGTGATTCCAACCATCCTCATTCAACTTGCCTATTTGACCTGTGCTGGAAAAAGATATGGGAAAATAGCAGAAAATTATCATAAGCTTAACCAGGTGGTGACACTAATTGTAGTTGTAATTCCACAAGTGGTTTCATTGCTCGACCAAATCAGCATATCTCTAAAATTAACATACAGTTATTAATCTGGCAAATGTTCCTTTCTGAATACCTATTAGTAAGGACCACCAGAAGCACCCCTCCACTGTTCTACTTGCGTGACATACAGCTCTCCAGCCCTGAATCATAATTTACTCCACAGTAACTTTGATTGCCTTTCTCTTCCATAAGATATCATGCTAGTCCATTATATGAATATTATGCTGATTGGATCTGGTGAATAGGGAGAGGTAACTATGCTTGATACAGTAATGAGACATCTATGTGTCAGACAGTGGGAAAGGCAATAAATCCAACAAAAATTCAGAGCCCTGTCATTTTAGTTATATTTCTAAGGGTTCCATTGATATGAGGTATATTAAACTATCTCTTCCAAGGTAAATGATAACAAGCTGCATCTGGTCTCTCCTCCAATTAGAGAAGTGCAACACGTTATGGATCTCCAAGGACTATGGAGACAACATATTCCTAAATTGTTGATGCTACTATAAGTCATTTACCAAGTGACCAAAAAAGGTGTTTGTTTTGACTGAGGCCCAGCATGAGAGAAGGCTCTGCAACAATCTATACTGCCATGCAAGCTGCTCTATTACATGGACCATCTGATCCAACAAATCTAATGGTGTTGGAAGTTGGAGGTCTCGGCAGAGTTCTCTAGGTAATCACACATAGCATGAGCCTTAGGTTTTTGGAACAAAGCCCTGGCATTCTCTAGTGATAACTACTCTCAATTTGAGAAATGGATTTTGATTTACTATTGGGCCTTAGTAGACACACTGGATGCTTATCTATGGCTCACCTAGTTACTAAGCGTCCTAAGATGTCCCATGTAAATTCTCACAAAATGGTGACTTCAGCAGAAATATTTATTAATCAAATGCATAGGATTACCCATTCTGTGAATGCCTTTTTCTGCAGCCACCCTTCTCAGTGATCAATGGGTTCATGAACAAAGTGGTTATGGTGGTAGGTACATATGGCTATAGGAATCATAAATTATGTAGTGTTTGACCCCTCAGGCAATACATTTGGATATGCCAAGCAGTAGTACCCCACCATCAGTAGAAGTGGTATATATGTGATCAAGCTTGATTCTTGAACAGTAAACTGAAGAAGAGAAATGATTCTATCATGGATGATTCTGCATATTATCTAGGCACCCAATAGTGGACAGATGTAGTACTACAGGCCCTTTCTAGGACATCCCTGAAGGACAGTGGTGGGGGGCAATCCTTCCTGCTGGTGGAACTTTAATAAGTATACTTGAATACTGTCTAGAGGGAAAAATGACCAGAAGCACTAGTCTATAGCAATTGATTATAGGATTTGGTTAAGGATTTGGTTGGATGGTCATGACTGGGAAATCTGGGGACAAGGTCTGGGAAAGGGGCATGTGGGTAGACTTTTATGAATGGGTAAAGAATGTGAAGATACTTGCATCCCATGTGAATATTCATGAAATGGTGACCTCATAAGAAGATTTTAAAAATCAAGTTAATAGGAGTATCCATTTTTTCAATACAAGTCAACCTCTTTCTTTAGTCAGTCTGTCAACGCCAATGAACTCATGAATAGGCTGACCATGGTGACAGGAATGGAAGTTATACATAGGCTTGGCAACAAAATTGTCTACTTATCAAGGCCATTTTCTCTACAAATACTGTTTATTAGACTCTCTGCCAAAATCAGAGAATAAAACTAGATCTTCCAGAATAAAAATGGATCCCCAAGTTGATCAGCTAGCTATGTGGAGGTAGACCGATTACATTGAACAGCTTCCATCAAGCTTTAAGCAGCACTTTATTGCTACTAGAATAGACATACCAAATATGAATTTACCTTTCCTGCACTCAATATTTCTGCCAAAAATACCACCCATGGACTAAAATATTGCCTTAATGACCATCATGATAGTCCATGCAGTATTGTGTCTGATCAAGGAATTCATTTGATAGCAAATAGAGTATAGTAATGGGCCCATGTTCTAGAAATTCACTGGTCTTACTATGTTTGCATCATCCTGGAATGAGTAGTGACATGGTCTTCTGAAAACTCAGTTTTAGTGCCAAGATGACTATACCTTAAGATACCTAGGCAGTGTCACCAAGAAAACTGTATATGATCTACATTAACATCCATTGTGTGGTACAGTTTCTTCCATAGCTAGCATTCATTGATCCGGGAATCCAGGACTAGAAAATGCAGTGGTCCTATTCACTGTTACACCAACTAATCTACTAGCAAAACTTTTACGTCCCATCCCTATGACCTGGCCACTTTGAACTTTGCATGTCTCTGAATTAACACTAAGTGTCAATACGGTCTTGGTTGATTGATCTTAATCACCAAAAGGAAATTGGGTTGTTAGTACACAATGGGAATGAGGAAGAGTATGTCTGGAATATGGTAAGTTCTCATGTAACATCACCGGTAGGCTCTGCGACTTCAAGGAAAATCAGATATAACAAAACCAATTTTAATATAGGCTAATTGATATAAACAAGAGTTAAGTACCTAAGGCATCGCATCAGTGTCATAACAAAATAAAGTTGAAACAAAAGCATGTTATTTGAGAACTTGCTGTACAGCCTATTTCCAAGCGTGTCTCTTAGTTTTATCTTGTCCTGTGATTAAAGTCAGCAGAAAATTGCAACCATGAAATTCAGACAACACTGCTAATGGTCCAGACACTTGAGGAATAAAATTTTGGGTACTCTATCAGGCAAAGGACTATGAGCAGCTGAGATTCTTTTCGAAAACAAAGGGCAAATGGAATTGGTAATGGAATAAAGTAGTTATAAACACAAGCTATTGGGAGTGTGCCAAGGTGACAAGGGGCAGGCAGTGACTGTTCTCTGTATTAACTTGCTGGGCTATTGCCCTCAGTTGTTCAGTCATTGATCTAGGTGTCGTAGTAAAGGCATTTTGTAGGTATAAGTAAATTCCACAGTTAATTGACTTTATGTAAGTGGGATTATCTTAATTAATTTGGGTGGACCTGGTGCAGTTCCTTGAAAGACCTTAAGAGCAGAACCAGGGTTTTCTTAAGAAGTAATTCCAGCTGTGGACAGTAGCTTCAGTTTGTGCCTGAGAGATTAAACCTGCCCTTTCAATGGCATGCCCTATGGATTTGAGGACTTTCCTTGCCAGTCCCCATAAGCCCCTTTAGATATATTTATAAAATATGTATGTTTATGTATTTATGAAGATAAGTATTTACAAATCCTTAAGATATAAGGTAATTATTTATAAACCCCTTAAGATATATTTCCTCCAGGCCTGTTTCTCTAGTAGTATTCTGGCCGAAACAAGGACAGAGCTATATTTTTACATGTTAGTTACTGCAGTGGGAACCAAGGCATGGGAAGGAACAGAGAACAATTTGAGATGTTGAGTGAGTGGGGTAGAGTGGGTGGGTGATGGGTTAGAGTGGGAGAAGGTGAAAAAGATGAACCTTGTGAATTATCTATTGGTCTTTATTATGATCTCTGTGCTGAGCCTGCAGTCAACATCTATGATGCATTATATTGTGTAGAAAATTCTGCCTAAGAGGTCTGATCCTTTTACTGTATTTGCATGTATTTGTCCATTTTTTTTTTCTACATGATTTCCAAATTGTCCATATTATTGTTTCATTTGGCAGGGTAAGGATAATGCTCAAAATTAAAAATTTGTTTTTTGGTTTACCTGGTATTCATTCATTCTTATAATCTCAAAGTTTTGAGTTATTCCCAACTGATCAGTTAAAATGAAATCACAGTCTCTATAAACATATAGGGACATATTCTAGAGAATTATGTTATTAAAAGTAAGTTGGGAATATATGTCCTTTCAAATCTACATTGTCTGTGTTTTTTATTTTGGGCATGCAACACGTATTGTAACCATTCACTCATAATTTTCTAAGCTTTTTATTCTTTATGTATTTCTTTTTTCTTTACTTATGCTGGAACAAAATTGCTGCTGAATTATCCATTAACTTTTCTCAGCAATTGCACTTCCTTAAAAAAAAAGTCCTTGCTAGCTCAAGGCAAAATGAGCAGAGATTGGCAATGTTTTGGGAAGCTCCATTACATAACAAACAGAGAAAGAAAATTAGGCTTAAAGAAAATTAAAGCACTATCAAAACAAGGTCTTTGGCAGGAATGTTTCTGCTGAAGTTAATGTGTTCTTCTGAAAAACAAAATGAGTTTGCTATACTGATGAAGCTTTTTCTTATAATTAAACATCAAGAAAACAATTATAATATATTATATTTGTTTTAAGTATATCTTTAGGAAAATGACTGGAAAAAAATGCATGAGGCAAAATAAAACTTAGCATGAAGGAAGGGGTGAAGTCAGGATGAAAAAGAAAACCTTAAATTACACATATAAGTAGAAAGTTCTAGGAAAAAATGTTCTTGAAATATTAATGATACCATTGTAATAACCTGGTTATTATTTAACAGGAAAAGAAAGAGAAGACCAAAAGATATAGACATGTCATTTATACAGCTTTGCCAAAAACGCTGCGTTTAACATTCTAGAAGTCTATCCTCCTATTACCTCCTGCCACCCCCAGCTGATTGATGGGGGGAGAGACTAGACAAAGGCAGTTCAGATGAATGCCCAGTAAGGTCTGAGTGACATGGGAGACTAATTGTCTCTCAATCACACCTGGAAACAGGTACTTGGCCAGGATGTGTGTGGCTATTGCAAGCACACAAAATCTAAATCTATAAACTTCCAAACAAAGGAAGTTCTTCCCTTCTCTTTCTCACATGCGCTGGGCCCTCTTGGGACTCCTGTTACAGGGTACGCTCCCCTGCGCCCCCGTGGTGCACTGCCATGTTGGACTCCACATATGGACTGATGAACTTTAATTTGGCCTGAATGCTGAACCACATCTGGCTACAACATGGAACAGAGGCTCTGGACCAGCCGTGGGCAAAGTACGGCCCGCGGGCCGGATCCAGCCCGTTTGAAATGAATAAAACTAAAAAAAAAAAAAAAAAAGACCGTACCCTTTTATGTAATGATGTTTACTTTGAATTTATATTAGTTCACACAAACACTCCATCCATGCTTTTGTTCCGGCCCTCCGGTCCAGTTTAAGAACCCATTGTGGCCCTCGAGTCAAAAAGTTTGCCCACCCCTGCCTGGACGCTGGCCCTCTCTCTGGTTCTGCTGGACTCCCAGCTGCCTGTCTTTCAGGACTGGCTTGGGTGAAATGGGGCATTGCAACCCTAGGAATGTGACTCTATGCAAATAAAGCCTTCTTCCACATCCCATCCTCCTGCAGGGGCTTCTGGAAATGCTTCTTTCAGCAGCACCCCAAGAACCTCGCACTCCCAAAGACAGGGAGTTTCATTCACTAGCAACAGTAATATTCAATCTATGGCAACTCAATGCATAATTCAGTCTGTCTCATAATAGACTATCGGGTTTCCAGGAATCATTTTGAATGTAATCTTCTCAAACAGCAATTTTGCCTTTTGAAAAACTAATTTCAAATACACTAGGATGCCTTTGCAGCCTGTCAACAGTAACAGCAGATAACAAAAGAAAGAAAAGTCGGGAGGGGTATGGGGGAAGGCAGGGAGAGAGGGGAGATAAAGGAAGGAAGCTAGGGAATCTACAAAACCCAGGTATTTAGGCCAATTGTCTGGTTTTTTCTTTAATTCATATTTTCTCTCCTTATGAGTTTTACAGCTTTGGTACACTCTTGTGCCATCTATTTTCCATGTTTATTCCTAATAAACAATGGCTTTTAAAAGATTCATGGAAAGATTTTGAAGTTTATATTTAGATCCATGATAATATTCATATCTTTGGATTTATTACTATTGCTCTTAGAAATATTAAAGACTTAAAAATATATACCCATTAAACTATTACTATAGGCTCATTTTTCATAGGAAAAATTTTAAGAAAAATAGCTAGGAGTCAGGGAACAGTTAGTAAATTGTAATACATAATTCAGGAGAGTGTATGCCCTTATCTAAATGGTTATTATAAAACCATGTAAGAAAATATTCATGGTAAATTGAGTAAAAAACTCAGGAGACAAAATAAATCCCAAAATCAGTTAAAATTATTAAAAAGGCCATATGCCTGTAGGAATGAATATAATGGGCTATGAAGAACTTAAAGCAATAGTTGTGTTTGAGTAATGAAATAGTTGGAAATATTTCTAAAAGTATATTTTATGCAATAAAAAAATAAAATTTAACTCATTTTATAAAATAATTAATTGTTGGAAATGGCCTATTTTGAAGGACATTTAGTATTCTAGATCTCTCTTTCTGTGTGCCTACGTCTCTTTTACTTTAGTCACATAGGTTTATCTTTTGGCTCCCTTGTCAATTGTCACTGTTATGATATTTTAATTATACTTAGTCTCAAAATCTGATTTATTACAGACTTCAATTCTCATTCTGTAACATATACATCTTTAGTTTGAAAGAATATTATAAGGGAAGGAAGAAAATGGCTGCAAGTAGGGAAAGAAAGAGAAAGCGAGATAAAGGGAAAAGATAATGAAATGATGCAGGCTCTTGAAGACACACAATTAAGCTCAGATGGGCATGGTCCCTTTCCAAAATAAAATTTTGGTTCAGTAGGGTTAGATATACATAAAGATAATCACATGCATACTCCCTTATTGTAGATAAGCACCATGAAAAACTAAGATAAGGAGAGTGCACACATATAAACACACACGTGCACACACATTCACAGACACCAAGGAGACATAATTTGAATTTAGAGTTCAGAGAAGTCCTTCACTAATATTTGATATTTAAGATAATTTATAAATGACTTTTGGAAATTATCCAAGGTGAAGGGCAGGAAGTGATTGTAAAAGCTGAAGGAAGCTTCTTGTGATATAGAAAGAAAAAAAAGGTGATAAAATGAGGTTCCTTACAAAGCTTAGCAAGTAGGAGAAACTCAAACATTGTGACTGTGGCTAGGGCATAGGAGTAAGGGACAGTGCGATGTTCTAAGGTAAGGCCAGATGTGTATGCATGACTTTATGCCATGGTAAGATATTTAACCCAAAAGTAAGGAAGGCCAATGAGATACTTTATGCAAGGAAACCACAGTTAAAGCAGACATGTAAGAAGGATGGATGCCTTGTGGGGAATTATTGCATGAGTGAGTGTGTACACATCACCTAGAAAGAGACAAAGCAAGAAATCACAGTGGCTT
Organism: Myotis daubentonii; assembly: GCF_963259705.1. Taxonomy (NCBI): domain Eukaryota; kingdom Metazoa; phylum Chordata; class Mammalia; order Chiroptera; family Vespertilionidae; genus Myotis; species Myotis daubentonii. The sequence continues at coordinate 168,680,912 of NC_081841.1, forward strand.
AGACTAGATGCTGCAATGAGACAAAGATATTTTATTTTGAAGAAATATTTCTGAGATAGAATCCACTGGGCTTGGAGAAAGATTTATGTGAAAGCAAAGGAATTCATACCAAGACTTAGAATCTTTAACATGGAAAGTTTTGGTTAATAAATACAGGGTGTCCTAAAAAATGTACACTCACTTTGAATGATTATAAAATCAGTGTTTATTAACATACAGTTCATTTTTCAAATTTAAAAGAATCTACAGAAATGAATATATCTATTTGCCAATGCCTGTTTTCAAACTGATGACTGTTATGGTCCAGGCACTGCTGATAATGTGAGACAATGGAATCGCAAACATCAAGAATCATTTCATTCAGGATTTGTGTGCCTTCAATTCCTCGATCGTTGCTGGTTTTGTACCATAAACTTTATCTTTGATGTATCCCCATTAAAAGTCTAGTGGCACTTTAGGATAAATTTTCTTTGTTCAAAGCTTAGTCTGACTTCAGCCATTATTTCAAATCAGTGAAACCTGAAAAGGTATAAAAATTAAGTGAGTTATCAGATGTTAAAGTGTGTAATGCAGTTTTGGGGACACACTATACAAATCAAGGAGGGAAAGTGCCGAGAAGTGGCAGGAATACAGAATTATTTTAAAGGCATTCATGAAGAAGGCAGTTTCAATTATGTGTAACCCAGGGACCCTGCCTACTTCCTTCTGAAAGGCTGTCCCCAAGTAACTCAGTGCTGTCAAGTTTGCCTTTCCCTTCTGTAGAAAATTGCAGAGGCCAATTTTCCAGAACAGTGGGTGTCTTCACTGCCTCCTCCTGCCACAGGGACTCCTCACAAAAGTCTCCTCAGGGGAATCTGTGGTCCTAACTTCTGCAGAGGCAGAAAGGGAGTATAGGATGCAACAGACTGTTATTCTCTCTGTTATTCTGTCCCAGTTAGCTTTGATGAGAATGGTGTTCCAGAGTGCAAAGTGCTGCTTGGAAGGCCCAGGGAAATCTCAAAATGGAGTGAAAGCAGAGAAAGTACTAAGATTAATGTTCCGGTTAACTTGGATTTTGACTTGCACAGCACAGGAGAAAACCCTCAGACCGCAGTGTTAGGATGGTGTGTGACCACCAGGGCTTTCTCCACAGCAGAGGTTGTTCTCCTGGCTGCACAGCCATTCTTCCACAGACTTTCTCCAAATTTTTCAATTCTACAGCCTCACTCCCTCCCTCCAAACACAGTATCTCTTTTGTACTGTCCTCTGCCCTTTCCTTCAGTCTTCAAATAGAAGACGGCCTCAAGTCCATGAGTAAAATCCAGCAAAGCTCCCTTTCTAGCTTGTTCTCTTTACTATAAAGAAATTACGGCTTGTAGCCGAAACCGGTTTGGCTCAGTGGATAGAGCGTCAGCCTGTGGACTGAAAGGTCCCAGGTTCGATTCTGGTCAAGGGCATGTACCTTGGTTGTGGGCACATCCCCGGTGGGAGATGTGCAGGAGGCAGCTGATCGATGTTTCTCTCTCATCGATGTTTCTAACTCTATATATCTCTCTCCCTTCCTCTCTGTAAAAAATCAATAAAATATATTTTTTTAAAAAAGAAATTACGGCTTGTAATTTTTCTTACTACAATTTCTACTCAGAAGCATGACTGTAAAAATTAGCAATTCCACTTAGAGAAAATGCATGCCATAATCAAACGTTTGACATACTTTTCTGAGTGAACACTCCCTAGGACCCTCCTTATTTTTCAGCTTTATTAAGATATAATTGATGGATAACATTTAAGATATTTAAGGGTGATTATTTGATACACATATATACATATACAGAGCGAAATGATTTCTCCCATCAAATTAATACATCTATAATTTACATATTAATTTTTTGAGGAGGTTGAGAACATTTAAGTTCTACTCTCAGCAATTTTTTTATTTTGTTAATCCTCAGCCAAGGATATTTTTTCATTGCACCCTGGCTAGGGCTGGGGGTTCAAACCTGCAACCGAGGTATGTAACCTCAACCTGAAATCAAACCTGCGACTCTGATGCATAGGCCAATTCTATAACCTTTTAGCAACACTGTCCAGGGCTCTCTTGGTAATTTTCAATTACACAATAGTGTTATCAAATGTAGTTACCATGCTATATAGTAAATCCTCTTAAAATTCACTTGCTGTCATTTAGAGCTGAGGAGAATTATGTTATTTTCTGCTACTTTAGGGTCTGAAGTCATACAAACAATTGAAAACATTTAATAAATCTTTTGTTGGTGTTCTTGGTGTCTCATCTGACTCACTTTATTAGAAATACTGATAAAGAAGGTTAACAAAAGGTTACTCTGCTGAGTTCTTGATAATCTTGGATATAATGATATATTAAATGCAATAAAGAATAACATGTTTTCATTGACTACAAATTTCTGTTAAAATGGCTTGTAATTGCCGAAACCGGTTTGGCTCAGTGGATAGAGCATCGGCCTGCGGACTGAAAGGTCCCAGGTTCGATTCCGGTCAAGGGCATGTACATGGGTTGTGGGCACATCCCCAGTGGGGAGTGTGCAGGAGGCAGCTGGTCGATGTTTCTCTCTCATCGATGTTTCTAACTCTCTATCTCTCTCCTTTCCTCTCTGTAAAAACTCAATAAAATATATTTTAAAAAAAATGGCTTGTGATTAGCCGGCAGCAGAGTGTAGATGCTAGAGTAGACTGAATTAAGAGTTAATAAGAGATGGGCAGATTGAAAGAGGGGTTGTAGTCAGCATATATCACATGTGGCTATGAAGAGGGAAAACAGAAAAATTGTTGGAAATCTCAATTCTAAAACAATTTTCATTTTTAAGATAGACATCACTAGATTATATATAAATGAAGAAAAGAATAGAAGCATAAAATTCAGTGAGAGAGAGAGAGAGAAAATATGACATAGAAACAGGAGATAATAATAGACCAGAGAAACTGGGAATAAAATTTGTGGGAGAGGATGGAATTCAGGGCTTAAATGAAAGATGACTTGCTAGGGACAGGGACACAATCTTTACTAAAATATGTATGAAATTAGCCCTGGCAGAGTGGCTCAGTTGGGTGGAGCATTGTTCTGTACACCAAAAGGTTGCAGGTTCAATTCCCGGTCAGAGCACATGCCTAAGTTGCAGGATCAATTCCTGATCGGGCGTGTACAAAGGTAACTGATCTATATTTCCCTCTCACCCTTCTCTCTCTTTCCCTCTCTTTTCTCTCTCTCTCCCCCCACATCTACCTTCTTCCCTCTCTGAAATCAATAAAAGCATATTTCTCGGGTGAGGTTTAAAAAATTAAAATATGTATGAAATTAAAGTTGGCAGTTGCTGCAGAAGCAGGTTTAGATCATGTGTAACAGAAATTAGAAAAACAATTTTATTTTATGGATATATATTTTTTTTATTGAAACCTTATGTCAAGTGCTCAGAATGGACTTAATTAGAAAAAAAATGAAGTATTATTCAAGAAAGCTAATTTAAAAAGTGCAAGAGCGCCGAAACCGGTTTGGCTCAGTGGATAGAGCGTCGGCCTGCGGACTGAAAGGTCCCAGGTTCGATTCCGGTCAAGGGCATGTGCCTTGGTTGCGGGCACATCCCCAGTGGGGGGTGTGCAGGAGGCAGCTGGTCGATGTTTCTCTCTCATCGATGTTTCTAACTCTCTATCTCTCTCCTTTCCTCTCTGTAAAAACTCAATAAAATATATTAAAAAAAAAATTTACAAAAAAAAAAAAGTGCAAGAGAATACTATAATGGACTAAATGTTTATGTCCACTTAAACTTAATGTTGAAATCTAATGCTCAAGTGATTAGGCCAGTGGTCAGCAAACTGCGGCTCACAAGCCACATGCGGCTCTTTGGCCCCTTTAGTGTGGCTCTTCCACAAAATACCGACTTCTGCGCATGGGCCACGAAGTTTCAATTGCACTGTACGTGCGCGCCCACACGTGGTATTTTGTAGAAGAGCCACACTCAAGGGGCCAAAGAGCCACATGTGGCTTGCCAGCTGCAGTTTGCCAACCACTGGATTAGGCAATGAAGTCAGAACCCTCATTAATAGAATTAGTGCCCTTACAAAAAAAATCCTTAGTAGAAAGCACATTTCTTAAAGTCAGGAAACTCTTTTTTCCAAATTCATATTCTTAATACAGAACACTGGGCTTAAGTGCTCAAGAAATGCTTGTTCAACAAAAATGAATGCAATTGCAATACCTAAATCAGAAATTCATAAACAATTATATCCTTGCTTCCATATTTAAATTTTAAATATTATTGCCAAAGATTTGACTGAACATAATTTTATGTCCTGCTTATTTTGAAATTTGCAATGCACATAGATATACTAGAAAATAAAATAAAAAATTCTCTTCTAATTCTTATTCATAAACATAACTATAAAATACTAGAGGCTTGGTGCATGAATTTGTGCACAGATGGGGTCACTCGGGGTGGCCTGTGGGTATTGGGCCCCAGCTAGCACCCTCAGGCTCACAGCCCCAGCTTGCACACCCAGCCTCACAGCCCCTCCAGCCCTGCAGCCTTGCCTGGCAGCCCACTGTGGCCTGGCACCACCCCTTCACCTGCTTCACCATCCCACCTGTGGGCATTCAATTTGGGCCAGGCCCCCTGCCCAGCTCCCTCAGCACCTGGGAGCCAGGCAGTGGTCCTGCCCCCTACCACACTGATCACCATCGACGGGGTGATTGGCAGGATGTTCAGGACCCTGCTTGCGCCTGCTTTGGCTGGCACCACCTGCTCACCTGCTCCACCATCCTGCTGTGGTCCCGCTCTCATCAGGGTCCATTGGGTCAGCAGTGCCTCCACTGCTGCCCGCTGCCAGCACCATGTCGCCGACACCCATCATGTTTCATGCCGCCCCTGGTGGTCAGCGCATGTTATAGCGAGCTGTGGAACGACCGCCCAAGGGTACAATTTGCACATTAGGCTTTTATTATATAGGAGTATGAATAATGTAGCAATTGCTACCATATTATCAGCCTCACCTACAATGTAAAACTATTATAATAAATCTAAAATATATATGAATCTATTTAAACCTTGTTATAAAAATGCAAAATACTTTCTCTAATACTGATAAGAAGTATATGTTTCTATTTTGGGTGGAATTTGTGTTTCCAGAAAAGCAAGTATGACAGTGGCTTTGTCTGCTGAATGTAACTATCCTATATAATAAAGAGCTAATATGCTAATTAGACCTAACAGCTGAATGACCTTCCGGATGAAGCCGGGGTTGCAAGGGGCTGCGAGGTGCTGCAAGGGCCAGCTGGGGCTGCAGGGGCCAAGCCCCTTGCATGAATTTCGTGCATTGGGCCTCTAGTGTGTAAATAATATTCATTGTCTCACCTTCTGTAAAGTTAGTGTAGAAACTCTGTATTTTTTCATTTTATATTATGGTTGCCTTTTAAAATATATAGATGGCGATAATGACTGGGGGATGTTGATAAACAGAAATGTGTTGGAAGGCAGAAAAAAACAATGATGGGAATCAGTCTTTATATTCAGGTGAATTTTAATAAAATCTCTACTTACCTCTGCCATTGAAACCCAATGTATTTATTCTCTTCCTGCTTTTAATTTTATCGCTTTCTATATAAAAGTATTGTTTTTAAGACAGCATATTTATTCTAAATTTTGAGGAGAGCAATTCTTAATTGTTCTACCTGGTTTTAGTCTTCTTAAATGAAAAAATTGACTGTTGGTGATCTATAAGGATCATTTCTCAGCAAAAATACTTTTAGGCAGTCAGATAATGGAAGTTATGGATCTCTTCCCTCTAGCAGACTTATTGCTTTAACATTAACAGAAGGAAGGAGACTGTAGCTGCAACCCTCAGGCTAACAGTCACTGTCTTTTTAAGTCATGATCTGGCAGCTCAGAAGGGTCATCTGAGAACGGCTCTTGGGCTACTCCTGGATATGGCTCAAGGATGTATAAAAGTTGATACTGTAGCTGATGTGATATATCCTCTTGCCAGAGAATTTTTGGACTGCTTGCAGAAGTTAAATGAGAGTATTTTTCAGAATGTTCATTACAAGTAATTTCAGTGATGAGAGAATGGGGAGGTATTTGTGGTAGTCCCTGGACCTTTTAATCATCTGCTCTGAGTGTAAATATGGATGTACATCCAAAGGGTAGTAGGATTATACATTTATGTGTTTTAAAAATTATAGTATGGTGCAATATTTTCATATCTTGCATTTTCTTAATGAAATTCATTTCTACTAATGTTGGCTTCTTATTGTTGTCCTCAAACCATATAACCTTATGATTATTACTTATAATATAAGATAAATTTTTTGAGGGAATTTTTATTTCAATTTATTTTCAGTTAAGGTAATTTTTAAGTAAATTTCAGAATATTTGAGAGTACATCAAACTCTTCAGTATATTAAACACAGTTATGATAAAGCTTTACAAATCCTATTTTTACTTGAAACTACAAACAATGTTACAGTTTTAGTTATAAAATGGTAGATAAAAATGACAATCTTTATCAAAATTTTAAAGGTAAGACAATGTGTACATGTTTTGTCAAAATCTTCACTATTATGATGAGGAGATTTGCAGGAGGAGGAGGGTTATGATTTGAGCTTGTTTTCTTGTGTGATTTTGCTGGGAGATTTTAACTTACTTTTGAAAAATAAGTTCTTTTTTAAAAAAGAAGAAAAAAGAACGTCCTATAAATATTTTCTAAAATATTTCTTCTCAAAGATGTAGATCTAAACACTCATTACTATGAACTATATATTTTTTTTAAATCAGAGTAATCTTAGGAAATAACAAAAAAATGTTTTTATCCAACATCTTTATTTAAAGCCAGGCATTTGTTGAAATAATAGCTGCTCATATTGAGAATAATTATTAGGAGACAAAAGCATAATTTAATACAAATTTCAAATATAGCTTCTAAATACAGTAATAACGGGGGGGAAAGTTATCATTTGAAGCATCATATATTAGAATGTGTTGTGAATTTTACATAAATTATTTGTGATTTTTTATTAGAATGCTTAAAATATTACTTATATTTTCCAGAAAAATACACAGAGAAAAATGTTAAAATATTTGCCCATCATCACATGGCTACAAGATATTAAAGAGCTGAGATTTTAATCCCTGAACGTTGAACTTCCAAATCAATTCCACTATAAATATAATTTTTCTTGGCTCTGAATGGAAACCTTTCTGATTGAGTAATTTATAACTAACATTTACCAAACAATTAATTTGTTACATAATTTTTGTAGAAAACATAAAATACAGTGAGATGTCACTTGGAATCATAAAAATCCCTGCTTTAGTCTATTACCTCAGTCTGTATTCTGTATGATATGATAGGTTTATGGGAACACGTATAAATATGTCTCTGTGCATCTGTGACCTAATTATATAACTATAAATGCATTCTCTGTTTTTTCCTTTATTGGGATATCATTGAATTGTGTTCAAAATGTAATAGAAGATATTTTCATTTATAAAGACCTATTCTAAATTCTTCTATAAAAGAAAGCAGTTCTTAAGGAAATCAATTCTTTACTTGCAATTATCTTTCTACATGTTCTTTAGTAAACTGGTTCTTAATCTCACCTGATATAATTTATCAGATTTTCATAAAGAAAGCATTTTCTAAATATTATTAATAACTACAGGTCCAGAGCACAGATTCATGCACTGGTGGGGTCCCTTGGCCTGGCCTGAGGGGATCAGGCTGAAACTGGCTCTCTGACATCCCCTGGGGGTCCCAGATTGCAAGAGGGCCCAGGCCAGGCTGAGGGACCCCTACACGGGGCATCTAGTATGCATATAAAGTATTTGGTTAATTTCTTTCTGCCCTCTGCCCTCCCCCCTTTCCTCTGAGATTCATCAGTCTATCCCATGTTTCCATGCCCGTGGTTTCTGCTCCTGTGTTAAGTGTCTGCTCCCTGGTGATCAGTGTGCATCATAGCTACTGGCTGGTTGGCCAGTCGGCCAGTCAGCTGGTTGCTTGGGCCTTTATATGTATACATTAGTTTTTAATGGCATGTGGGATTCTCTTCTGAGCACAGTTTGTCATTGGCTTGATCAGAATAATACCTTATATAATAGTTACTCAATTTGTCAAAAAATAAGTTAATGTTGGTCTCATTTTCCTTCATATGCCAAAACTGAGTATAGATATATTGCAAGAAAAAAACTTTATCTGCTTAGAAATATAAATATGAAGTAAAAGTAATCTATATTAAGTACTTCATAAAATTTGATCATTGGTTGTGAACTTTTTATGTGTGCTCTGTGAATTTAAAATTAATTTTCATATAAATATCAAGTATACTTTGACAAGACCATGCAGATTATGCCTTACAACTAAAGTCTGTAATCGCCATATAGTGAAACCGGAAAGGTGTGAATATTTAATGTTTCACAATTTATACAAAAATAAACTGAATCTTAGCTTCGCCATTTGGCCTTGACAAGTAATATGGTGATAATAATAAGTCACACTGTAATCTGACAGCACCTTCAGTTCCTAATTTGCCTTCTAGTTTGCTTCCAGTTTTAGAACTACTGGTACATAAAGCTCCTATTCATACTCTGCCTCTATTATTACCAAAACTGATCCACATCTCTATTCACTCACCAAAGAAAATCTGTCCTACATATAATAGCAACGCAGTTAATGAAATAATTGGTTTAAATATTGCACTCTAATGGTGTACATTGTAGAGACTTTTGCAGGCACTCTGGCTTTTAGGGGATAATTTTGAATGTCATTTTTGAAGTGCACTGTTATTTAGAATGAATTTCATGACAAATTTAATGCATTTGATATTTCTCCTTGACATTAGTACTATACATACCTTTTTGCTCTCATTTTTTGGTATTGAAAAACTTCTTCCTCTCTTCTTATGTGAGTAGCAGCCTAACAGTTTGAAAAGAACCTGTGTTGTGTTGGGGCAAGGCTGGATGGTAAGAGGAAACCCATATGGTATAGCCTCAGTTCTTTCACTTGGAGGAGTTTCTAACACCAACTGAAAGTGCTTATGGGAACATCGAATGCATTTATGTGAACTTGTTCCATGCAGCATGTTTTGTTTAATTTATTCATCCTACTCGAGGCCTGGTGCACGAAATTCGTGCACTTGGGGGGAGGGGGGCTTCCCTCAGCCTGGCCTGCACCCTCTCACAGACTGGGAGCCCTTGGGAGATGTCCGACTGATGGCTTAGGCCTGCTCTGTGGGAAGCAGGCCTACGCTGGCAGTTGGACATTCTTAGCACTGCCACAGAGGCAGGAGAGGCTCCTGCCACCACCGCTGAGCTTGCCAGCCGTAAGCCCAGCTTCTGGCTGAGTGGCGCTCCTGAGCATCTGCTCCCTGGTGGTCAGTGCATGCCATAGCGACTGGTCGTTCTGCAGTTTGGTCAAATTGCATATTAGCCTTTTATTATATAGGATATGTAATAATCTATTACTCTCAAAATTTGTTCTACAGGGAGAAGAAAGATTGTTTTATTCCTATGTGTCAGTGAGAAGCTTGGACATTTTTAGCAATTAACGAAAACTTGGTCATAACATTTTAAGAACTATGGGAGAAAGAAAACAGATTTTGGACTCAGTTCTTAATTCTACCTATTAGTGGTTGTATGTCCTTTGGTAGGTCACTTAACCTTCTGAATTTTAAATTACTCAGTAATCCTATATAATAAAGAGCTAATATGCTAATATGCACCACAACTTTTCTTTCAGGTAATTGCCTAATAAAATAGACATTATTACCACACTCAATTAATTTAGGTGAAGTAAAGTTTGCATAGTTGAAATATCTGGAGTGTTAACCAGGGACAGAATTATTACTTACCCTTCCTTTTAAATTTCATTTAAACCTGAAATGGACCAATGTCATAATTAATGTCTTTTTAGTATATGTGTGTGCCTGTATGCTAGAGAGATGTCAGAAACATAGTGGATGCTTATAAATAGTTTCCATTTTTGGTTAACAGGGCTGATAATTAGTTGATACATGTCTGGACAGTGGCTAAACATGAAATTTGAAGCAGTCCAGTAAGGAAGGGAGGAATGCTTTATGACAGACGTTGTTTAGAATTGTTGGAAAATGATGATGATAAAATGTATATCACTTTTATTCTATTTCATTATTGTTTATAAATTCTCTATAGAGGATAAAACCACCTATCCAACCACCTTATCGCATTCCGTTTGTAAACATTGTTGACTGAAGTGGCTCTTTTTGGCTATTGGCTAAACATAATTAGTCTCTTTCCATATCTCCATGGTTAGTGTCTGTTTCTGATAGTCCATGCTGATAACAGCCCTGAGGTGAAATTTGTTAATATCATTCCTACTGAGAAACTTGACATTTAAAGAATTATAAAGATACTAGAGGCCCGGTGCATGAAATTTGTGCATGGGGTTAGGGGGGTAGGTCCCTCAGCCAGGCCTGCACCCTCTCACATCTGGGACTCCTCTTGGGATGTCTGACTGCCGGTTTAGGCCCTCCAGGATTGGGCCTAAACTGGCAATTGGACATCCCTCTTACAATCCAGGACAGCTGGCTCCTAACCGCTCGCCTGCCTGCCTCCCTGATCACCCTAACCATTCTGCCTGCCTGCCTCATTGCCCCTAACCACTCACCTGCCTGACTGATTGCTCCTAAACACTCTGCCTGGCTGCCTCATCACCCCTAACCATTTTCCTGCCTACCTGATCACCCCTAACCACTCGCCTGCCTACCTGATTGCCCCTAACAACTCTGCCTGCCTGCCTCATCACCCCTAACCACCTCTGCCTCGGGCCCCGCTGCTGCAGCTTCGTCTGGAAGGATGTCTGGAATGACATCAAGAAGCTCATTCAGCTGCCCCATCTAATTATCATATTATGCTTTTATTATTATAGATTGAGGAATCCAGTTGATTTCCATACATCTCCTAAATCTTTTAAGCTGCTATATTTCTGATTTGATTGGCTGTATGTAATATAATTACATTATTAAGAATCACAGGATTAAAAGAGTCTTATGAAAGGCCTTGATTTTTCAAACACAAAGAATAATCCTTACCATGTTTAACTGTTACCAATATTTAGACTGTTAAACATATTTTAAAGAGGCATCTTTAGGCACAGGATAAAAATTACCTTGATATTATAGCATAGACCTTTATTTCAGCTACTTCAAAGTTGCTATCTTTCATTTCTTCTCCAAAATTTTCAAAGGAATATCTTGATCCTTTTTTTCCACTTCTGCACCTCCTAGTCACTATTCAACCCACAAGTTTCTGTTCTCAGCACACAGCTACAAATTCTATTATTTATGAAAGTCACCAATGAGCTCATAATTCCAAAATTTAATGAACTTTACTCATTTTATATTATTGAAATACTATTCAATTTATTCCTGTCTCTTCACTCTTATTTTTACTGTATTTTTATGAGCACATTAATCTCTTTCCACATTCTATATATTTGTGTTTTACAGAGTTCCCTAGACCCATTGCTCTTCTTACTTCACAAACTCACTTATATTTGTGTCATCAGTGAGCTTGTATATGTTGATTGCCAAGCTGGTTAGTTTAAGATTAGACTTTGAGGACAACACTTGAGGTTGAGATTTGTATATACTGTAATCATAAGTTTTCTTTTTTTCATCTCTCCACCTAGATATTCTACAGCTATAACAAAATAAACAAACTCCAAAACTGAATCAGTTTTGTGTATGCTTTAAATTTTGTATTTTCTGAGTTTCTATTACTACTGTCAATTTACCTTCCAACCCTAAGATACTGGTTGATATTTTGAATCATCCTTTACTTATATTTAAGGAGTGATCTATTTCTAAGTTTCCTTAATTTCCATTTCTGTGTTATCTGTTCAAGGTCAAGACTTTCCTCTCTATAATCTATATCTATATCTATATCTATATCTATATCTATATCTATATCTATATCTATATCTATATCTATATCTATATAATCTATATCTATATCTATCTATCCATCCATCTATTTTTCTATCTATCTATATTTCTATAACTCTATATCTCTATATATCTCTATATCTATATATCTATATACCTATATATCTATATCTATCTATCTATATATATAGATCGATAGATAGATAGATAGATATAGATATAGATATATATATATATACACTAGTGGCCAGATACATGAAATTTGTGCAGGGGGGAGGGGTGTTCCTCAGCCCAGCCTGCACCCTCTCCAATCTGGGACCCCTCAAAGGATATCCTACTGCTGTTATACGGGGATTGGGCCTAAACCGGCAGTCGGACATCCCTCTCACAATCCAGGACTGCTGTCTATTCTTCTGTTTTGGCTATTGTTGAGGATATTCTTCTTGTATAGGGCTTACTCCATTGGCATGTTTAAAACACACACACACACACACACACACACACACACACACACACACACAAATGCAAAATAGAGTTCTGTACTGAGTCCAAGGAGTCAGTGGCTTTATTGGATCCAGTTGATAACACTTGAAGATATAATCATTCATCAGTCAAGTTCCATTCTGTGCCTCCATGGCTGCTGTTATTACCACACAACATTATTATTGCAAACAGATGATGTTTCTACTATTCTCCCTTACATGTTCATATGGCCATTAAATATTGCTGATAGAGTTTCAACATAGTTTCTTGGACCAAAAAGGAGTTCTCTATACTCAGTATTACTCTAAATCATGATATCTGATACCATCAAAATTATTTTTTCCCAATGAAATAATGTTTGAGTATACAATAATACACACACACACACACACACACACACACACACACACTTTTCCCAAACATATGTCTGTAGTGTTAAGAAGTCTTGTTTAAGAATAATTCTGGCCCAATACTTGCTTTTGAAATAACAAGATATTTTTAATGATAATCAAGGCCCAAGTGTTAACCCACTCCATTATGATTATTTCTTATCTCAAAAAAACCTTCTTCTTTTAACCTGCCAAATGTCTTCTCTCTGGGCCCAAAAATATATGTTAGATATTCCAATAACATTTCTCTCCTCAAAGTAAGGAATAAGAAACTTGATTCATTTTGGGGTTTTTTTCTTATAAAGGAAAGACACTATCCTACCCCTGCTCCGAAAAAAAATCCTTTTTTTGGTTTTTAAAGATTTCATTTTTATTGATTTTTAGGGAGACAGAAAGGGAGAAGGAAAAGGAGGGAAGGAGGGAGGGAGCGAGGGAGGGAAGAAGAGAGAGAGAGAGAGAGAGAGAGAGATGTGAGAGTGAACTATGGGAATCAAACCAGCAGCCTTTCAGTGTATGGTTCAATGCCTAACCAACTGAGCCACACTGGCCAGGGCTCATTTTCCTTTTAATACTAGTGGCCCAGTGAACAAATTCATGCACATTGAAAGGAAACTAATTAGAAAAAATATTTTAATATTGCTATTTGCCCTTTCTCTATAAGAGAAGTGTCAACCAAACTCACAATCGACAATGACAGATGGAAACACAAGCGTGCGATTGGCGCCAGTGAGAGCTTTATATGTATAACACATGCAGGAGTCAACTTAGGTTTTTATAGATAGAGAATAAACTTGCTTAATTACACCTGCTTTCTGATTTAGCTAAACTTTTCCCAGCCCAGTGAAGCACCACAACTTTTCTTTCAGGTATTGTCAGCAACACAGCAGTAAATATCAACACAAAGCAGATTATTATTATTATATATCACGCAGGGAGAACAAAGGGTGAAATATTTAACTGTGGCAGTGTTTGACTATATTCTGAGCAGTGATAAAATCTGAAGTCATTTTCAAGGTCCACCGTTTCTTACTTCTTTTCAGTCGGGTCAAGTTTCTAATATTTCTAAATCTTCATTTTCTGGCTAGTGAAAAGAAAATAGGATGCCACCGAGTCTCCTATCTACCTACTCCAGGACTTCTGTGAGGATTAAATGAGATGAGGCATGGGAAAATGCTTCACAGACATTTGGTTACAGTGTGAAATGTTTCCACCTGGCTATAAAGCAAGTCATGTTCCTGGGCTGAAGAAACTCCAAGGAGGCTAGTTGCTAGGGAGAGAAAGCCAGGCGTTGCTCATGATATCATTACCCAGATGGACACTTAGCATATTAGCTTTTTATATATATATACTAGAGGCCTGGTGCACAAAATTCATGCACTGGGGTGTGGGGGGTCCCTCAGCCCAGCCTGCCCCCTCTCACAGTCCAGGAGCCCTCAGTGGATGTCCTACTGATGGCTTAGGCCCGCTCCCTGGGGGGAGCCACAGTCTGGCAGCAGAGGCTCATGGGAGGCGCCCCGTGTGTGTGTGTGTGTGTGTGTGTGTGTGTGTGTGTGTGTGTCCACTGTGGGCCTGCCCCCGCCACACCGCGGAGGCTTGGAGCAGGCGCCCCTCTGTGTTGATCTCTCAGGCTCCTGGCCGTGCCTGCGTGTTGTTCTCTCCCTTGAGCCGTGGCCAGGGCGGGTGAGAAGCTTGGCTTCCTCCATCATCAGGGGCAACCCAAACCTCCAGCTCTGTGGCCACTTGGCTTCTCCGCTGCAGCTGCAGCGAGGCTTGGCTTCTTCCCTCCTGTGCTGCGGCCTCAGTGGAGAAGCCAAGCCTCTTCAGTCTTCAGTCTTCAGTCTTCACTCCCGGCCGAAGCCTTCAGTCTTTGTTCACGCCTGCATATGCAAATTAACTGCCATCTTTGTTGGGTTAATTTGCATACTCATCTGATTGGCTGGCAGGCATAGCGGAGTGACACCAATTTGTATGTTTGTCTATTATTAGGTAAGATAGATTGTATATTTTCCACATCAGTAAATGCCATGCAAAATCTAATATAATTCCCAAGGCTTGTGTAATATATATATAATTCTTATTAACAGATTATTTTAGGTTATATATGGTAAAATGTTTTATTAATAAATGAATCATTGTTTTGTGAATATTCCTTTAGAATTAATTCCCTTTCCTGGAATCACTATAAGAATATTTTCAATTTTTTTATAAACATGCTCAATTATTTTCTATAAATTTGTCAAATTTTATAGTCATTTCAACAACATATAGGAGTGCCTCTTTCTCATGTTTAATAGGACTGCTTTAGCATTTTTAAGATAAGACAGTAGCTCACATTTTAATTTCATGGATTTTAAAAGTAATCACACCCGGTTCTTTTTCCCCACATGCTAGTATATTTGTGTGATATTTAGAAGGTCCCATTAGATGTCACAATGGACTGACATAACATTGTTAGTTTTTACTGTTTGGCAAATCCCATCCTCCTTAATCTGGTCCCTAAAGTAATTTATTATTGAGACTTCTGATGTCCAAAAAACGCCACTGTTATTATGTGCCAATGGAGTGATTTTTCTGACTGCTCCTCTTGAAGATGCTGATGTCCACTAAAGTTTGTATTTCCTGCCACAATTAAAAGCATTTTGTTATGTTCCATGAAAATATCAGGAAAATAATCCTACTTTCTTGTAAACAAGTTTATTTTCTTATAGCTGTTCTCATTCTGTCTACCTCTGAGATATTTTCCTCATAATAGTCTCTTTTGTTCTGACTCTGTTACCTCTAAAGATGAGCACTTTACTTGTTCACTCATGAAAAGTGACACCCAGAAACCTTTATTCATGCCATTCATAAATGTTGAAACCATCTAAATTCCCACCACATCAGCTAATATTCTCTCCCTGTTGTGCAAGGAACTCCCTCCACCCCTCCAGGCAATTGTGGCTCCTATAACATACCATGGGCCAATTACCTAAATATACCAGAAATCAGATGTACTGTGGAATACTTTAAGTCATTGAAGTTATCTATTTTTATACTTAGGCCAGAGTATAGGAGAACTGAAAGTAAAGAAAGAATTATTTCATTCTATGGTAATTTTTTCTTTTTTTGATTCAGGAGTTTTACATAAGTCCGTGATGTCCACAGTCCAACCGAATTTATATGGAACATTCTGTTTGAATTGCATATTTTTCCTAGCTTTTGCAGAAGCTGCGAGAGAGAGCTCTGTAACTCAGAATTATGTTTAATAATAAAACTGCACGGCTTCAGCCTTGAGTAGGTCTTCTACATTTCTAGTTATAAGATGACAGAAGCCTTGTGAAGGCCAGAGGGCTTATAGAAAAATTTTAGTTTGTGTGTATATGTGTGTGTGTTTTTTGTTGTTGTTGTTTTATTTTTATTTTAGTCCTGGTTCTCATATGTAGTGACAAAGTAAGACAAAATGATTTGGGGATTTTCAGTAAAAAAAAGATAATAATAATAATGCTGAGGGCAAAGTGTTCTCTGTTTAATACTACCCAGCAATTCTTAATTGAAAAGTTTTATCTTTTTTGAAAACAGTAGGGAAATAAGTTGGACTGACCTTTCTGATGAGTACATTATTGAAAATATTTATCATCTGATGTTCTTTTTTCCCCCCTATTCACTTCTCACTGACCTTTATGGAATAATTCCGAATTAGATTTAAATTTCCTTTGGCCTTTGTGATATTTACTATTGAAATACCATTTGCTTTGTGGGTCATTTTAAGGAGGTTCCTTTATGCACACAGCATTACTATAAATGAAGCATAGATACTTCATGAGGTCTTTCTTCTCTGCATTTTTTATCCTCTTAACCAGTGTTTCCTTTCCACATGTATACTTTAATTCTGGAATATACTGGGTTTTTTTTTATTATAAACAATGAGTATCTTAATGGTTTTAGTAGGACAATTAATGATTTGATTATTTAATATAGGTGATGATAAGCTAATGCAGGTAAGTTTTAATAAGATATAAACTTAGATATTTTCAAGTAGCATTATTTTTCAGTTCTGTGCAATGTAATTTAACAAAGATATTTGTACACCTAGTGTTTATAAGGCCCTGTGGTAGGTATAGGAGATATAGAGAAAAAAGGCAGCCCTAGATAGATTTGCTCAATGGATAGAGTGTCGGCCTGTGTACTGAAGGGTCACGGGTTTGATTTTGGTGAAGGGCACATGTCCAGGTTGTGGGTTCGGTCCCCAGTAGGGGGTGTGCAGGAGGCAGTAGTTCAATGATTCTCTCTCATCGTTGATGTTTCTATCTCTCTCTCTCTCTCTGTCCCCCGCTCCCTCTCTGAAATCAATAAAAATATATTTTTAAAAAAGGCAGCCACGTCACAATTGCAGTATTCATAAAGTTTAGAGACTAGCACCTTAGTGTATTAGGGTATGTAGATATGTTACTGTAGTGTCGTCTGTGTGTTTCCCACTCATGTACCAATGAGATAGGCTGGTGATCTAATGTAGGTAGACAGCTTTGTCCCCCTAGACCAGTGGTTCTCAACCTTCTGGCCCTTTAAATACAGTTCCTCATGTTGTGACCCAACCATAAAATTATTTTCGTTGCTACTTCATAACTGTAATGTTGCTACTGTTATGAATCATAATGTAAATATCTGATATGCAGGATGGTCTTAGGTGACCCCTGTGAAAGGGTCGTTTGACTGCCAAAGGGGTCACGACCCACAGATTGAGAACCGCTACCCTAGACCATCCAGGGATTGGGGTTCTTATGTCTATTTCCTCCTCTCCCTCATCTATTGCCATTATGCACACAGTTAAATGTGGTTCACCAGAACCAAGTCCAAGGCCCAAACCATGGAAGGAGAAATAAGGAGAACCAAAGCCAATTTTTTTTTTAAGGGACAGATGTAAACTTAAAGCAATTGGCAATGGTTTAATTACAATCACATCTACAAAAGGATGGAAACTGATTCTGTCTGTGCAGCCATGTACTAAATTAAAACTTAGTACAAATAATGAAAGAAAGAAGGTAAGATTGGAAAGTGGGAAATTACTAGCAGCATGAATGTGCTTTTACAAAAATAAAATATTAACTCCTGTAAAGTGCTATAGTAGAGAAGGGTGAATATCGGAGCATGAGCCGTTACTTTAGATGTGGGTTGTTGTGAATATTTCATGTGTGCTTTTGAACTGGATGTTAATGTTTTGCTGACCGTCAGTATATACAGATGGAAATAAAGGGCTCTCATAGAAAGGAGTCAATATGGCCTGAGGTGTAGGGATGAGAATGTGTGGGAAATACTAGAGAAAGAGAGTAATCTGGTTTAAGAAGTAGAATGAAGTTTTGAAATTTGAACACAAAGGTTTTACACATAATACAGGGATTTGATGTTTATTCTTTAGAGGTATAATATTGGAGTAATATATCTATAAAAGGAAGATAACATTTAGAATGCCCTTATGGTGACAGATAACGAAGACCTGAAGCACTAATGCTGGAAAGCAGCTTGGATGTGTTGAATTGTGTTTTTATTTTCTACTCAATAATAAACAGATTTTAAATAATGTAATGTAGTCCTGGAAATGTCTATAATTACTAATACTTTACATTATTAATTAATATGTTTCTATCCTGATTGCTTTGTTTTAAATATCTACAAAAATATTTTCAGATATGCCAATAAGAAAGATAACTTATGTTACCCTAGAGTTATTTTTTATGTTATTTTAATTTGACTTAAAGTGATTAATGTTTTCAGTTTCCTGGGAATTCTTCCAGTGTTACTATTCAAGATATTTGTGGTAGTCAGCACGTAAACAAATAAAAATAAGATATACTTTTAAACATATAGCAAAGACCAATGACTTGGCTTCAAAATGTTATGCATATTCTATAGAAATTTACAATCAAATAAAAAAGTCCATCATTACATATTCCTAAAATATTGACTCAGAATGCCAATAATGATTTCACAGTAGTGATTTTGAAAGTATGTGTTAAATACTATAAGAAAAACAGTAGCTAATTTGCTAATTTGAGTTTGTTTTCCTCTACATTTTTCAGGATTAAATATATATTCTTTCATTTTCCAATACTATCATGGATGGATGTGAGTTGGGGGTGGGGCGGAGAAACCATGACATTGTTGAAAGAACTTTAAATAAGGTCTTAATAAACCTATGTTTCTGTCCTAGTTTGGCTACTTTCAAGCTGTGTCTTTGTGTTCGTGTTACCTACTGTATCAATATAAACCACCCCAAAATGTGGTGGCTTAGAACCAAAACAATAATGTGTCTTGCTCACAAATCTACAATTTGAGATTGGCTGGGCGGGGGTATTTCATCTCTGTTCAGTGTTGTCAGCTGGACTGGATCAATCATAGCCGAAGGGTCCATCTGAAAGTGGCTGGCACACTAATGCCAGCTATTATCTGGTAGTCTCCGTTCTGTCCATGTGGGCCTCTCTTCATGGATAGCTTGGGCATTTTTCCAAGAGCAAATATTCTAAGAGTGGAGGCCAATCTCTGAAGAACGAGGCCAGGAAACTGATGTAGCATTACTTCTGCCAAAACTATTGGCCAAAGTCGTCTCTGAGACAAATTTGATAAAAAAGAAGAGGCTACCCAGTGGAGTCCTGGTAAGTTCCCTCCAAAAATTAAGCACTGATTTGTAGCGTTGACTGATTTCTTTGGTGTAATTATTCTCACTGTGGCAGAATTAAAGCTACAGACATTACATCAGTTAACAGAGTTGAAAAGAGACAAGAAAAATGTATTCTTAATAGCTAGTAAAAGCAGATTTCAAAATATGACTTCATTTACCCAACCTATCAAAGGCAGATCTCGTGTGGCCACCTTTAACCAGCCACACATTGGGAATGTCAGTGAAATTATGTGAACTCTTATTTGTAAGATAGATATGGTTTCTACATTGGTTGGCAGATTTAAGAACAAAGATAGGTTGTAATTGTGAGTACTTGGAAATTTAATGTGGAACAGATTCCTTAAAAGCTATTCTGAAATTTTATCTGTAATAATGATGGTGATGATTCTCTAGAAGATAACATGATGATACTTTACTATCTAATTTTTAATATGTATTTTATTGCTTTTTTAAAGAGAGGAAGGGAGAGGGATAGAGAGTTAGAAACATCGATGAGAGAGAAGCATCGATCAGCTGCCTCCTGCACACCCCCTACTGGGGATGTGCCTGCAACCAAGGTACATGCCCTTGACCGGAATCGAACCAGGGACCCTTCAGTCCCCAGGCCAATGCTCTATTAAGTGAGCCAAACTGGCTAGGGCAACTATCTAATTTTTTAATTCTAAAACTATATGATAAACCTTGTGAAACTGCTTTAATTGTTATAGCTCACATACTGGTGAAAAGAGTATACTCTATTTATAGACATTTCTAAAAATTATATATAATGACTCAAAAGTAGAAATGTTATTTGTATCTAAATAAATCTCCATATATATGGCCTGATGCACAAAATTTGTGCAAGAGTAGGCCTTTCTTCTCCTGACTGCCAGCACTAGCTTCTCTCTGGGACCCGGGACCTGGGCTTCCCTGGCAGCTCCAGCTTTATCCAGAAGGTCGTCCAGAAGGATGTCTGGCCTAATTAGCATATTATGCTTTTATTATTATTACTAGAGACCTGGTGCACAAAAATTTGTGCACTTGAGGACGTCCCTCAGACTGGTCTGTGCCCTCTCACAGTCTGGGACCCCTCAAGGGATGTCCACCTGCTGGCTTAGGCCCACTCCACGGTGGATTGGGCCCAAGCTGGCAGTCAGACATCCCTCTGGCAGCCCAGGAGCCCTCAGGGGATGTCCACTTGCCAGTGGGGACCAGGACTAAGCTGAAGTAGGACATCCTTAGCGCTGCTAAGGAGGCGGGAGAGGCTCCCACCATCATTGCTGTGCTGGCAGCCATCAGCCTGGCTTGTGGCTGAGCAGAGCTCCCCCTATGGGAGTGCACTGATCACCAGGGGGCAGCTCCTGCATTGAGCATCTGCCCCCTGGTGGTCAGTGTGTGTGATAGTGACCAGGTTTGCCCTGAAGGGTGTCCTGGATCAGGGTGGGGGTCCTGCTGGGGTGCCTGGCCAGCCTGGGTGAGGGGCTGAGGGCTGTTTGCAGGCTGTTCAAGCCCCCCAGCAGGGACCCTCAACCCTTGGGTGTGTGGCCATCCTGGGTGAGGGGCTGATGGCTGTTTGCAGGCTGGCCACAGCCCCTTCATGGTGGGGATCCCCGCTGGGGTCCCTGGCCAGCCTGGGTGAGGGGCTGATGGCTGTTTGCAGGCTGTCCATGGCCCCCAGCCACCCAAACTCCCAGTGGAGGCTGGCTGGAAGCAGGTATCTGGGATTTATTTATCTTCTATAATTGAAACTTCATTGCCTTTGGTGGAGGCCACAGCCAGCCAGATCAGGCAGGAAGCTTGGCTTCCTCCATTACTGGGGCAACCAAGCCTCCTGCTTGCTCCAGCTCAGTGGCTGCTGGCCGTCATCTTGGTTGGGTTAATTTGCATACAGTTACTCTGATTGGTTGGTGGGCATAGCTTGTGGCATAGCGAAGGTATGGTCAATTTGCATGTTTCTCTTTTAATATATTAGATAGGTATTTGGTAGAGGAGGCCCAGAATCAGGTCTTTTAATTTGCTTAGTAATGTTTCTTCTCAAATTCATTTGAAAAAAGCAATGGCTTTGTGATCTCAAAGAACATGCCAGGGCAATGAGAAACATTTTTAGTGTATTTTTACAAAAAGGAAAACCTATTCCTGGTGATTGATAATTTTCCAAATAATTTTGTGTTTGAAAAAAAGTTGACCCAGTTTCACGAACAGCACTTTGTTTTGAAGTTAAGAAAATATTTAAAAGCAGGTCATTTCATAAATATATTTTGTGTGCATTTTAAACCCACTAGTACATAGCAACACTTTTTAAAAATGTATCTTTATTGCTGAAAGTATTACAGATGTCCCCCTATTTCCCTCTCATTGACCTTCTCCACCCCTCTCCCACCTCCTCCCCAGGCATTCCTCATGGGCTATGCATATCTATATATATAAAAGCCTAAGCGACTAAATGATCGAACGAGCAGTCGACCGGTCACTATGATGCATACTGACCACTAGGGGGCAGACACTGAATGCAGGAGCTGCCCACTGGTGGTCAGTGTGCTCCCACAGCCAACCTCCCACAGTCCTTCCTCTGGCCAGCTGGCCCCATCCTCTCCGACGGGGCAGCCAGCCAACCTCCCATGGCCCCTCCCCCCATAAGCCAACCTCCTGCAGTCCCAATCAGCCCTGATCACCGGCCAGGCAAAGGGACCTCACTCATGCACGAATTCGTGTACTGAGCCTCTAGTATGCATATAAATTCATTGGTTAATTTCCCCCATCACCTTCACCCCATCCCTGCTTCCCTATGAAACAAGAATCTCATTAAATATTTCAAAAATTATAATAGCCTCATATTTATTTCTGAGTTTTTAAGACAAATCTCTTTTATGAATTACATTTCATTAATATATTCCTAATACAATCATTGATTTTAGTCAAAATCTTTATGTTAAAAAAAGAAAGAAAATCTTTATGTTGTTACTAATTTTAATTCTGTCTTCATCCCATAAAGTGTTTTATCAACTACTTGCAGACTACCTTGCCTAGATTTTAAAGAATGAATTACTAAGCTGTGATATTCTTTGCCATCATTTTGTCTGTGTAGTAAGTGTTCTACTATTTAATTGTTCCTTTTAAATTGTAAAACTCTCTGTCTATTATAGGATATAACATAAGAGGACATTCATTGAAAAAAATGTCAGAATTTCATTTAGAGGTATAAGTCTAAAAGTAAAAAAAATACAAAAATGCTTAGTGATTGACACAATAGTTTCTTATTGAATTAATTTTATATTAATTTAATTCCTAGAAAATTTATTTAACCATATACATTTTCTCTCCTATAAGTAACAATTTCAGAAAAATGTAGTATTTAATATAATTTCTACTAAGCATTTTTCCTCTACTACTTTGAGATGAAATAATGTCACAAAACAAATAAGAATGAATGAAACTTGTGCATTGTGTGTGTGTGTGTATACTAGTATAGCAATAAATTGATTTCAAAAACACAATTTAATAACAAAAACATGTTTCACAATGATATAGTATACAGTTGAGCAGGTGTTGAATAATATTGTTTTGTTATAACATTGATGAGAAAAATAATTGTTTCCTGGGTGGGGTGGGGAGCACTGCCTATGTGGAGGTTGCATGGTCTTCCCATGTCTGTGTGTGTTTTCTCCAGTTCCTCCAATTTCATGTGTAAATTATCCTAGTCTGAGTGAGAGTAGGGGGTTGGCTGCTGGGGTTGGCTTTGGCCACTGATGACACTGAACTCGAATAACCAGGTTAAAATCATTATCTTTCATCTTTCTTAAATGTACATACAGCTCATTTATGTAAATATGTAATATAAGAAGTGTTTTAGATCTTTATTTTAAAATTTTTGCAATGTTTTTATGATCAGAAATGCACTGTAGGAATGTAACTCTTGTTTGTTTCAATTAGCCTATGTAAAATTGGTTTCATCATACATTGTTTCATTTTAAGTCCCAATTTCCAAGAACCAATCAACAAAGTTAGGTAAGGACTTACTTATATTTTCTATACAAATAACACAATATTTAAATATCATTATTGAATGCATATTTATTTGATTCATCCAAAAACTGAATGCATATTTATCTGATTCATCCTAAAATTAGTCGTCTTGCCACATTAGTGGGCCAGGAACTGTCTAAGAATTTGGAGAGTCAAAATCCCTGCCTTCCGGGTGTGTAGTCTAGTGATAGGAGGTAGTAAACAACCAAGTGTTACCCATAATACATGGCACTTTATTATCTTTTTAAAATGTTTTTATTGATTTTTAAGAGGGAGAGGGAGAAAAACATTCATGTGAGAGAGAAACATTGATTGGTTGTCCCCTTGCCCCCTATGCACAGGGGATCAAACCTGCAACCTGGGCATATGATCTGACTGGGAATCAAACAAGCAACCTTTCAGTGCAAAGGATGCCAGTCAACCAACTGAGCCACACCAACCAGGGCAATATATGCACTTTAGGCTGGTAACTACGGTGGAGAAAACAAAGATGGGAATATAGAGGGACGGTTTGTGTTGGGGGTGAGGAATGCCACTGCGTTTTTTAAAAAGGAGTCTTTTGGGGAAGGTATCATTGGGCAAATACATAGGAGTGAAACACTGAGCCATGCAGATATCTGAAGGAAGAGTATTCCCATCATAGGGAGTAAATGCAATGGACCTGAGAAGGGAACATGCCTACTGTCGTGGAGGAAAAGCAAAAGGGAAGGAACCCAGCCGGCATGAACCAGGAGGTCAGGGTTTGATTCCCAGTCAGGGCACATGCCCGGGTTGCAGGTTCAATCTCCAGTGTGGGAGATGCAGGAAGCAGCCAATCAGTGATTCTCTCTCATCATTGATGTTTCTATCAAATGATTTATTATGAACTATTCCCAGAAGAACATCATAAAACAGTGGTGTAATCAAGGAAGGAAAGGGAAGAAGCAAAACAAGGCTGTAATTTCAGCCCGAGTCCTACAGTCAGTCTGATCCTGCAGAGGAGTCCTGGAGTACAAGTCACCTGACTTCAATACACCTGGGTTTTTATAGCCCAGCACAAGCCGTTCTCAAGCCAAAAGGACTGTAAGTTCCCAGGGACTCTCAGATCTCTGAGGGCAAACCGACTGCAGCTGCTCAGGACAGTCTTCAGAAGAGTCAATCCTGTTCTGATAGAAGAAGAGAGTGGAAGGGCACAGAATCAAAGACAGGGGTACAGTGCATCTGAGAAAAGCACCCAGAATATAGCTACAGGGCTAAAGATTGCAGAGCATATTGTCAATGTTGTGAAGGCTGAAGGAGTAGATATACTGTATTACCTTTGACCTATTTTGGTGACATGGACCAGAGTGGTAACAATGGAGGAATGAGGAATGTTTGAATTCAGGTTAATTTTGATTTTGAAGCAAGCAAGATTACTACATAACACTTTTGGAAAATGAGATGGGGATAAAAACAGCAACAAAAAACAGTCAAGGAGAATTTCAAAAGATTTGAAATGATCAACTTAAACCAAGGAGTTTGTAAAAACAAATACAACAGAGGAATACTTTTTAAGGGCGCATGATCATATCAATAGCTCAGTTTTTGATACTTTAATTTAGAAATACCTATTAGACATTCAAGTGATAACGTCAAATAGGTGTTTTGATATGTGGATCAAGTATGGGGAGAGATTCTGCCGGAGATGTAAATTTGGAACTCTTCATGTTATAGAAATATACTTAGAGCATGAGACAATGACATTCCTGAGAAAGTACATATAAGCCAAAAATATTCCAAGGCTAAATATCTAGAGTACTCCAAGATCTATATAAGAGAACATGAGGAGAAAGAAAAAAAGGAAATTCAGAAACAGGGGGTCAGTGAAGTAGGTGCCAAATCAAGGAAGATACTTGGAAGCCAAAGAAGAATATACCTCCAAGCACTTGTGTGGTGGCTGGGTTGTACAGTGGGTAGAGTGTTGTCCCAATATGCCAAGGTTGTGTGTTTGATCTCTGAGGAGGCACTTACTAGTACAACAATCAACCAATCAACCAATGAATGCATAAGTGAAACAACAAATAGATGTTTCTCTCTCTCTCTCTCTCTCTCTCTCTCTCTCTCTCTCTCTCTCTCTCTCTCTTTGTCTCTCTCTCTCTCTCTCCCCCTCTCCCACTCCCTTCCTCCCACTCCCTCCCTCCCTCCCTCCATTTATCTCTAAAATTCAATAACTTAAGAATTAAACACAATCAATTAAAACAATAAGAAAATGTTTCCAGAAAGAGAGTGATCAACTGTGTGAGATGCTATGTTTCAGGATGACAGTGTAGAATTGAGTATTATATTTGGCAACTTAGAAATCACTGGTGGTCTTGACACTTGACTAACATATTTTGCTGTCATTGTGGTGGCAAAAGGCTGGCTGGAGTGGATTTAAAGAGAAAGGGAGTAAAGGAAATAAGACACGAGGAAGTAAAATGAAGTATATGTAGTTGTAGTTATGAAGTTTTGTTCAATAGAAGAGAAGCAGAGACAAATTAATGGAGAAGTGAGATGGACAGAAGCCTTATGGTTTTGTTTTATTTAATAGAATAATAAGGTGGTTTATGCTATACTGTAAGTATAGATGTAGTAGCAAGGCAGAAACAAAGAGAAGGAGAATTTCTGGAGCAATGACTTGAAACAGCAATGAGGATTGGGCATTGAATGTGTAACTGAAAGTGTTGAATCTAGAAATGAATCTGGTGGTTTATTAATGAGAGAACATCAGGTACAGCACATGAACAAAATTATGGAAAATTCCAGGGGCTTGTGGGTATTCTCATTATTCTTCTATTCTGTCAGTGAAATATAAAGCAGGAGTATTAACTGAGAATGTTGAAGAAAATATAAAATAGTCATCTTTCACAGTGGGAGAATGGATGGATTCTAGAAAAATTATGTGATTGTGAAATAGCAGCGAATGTTCAATTTAAATCATTGATCAGGAATTTAAATTGGAAGATTTCATCAAGATGCTTTTCTTTAGCCATATTCAGTAAATTAGATTTGGGACCAGGATTCTAGTGTGAAAAAAATAAGAGAGTTGAAAGGGAATGAGGATATTTGCAATAAAATGACCACAACAGTTGATAATGCAATTTAGTCAGTTTATGGGGGAAAATATATAAGGTTAGCATGAAACTATAAAAAGATGAAAGTATTAATTCATTGTAGATTATGATGGGTTACAGTGGTTCTCAACCTTCTGGCCCCTTAAATACAGTTCCTCATGTTGTGACCCAACCATAAATTTATTTTCATTGCTACTTCATAACTGTAATGTTGCTACTGTTATAAATCATAATGTAAATATCTGATATGCAGGATGGTCTTAGGCAACCCCTATGAAAGGGTCGTTCAACCGCCAAAGGGGTCGCGACCCACAGGCTGAGAACCACTGGGTTAGAAGAACTGTTGTAATTGAAGTAATACAGTTAGTGAGTTGGAAAAGAAATGTTAATAAGATAGTGACATATTTGAAATTGCAATTAGTTTAAGAAAGAGGTGGCTGTTAATGATCATCGAAAGATTTAGAGAACTGCCTGGCTGGCATGGCTCAGCAGTTGAATGTCAACCTAGGAACCAAGAGGTTATGGCTCAATTCCTGGCCTGGGTTGTGGGCTTGATCCCCAATATGGGGTGTGCAGGAGGCAGCTGATCAGTGATTCTCTCTCATCATTGAAGTTTCTGTCTCTCCCTTTCTCTCTGAAATCAATAAAATTATATATTAAAACAAAGATCAAAAGAACTAACTTGTGGTCATGTGTCTAAAGTAGAGTATTAGATGACTGGACATGTAAGCAGATAAAGAAAGAGGCATTTACCATATAAATGCAAAACAACAGAAACTATGTTTTTATACATTGCTGGATTTCCAATGACTAGATCAGTCAACCCAATATTAGGCACTAGAGAAATATTTATTAAGTAAATGAATAATGAATGATAAAGTATGTTAACATGCTGACTTTAAATAGATTCCTGTTTAATTTTGTAGCAATATCTTAATCAATTCTGGCTGCCACAACAAAAGAACCATAGTCTGGGTAGCTTATAAACAAGACAAATTTATTTCTCCTGATTCTGGAGGCTGGAAATCCAAGATCAGGGTGACAGCGTGGTCAGTGGAGGGTCTTCAGAATTCTTGTATCATCACATGGTAGAAGGGGCAAAGAAGCTCTCTCAGGCATCTTTTAAAAGGGCTTTAATCTCATTCATGAAGACTCCACCTTCATAATTTAATTATCTCCCAAAGTTCCCGCTTCCTAATACTATCACATTGGACACAGGATTTCGACATATGAATTTTGGGAGGACACAAAGATTCAGACCATAACAAGTGGGAAGCAAAGGAATAAAACTGGGCTGTTAAAATTTTATCAGTTGTTTCCTTACTCATTTAGCGGGTTGTCGGTTGTTCTTGTTAGAGATAGATTTATGCTATACTATTCTCTAAATATTTTTTATATATTTTTCATTTCTAAAAAGTGTAACTGGAATTTAAAACCACAGAGGAAATAGAATCCCTATACTGGCTGGGATGATTGATTGTGCTTATAAAAGAAATTGTGATGCGACTAGAAAATATGGTATAAAGAGAAGAATGGCTTTGGGGGCTCCTATGGCTACTGCAGTGCCCTGTGATTAATGTCCAGGGGGAACCACATCTACCCAATACAGTCAGTATGTTTAATGACCCAGCTACTTTAGGATTAAAAGATTTGCTCATTCAACCAGGCAAGAAACCAGAACCAGTGAGGCAATTGCTGAGAGCAAAGGGCATGCAAAATGGTAGTGGAAAATATCAATTATGTCCTTATTGTAAATTGCTGAGTTGAGTGTTTTGCCCTTAGGGATGTATTTGTGTATAATTTAAGCATTTTCTTCCCCTCTAATATCCTCTTATCAACAGACATAAAATGTGCTGATAGTAGCTAATCTAATATTTAGGTTACAGAACATTAAAGAGAAAGTCTGACTCATCCAAATAGGAATGACTATAAAAGATAAATCCAAGGACTTTATAAATATATTTTTAGGAAAATTGTTAGTGTGTTTGCAGTTGTAGAAGAGACAGTTGAATCATGTTAGGTGGAAGCATGATTTGAAACTTATGTGTGATTAAAAAGAGATTACTGTGGATTATAAAATGGCAAGAGATGAATCTTGATAGCTTTTACTCTGTCAACTTAGCCAAGCTGGAACAATGTTTACCAGAATTCTTTCTCCTGAATGTTCTGGGCTAAAGTTGGCCATAAAAAAAAATTAAAAAATAAATAAATAAAAAGTTATGGGTAAGATTTAGAAGGTTAAAGTGAACAATAGCTAGATGAAGCAATTGTAAAATCAGGTATAATTACAGCTCACATTCATTGTCTTCAACCTGCTGACTCACCTTGTTGGTGTGAAGCAGCAACTGGGCTTCTACTTCCTCCATCTTCTACCATATTTCCTTCTCCAACTCTTCTGACTCCTCAGCCAGGTGTGTGTTTATCACTAGTCTCTTCTGTAAGTCATCCGAATCATTGAAGTTGGACAGTTGGAGGTGCTGAGAAACTAATATGTTTTCCAGTTCATGTTCATAGGTTTCAATTCATTCCCACAAGTTTGTTTGCCCTTGCTCTCCCTCACACTATATCTATATATCCTTTTTTAAAAAAATGTATCTTTATTGTTGAAAAGATTACAGATGTTCCTCTTTTCCCCCATTGGCCTCCATTCACCCGGTTCCCACCCCCAGGCCTTCACTACACTATTTTCTGTATCCATGAGTTATGTATGTAATTTCTTTGGTTAAATTATTATCACTTCTAAAGAACAAACTTTCTGTTTTTATTTTTATTTTAAATCAGCAGATACCCAACTACCATTTTTGCAAGATTTGTACAGACCCCTAACTATCTACTACTACTTTAATACTAACTATATACATCTTGTATGCTGAGCTGGTAAAATAGATTGTAAATTACATATTAAATATTTTATAACCCCAAGGTGCAAAACTATACACAACAGTCATCTCATTGATGACTGTACACTGAATTAACATTTCATGATAATGTCTAAGCATTTGACTCTGACATAAAGATCATAGCTTCTATTCCCTTTTGTCTAAATTGGAAATTAGCTTAAATTTTCACATATAGAGTTAATAATGATTTTGTTTCCTATTATGCAGTTTTGTTTCAATCTTAGTATTTATTTTGTATTCTTTAATGAATGTATTCTTTATAAGAATAAAGCCAAATTAAAACTGAAAACCTTTCAAACAATTTATAAATAAAGTATGGTGATGCTTAGGATTTGCCTCAAAATAATGTGAGGGAAGAAGAAAGGAGTATAGATAAATATTAGCCAATGTTTGAGAAATGTTGAAGGTTCTTCATGAGGTCATTATTGGAAGGCCACCTTGATAGCTGGTCACAGAAAGAACAACCACATGATTAGTCGTAGACACTTTGAGCTTGCCCAAATTCCAGAGACAGGAGGGTGGCTGGAGATTCAGTTCCAATACATGGCCAGTGATTTAATCAGTTATGCTTCTCTGATGAAAAATCCCAATACTCTGTACACCTAAGCCTAGTGGACCTTCCTGGTTGGTATGCAAATTGATGTTCTAGGAGGGTGACACGCCATGAGGAGAGGGAGCAAGGGCTGTGTATTCCCTCCCAGCGTACACCCTATGTGTATCTGTGTCAGACATCTGCGATTATAACACTTTCCTGTGTTCTTCAAATCATTCTAGCAAATTATCAAACCTGAGGGGATTGATCATGAGAACGCTCAAATTTGTGGCCAGTTGGTTAGAAGTAGGAAAATCTTGAGGCATGCCCTGCCTTGCCCCCAAGGCTTATAGATGGCATTTCAAATGACAATAGTCCTGTGGGTCTGTGCTAATTCCCAGTAGTTAGTATCAGATTAATTGTAATAAACACAATAATTGCCTTTTGAATAAAGTTTACATTTATTTTGACAAATTATCCTTTTTGATATATCTTCATAGTTTATATTTTTTCATTGCTTTTTATTTCTCCCATATCTGATCCTACTCTCTAATTCAAATTGGTGTTATAGAAACACCAAAAGACTATGTCCCTAGACAAAGTGTTTATATTTATGCTAGTACTCACAGCATAAATATAAACCCTTTTGTCTAGAACAGCAGTTCTCAACCTGTGGGTCACGACCCCTTTGGGGGTTGAACGACCCTTTCACAGGGGTCGCTTAAGACCATCAGAAAACACATATATAATTAGACATTGTTTTTGTGATTAATTACTATGCTTTAATTATGTTCAATTTGTAACAATGAAATTGGGGGTTACCACAACATGAGGAACTGTATTAAAGGGTCACGGCATTAGGAAGGTTGAGAACCACTGGTCTAGAATGTCCTTCTTATAACACATAGATATCCTCTAGTTGTGGTTGACTGATTCTTTTATACTCAGGGTGCCTTCTTAACTACCATCTCCCAACTCCCTCCCATCTCAAAACCGCGCACACTGCCAAAAACGTTAGAGTAAGTTACCTTGTTTTAGTATGTTCATCTAACCTCGTGTGTATTTCTGCCATTATACTTGAGCATCATTTTAAGGTACTCATGTAACTGTTTGCCACACATGCTGCTAGCTCTACAAGAAAGTTTTCATCTTTGTTTTTTTATTCTCTGAACCTAGCTCAAGGTTTGCAGCAAAGTGTTTGTGACATTTGCTGTGAGACTTATTTGAACAAAGTGAATACTCCTATATATGTCTTGCATAATATACTTCTGTTTCTAAATATAGGTTTACTACATTATGCGTGTTTTAGTCTATGGAAGTTAGCTATTTTCATAACTTTACGTAAAACAGAGTTTTTGTTAGATGAGTCTTATTTGTTTGTTTAGGGGGTTACTTTTCCCCAAAATTTTCTTCATATATGAATTAATCTATATTCCAGTTGCTTTGTGCATGAGTGAACATTATGATTGTGTTTTTTCTTCTCTCAAATTGTTTTTATGCATTTTCATAGAAATATTTTAATTACATTATAATTTTGACATCTGAGGTCTAAATAACAAATACATAAATCAATCTTGATAATATTTGTTACTGACTTATGGTTAGATCTTTATGTAAAGCATGAAACACTACAGTTATCCTTTCTGAAGATTAAGCTATGGTTATACAAATATCACATTGATCACTCAAGATTATCACCTGTTGAGTAGTGAAATCTTTAATTATTCTATTAGAATATATCTTTATTACATTAATTTAATTACTTATTTTTCCCCTTTACAGTATATGGGGAACATGCAAATTTTGACCGAACAAACAGTAAGAAAGATTGTGTCTCTATGTCTTTTATTTAGATGATGAGTAAAAATTTCAGTGACTCCAAATGCATTACCTGTGTGCAGTTAGAAAATTGAAGCTGGAAATTTACTTCTATTATTTTCCTTAAAATTGCATCTGAAATTATGTAGCCCTCTGACTCCCCTGTAAAATGGTTAAAAAGTAATAATCAGAATCTGCTAGGAGTAAAATGGCCATTACTGGAATATAAGTAACTTTTTCATTGAAAACAATTCAAATCTTGTATACAGAGAATGGGAAATGATGCATTTATATTTATATATACAATTTATTTTGTTCTAAGCTATTTGCAATTATGTAGACATGGGTTGAATTTGCTTATAATTGAGATTCTCCTTTCCATTCAGGTTACTTTGTCCATTTTAAGCTCTATTAGAGATAGAAATTACTATGTTATTTTAACTTTTTTTTTTTAATCTTGAAAGAGCTTTACAGTACGATTAGAAAAGGAAGTAAAAGTGAAACCTTTCAATTGCAGTATATATATATATAAAGGCCTGCTCAGCACCCTTCACAAATCTTATCATTCAATAATATTTTTGAATAAATAACCATATATCGAGGATGAAAACTATTCCATATTACTGAACATTGCCTGGAAATTAGCACCAGATCCATGTATCTGTTTCCACATTTGCCATTCTATATTTAAATTTTGTTATATTTAT
The DNA here is from genome assembly GCF_963259705.1 of Myotis daubentonii. Lineage (NCBI taxonomy): Eukaryota > Metazoa > Chordata > Mammalia > Chiroptera > Vespertilionidae > Myotis > Myotis daubentonii. The sequence goes on from NC_081841.1 coordinate 168,713,389, forward strand.
AGTTATCTACTTTTTCTACTATATTCTAGAAAAATTCCATGCCATTTCTCTGATTTTAAAGGCCCAACTACCCTTAAAATTTTGAGCTCAAGTAGCATCTCCTCACTGATGGCACTGGCTTAAAATTAATTTCCCTTCTCTTTAGTGCGAATACACAGCACATCACAATTTAGTGCTTTATTGCCATCTAACATTAATCTTTGTCAATTGTACCTACCCAGTTAGATAAAAAAGCTCTTCCAAGTCACCAGAAGGTCTTATTTTTTTCTGTCCTATTTCCCTATTTTAACAAACGATATAGTACCAAACACTGAGTGTGTATTCTATACATACATGATTAACTGATTTAATAGAATGACTAAACTTTCTATTCAATGTCACCTTCTAAGAAACCTTCCAAAGTTAAAGCCTTGGGCTAAAATATTTAAACGATTTGAATAATAATGAATTTTCTCTTGAGATTCTAGGCTTATTGATTCATATTTGAGTTAAATAGTAGAGTCTACGTGACTATATCAATTTAATCTAGAGAGAGACAAAAGGCAAGGTCAGAGACAAACAATGTAAATATTTCCACCATTTTAAAAAAGTATTAGCTCTGGAGCAACAATGCCGAGATTCTTATCTCATCTCTTTCATATATTAGCTTTTTTTTTAATCTTGGGCAAATAACCTAACTTCTGTGCCTTAATGTCTTCATCCATAAAATTTTGATAACTTGTAACAGTTTCATACTTTTTTTGGTGGAAAATAATAAGTGAAATAGCCAGAAATTACATATTCCAATATTCAGTAAATGTGTATATGTATGAATAAATAGTACAATATAGGGTAGGTATGAGCTTTATACCTCTGAATATATACAGACTGTCTATAATTCCTATTGTGATCACCACAGTATTGTGTCATTCTCAGACATTCTTTCAAAATTAGTTGAGGGGTTGTTTTGGTGAGCAAATTATAAGAAATATCAAGTCAACCTCTGGGAAATAATTCACTCTCAGGGAAAGGTTGTTATAGTAATTAGTATGAGCTAGTAAAAGCCCTTAGGGTTAGGAAACTGGTAATTTGAGTACCACAGAGCATGGTCATTTACCTCACCTTCTGACTGAGGCTTCAGGGACTGCTGACTTTAGATCTATGGAAAAAAAATCCATAAAATATATGTTTGACATATAGAGGAAAAGGCGACATGGTCCTGTTGTTTTGTTTAAGGGATGGTAATGAGGATTATTGTTGCCAAATGATGACATGGACAAGACCACTTAAGATACACCCTGATTGAGAAACAGCTGGCAAGGCTATATATTCAACAGGTAACTGAGAAAAATGGTACTTTAGTGGTTTGGGAGTGGTTAGGTAGCATTTTTGTTGATACTTGCAGCATCCTATCACCAGTAAATAGCCGGAGTTACACTAGGAAACAGATGGAGACAAAGAAAAGGTAGGCACCGCAAAACAATTAATTATTATGTGACTACAAATTTGAAATGGCAGAGCAGAAATAAAACATAAGTTTTTCTTCTGATAAACTGTTCTTAGCATTGTACTTGACTGCCATCTTTACCTATGTTTTTATATCTTGCTCATCAAAGTAATTTGAAAGGTACTTTAAAAGTCCATAATACTGAATCATTAAAAATTTGATTCATTATGTTGGTAGTAAGTCCAGAAAGCCATAGTTCTTGCAGCCTTCCTTCTGAATCTAAAACAAGGAGCTTTGAAAGCCACTGACTAGACTATAAAAGATACTTTTCAAACTTCTAGTATTCATCTAGCTTTGGAATCAGCTAGTCTAGGTAAGCATCCTAGTTCAGCCATATAATATGCTGTCTGGTCTGGGACAACATTTCAGAACCGCATAATATTCTTTGATTAGAACTAGTTAGCAGCAGTGTTGTTAAGATTACAGATAATGTGATATATGGCATGTCATAGGTACTCAATAAATATTTTATAAGATCAATGATGTTGGTCTAAAAAAAGAGCCCCAGGATGTTATATGTTCATGTAAAAGCATTTTAATATCAATTAATATTATTAACTGTGTATTATACATTTAAAATTACTTATGTTCTTAACATTTTAATAAAATAAGAATAGGCGCATATTACCTAGACATTATATCAATATGGAGAAATTAAGCAAAAACAAACAAATAAAACAACTCATAGACACAGACAACAGTATGGTGATTGCCAGAGGAAAAGGTAGCTGGGAAAAGTATAAGGTTGCCCTGGAAGGTTTGGCTCAGTGGATAGAGCATTGGCCTGCAGACTGGGGGGTCCCGGGTTCAATTCCAGTCAAGGGCATGTACCTTGTTTGGGGGTGCATCCCCAGTGGGGGGTGTTCAGGAGGCAGCTGATCAATGTTTCTCTCTCATCAATGTTTCTAATTCTATATCCCTCACTCTTCCTCTCTGTAAAAAATCAAATATATATATATATATATATATATATATATATATATATATATATATATAGAGAGAGAGAGAGAGAGAGAGAGAGAGAGAGAAGTAGGCTTGTGAGGCCGCCCCCATCCAAGGAACAGCAGCCTCCTGATCACCACACCCCCTGTCTGAGGAACAGCAGCTGTGTGTGAAGATTCCCCCCACCAGCCAGAGGAGCCACCACAACTATGAACAGCACCCACCAGAGAAGCTGCTACCAACTGAGGAGCAGCTGCTACCACAACCGCCCAAGGAGCAACCGCAGCCCGAGGAGCCACTGCCACCCAAGGAGCAGCCACTGAATGACTCAACATCTAGATATGGCGGTATGATCAAACATGGGGAGACAAAGAAACCCCCAAAGGAAAGAAAAGGAGGACTCACCAGAAAAGCAGCTAAGTGATACAGAGGCATGCAACATGACAGAAAAAGAATTCAGATTAAGGGTCCTAGAGTGTATAAACCGGATGGAGGGAAAAAATCAACAACTTATGCAAGAAGCAAGAATAAACAGATGAAAAAATCAATAAATTATGTAAGAACCAAGAAGAAATGAAGAGTGATATAGCTGCAATAAAAAACGACATTGAAAGTTTCAACTATAGACTAGGAGAAGCAGAGGACCAAATTAGCAAATTAGAAGACAGGGAAACAAAACACACCCAAACTGAACAGCAATTAGAGAAAAAAATTAAAAGACAGGAGGAGAGCCTAAGGGAGCTATGGGACAACATGAAATGAAACAGCATACAAATAATAGGGGTGCCAGAACAGCAGAAAGAAGAACAAGGGTTAGAAAACCTATTTGAAGAAATAATATCAGAAAACTTCCCAGAGGCGGGGAAGAAAAAAATCACACAAGCACAGAGAGTCCCAAACAAGGTGAACCCGAAAAGACCCACACCAAGACACATCATAATTACCGTGGCAAATGTTCAGGACAAAGAGAGACTCTTAAAGGCTGCAAGAGAGAGAGACAGAAAGTTACATTCAAGGGATCTCCCAATAGATTAACAAATGAGTTCTCAACAGAAACACATCAGGCCAGAAAGAATGGACAGAAATTTACAAAGTGATGCAAAGCAAAGGACTAAATCCAAGAATACTCTATCCAGCAAGGCTATCATTCAAACTTGAAGGGGAAATAAGAAGCTTCACAGGCAAAAAAAAAGGCTAAGGGAGTTTATCACCACCAAACCAGCAATGCAAGAAATGCTAAAGGGACTGGTGTGAACAGAAGAAATAAAAAGCTTAGAAAGAAAACAGCCACACAAAACAAAGAAATGGCTACAAACAAGTACCTTTCAATAATAACTTTAAACGTAAATGGACTAAATGCTCCAACCAAAAGACATCGAGTGGCTGAATGGATAAAAAAACATGACCCATACATTAGCTGTCTACAAGAGACCCACCTCAGAAGAAGGGACTCACAAAGACTGAAAGTGAAGGGATGGAAAAATATCTTTCAGGCAAATGGAAATGAAAAAAGAGTTGGGGTAGCAATACTTATATTGGACAAAATAGACCTCAAAGTGAAGGCCGTAATAAGAGATAAGGAAGGCCACTTCATAATACTAAAGGGATAAATACAACAAGAAGATATAACCCTGATAAACATATATGCACCCAATGCAGGAGCACCCAAATACTTAAAAAAAACTCCTGGAAGATATCAAAGGAGAGATCGACAACAATACAATCATATTAGGGTACTTTAATACACCACTGACATCACTGGATAAATCCGCTAGACAAACAATCAGCAAAGAAACAGCAATCCTAAATGACTCACTAGATCAGATGAACTTAAATGACATCTTCAGAACACTTCACCCCAAAGCCACAGAATATATATTCTTCTAAAGGGCTCATGGGACTTATTCAAAAATAGACCACATATTGGGTCACAAATAAAGTCTCCCCAAATTCAAGAAGATTGAAACCATACCAAGCATCTTCTCAGACCACAATGGCATAATATTAGAAATAAACTACAATAAAAACAACCCAAAATACTCAAACACTTGGAAGCTGAATAGAATGTTATTAAATACTGATTGGGTTACCAATGAGATCAAAGAAGAAATTAAAAACATCCTGGAAACTAATGACAATGAAAACACAACAATCCAAAACCTATGGGACAAAATGAAAGCAGTCCTGAGAGGGAAGTTTATAGCTCTACAGGCCTATCTCAAAAAACAAGAAAAAATGAGAGTAAATCATCTAACTCTACAACTCAAAGAATTAGAAAGAGAGCAACAAGAAAAGCCCAGAGTGAGCAGAAGGAAGGAGATAATAAAGATTAGAGCAGAAATAAATGGCATAGAGACCAAAAAAAGAATACAGAAAATCAATGAAACCAAGAGCTGGTTCTTTGAAAGGATAAACAAGATTGATGAACCTCTAGCCAAGCTCATCAAGAAGCAAAGAGAGAGGACCCAAATAAACAAAATCAGAAACGATAGAGGCGAAATAACAACAGACCCCACAGAAATACAAATGATTGTTAAACAATAGTATGGACAACTCTACTCCAACAAATTAGACAACTTGGAGGAAATGGACATATTCCTATAAAAATACAACATTCCAAAACTCAATCAGGAAGAATCTAAAAATCTCAACAGGCCAATAACTATGGAAGAAATTGAAGCAGTCATCAAAAAGCTTCCAGCAAACAAAAGCCCCAGACCAGACGGCTTCACAGGGGAGTTTTACCAAACATTCAAGGAAGAACTAAAACCTATCCTCCTCAGACTACTACAAAAAATTCAAGAGGAAGGAACACTTCCAAGCTCATTCTGTGAAGCCAGCATCACCCTAATACCAAAACCAGGTAAAGACAACACAATGAAAGAGAATTACAAGCCAGTATCCCTCATGCACATAGATGCCGAAATCCTCAACAAATTCTTAGCAAATCAGATCCAGCAATACATCAGAAAGATCATACACCATGACCAAGTAGGATTTATCCCAGGGATGTAAGGATGGTACAATATCTGAAAATCAATAAACATGATACATCACATAAACAAATTGAAAGAAAAAAAAACCACATAGTCATATCAATTGATGCAGAAAAAGCATTTGACAAAATCCAACACCCATTTTTGATAAAAACTCTCAGCAAGGTGGGAATAGAAGGACCATACCTCAACATAATAAAAGCTATATATGACAAACCCACAGCCAACATCATACTCAATGGACAAAAACTAACACCATTTCCCCTAAGAACAGGAACAAGACAGGGATGCCCACTCTCACCACTCCTGTTCAACATAGTACTGGAAGTATTAGCCATTGCAATTAGACAAGAAGAAGAAATAAAAGGCATCAAAATTGGAAAAGAAGAAATAAAACTGTCCTTATTTGCAGATGACATGATATTATACATAAAGAACCCTACAGACTCCATCAAAAAACTATTAGACTTAATAAATGATTTCAGCAATGTAGCAGGATACAAAATTAATGCCAAGAAATCTATCACATTTCTATACACCAATCATGAACTTACAGAAAGAGAAACTAAAAAAACAATCCCATTTACCATCGCACCAAAAAAATTAAGCTACCTAGGAATAAACTTAACTAAAGAGGTAAAAGACCTCTACTCAGAAAACTACAGGACATTGAAAAAAGAGATAGAGGAAGACATAAACAGATGCAAGAACATACCATTTTCTTGGATTGGTAGGATCAACATCATTAAAATGTCCATACTACCCAAAGCAATCTATAAATTCAACGCACTTCCCATTAAAATACCAACGGCATATTTCACAGGCCTAGAACAAACTCTCCAAAAATTCATCTGGAATAAAAACAGACCCAGAATAGCTGCAGCAATCCTGAGAAAGAACAAAGTTGGTGGGCTCTCAATACCAGATATCAAGCTGTATCACAAAGCCACTGTTCTCAAAACTGCCTGGTACTGGCACAAGAACAGACATATAGATCAGTGGAATAAAATAGAGAGCCTAGAAATCAGCCCCAACCAATACGCTCAATTAATATTTGACAAAGGAGACCAGAACATACAATGGAGTCAAGGTAGTCTCTTCAATAAATGGTGTTGGGAAAATTGGACAGATACATGCAAGAAAATGAAACTAGACCATCAACTTACACCATACACAAAAATAAACTCAAAATGGATAAAGGACTTAAATGTACAATGGGAAACCATAAAAATACTAGAAGAATCCAAAGGCAACAAAATCTCAGACATATGCCGAAGCAATTTCTTCACTGATACAGCTCCTAGGGCATTGGAAACTAAAGAGAAAATGAACAAATGGGACTACATCAAAATAAAAAGCTTCTGCACAGCAAAAGAAACCATCAACAAAACAACAAGAAAGCCCACAGCGTGAGAAAACATATTTGCCAATGTTATTTCTTTTTTCTTTTTTTTTAAATTAAATCTTTATTGTTCAGATTATTACATTTGTTCCTCTTTTTTTTTCCCCCTATAACTCACCTCCTCCCAGTTCCCGCCCCACCCTCCGCCCTCACTCCCCACCCACTGTCCTCATCCATAGGTGCACGATTTTTGTCCAGTCTCTTCCCACATCTCCCACACCCCTTTCCCCCCCAAGAATAGTCAGTCCATTCCCTTTCTATGTCCCTGATTCTATTATAATCAACAGTTCATTCTGTTCATCAGATTATTTATTCACTTGATTCTTAGATTCACTTGTTGATAGATGGATATTTGTTGTTCATAATTTGTATCTTTACCTTTTTCTTCCTCTTCCTCTTCTTAAAGGATACCTTTCAGCATTTCATATAATCCTGGTTTGGTGGTGATGAACTCCTTTAGCTTTTCCTTATCTGTGAAGCTCTTTATCTGACCTTCAATTCTGAATGATAGCTTTGCTGGATAAAGTAATCTTGGTTGTAGGTTCTTGGTATTCATCACTTTGAATATTTCTTGCCACTCCCTTCTGGCCTGCAAAGTTTCTGTTGAGAAATCAGCTGACAGTCGTATGGGTATTCCCTTGTAGGTAACTGGGTTTCTTTCTCTTGCTGCTTTTAAGATTCTCTCTTTGTCTTTTGCTCTTGGCATTTTAATTATGATGTGTCTTGGTGTGGTCCTCTTTGGATTCCTTTTGTTTGGGGTTCTCCGCACTTCTTGGACCTGTAAGTCCATTTCTTTCACCAGGTGGGGGAAGTTTTCTGTCATTATTTCTTCAAATAGGTTTTCAATATCTTGCTCTCTCTCATCTTCTGGCACCCCTATAATTCTGATGTTGGTACGCTTGAAGCTGTCCCAGAGGCTCCTTACACTATCCTCGCATTTTTGGATTCTTTTTTCATTTTGCTTTTCCGGTTGGATGTTTTTTGCTTCCTCGCATTTCAAATCATTGACTTGATTCTTGCGCTCCTCTGGTCTGCTGTCAAGCGTCTGTATAATATTCGTTATTTCAGTCCGTGTATGCTTAATTTCTAGTTGGTTCCCCAATATAAGATCGAGGGTCTTATTAGTTTTCGTGTAGATCTCATTAAGTTTATCGGCAGCTTCTAAACAGTTCTTGAGAGACCTTAAAAGTGTGGTTCTGAACTCTATATCTTCCATTGACAATTTTGTCCTGTTTCTTTGTCTCCGCATTTTGTTATGCTTCCTTGGTGCACACCCTAGTGGTCTTTGTTTGCAGTTTTATAGTTAAATCTTGATTGTTGTAGCTAATTCCAGGGAGGGTTTGACCTCCAGGCCAAGTGGCTATGAGAATCAGCTGTGTCAGCAGTGAGAGAACTTCTGTCCTCTAGGGAGGTGCTAATCTAGCCTTTGCCTGAGGCTATCCGGCAAATGCCTCTGTGCAGGGCTTGGGCAAGGCGGGTCGCACAGGATCAACAGGGTGGGCCGGAGAGAGCAGTTATGGCGGCTCTCAGTCCTGTCCCCAGGGGCTCTGCCTCTCTGAGTCCCAGCACCCACTGCAAAGCTCGGAGAGAAAGCTGCACTCGCTCTGACCGAAGCCAGACAGTCCCGCTTCTCCCGTTTGAGTCAGGGTCCCTAAAGACTCGCCCGGATCTGGAGCTCAGAGTCTGCGACTCCCTCCAGATTGAAAACGCCAACCCCGCCCTCCGCCACCAGCTTGCTCCACGCACTCCGCACCTCAGAATTTGACTTCAGCACTGCGCCTCCTCTGAGTGTCCGTGTGCGTTTCTCTTTCTTCCTAGTTGTAGGACTTCCACTCAGCCAGCGTTCCTGTGGTTCTGGGTGATATCCCTTCCGTTTTTTGGTTTCACTTTTGAAGTAGTTGTTCAAAGCAGCAAACTCTGGCATTAACCTATGCCGCCATCTTGGTTCTCCCCATTTCTCTTTCTCCAATGTTATTTCTGATAAAGGCCTAATCTCCAAAATTTATAAGGAACTCATACAACTTAACAAAAGGAAGATAAACAATCCAATCAAAAAATGGGCAAAAGACCTAAATAGACACCTTTCAAAAGAGGACATTCAGAAAGCCAAGAGACATATGAAAACTTGCTCAAAGTCACTAATCATACGAGAGATGCAAATCAAAACAACAATGAGATACCATCTCACACCTGTCAGACTGGCTATCATCAACAAATCCACAAACGACAATTGCTAGAGAGGATGTGGAGAAAAAGGAACCCTGGTGCACTGCTGGTGGGAATGCAGACTGGTGCAGCCACTATGGAAGACAGTATGGAGTTTCCTCAAAAAACTAAATATGGAACTCCCATTTGACCCTGTGATCCCACTTCTAGGAATATATCCCAAGTGACCAGAAACACCAATCAGAAAGGATATATGCACCCCTATGTTCATAGCAGCACAATTCACCATAGCTAAGATCTGAAAACAGCCTAAGTGCCCATCAGTAGATGAATGGATAAGAAAACTGTGGTACATCTACATGATGTATACTATGCTGCTGTAAAAAAGAAGGAACTCTTACCATTTGCAACAGCATTATGCTAAGTGAAATAAGCCAGTCAATGAAGGAAAACACCACATGATCTCACTCACTCATGGATAATAAAGACCATCATAAACTTATGAACAAAAATAGATACAGAGGCAGAGCTGCCTCGAACAGACTGTCAAACTACAGCAGGAAAGCCGAGGAGGTTTGAGGGGCAGGGGGGCGGGTAAGAGATCAACCGAAGGACTTGTATGCATGCATATAAGCATAACCAATGGACATAAGGCACTGGGGGGTAGGGGAGGCTGGGGGATTGTTAAGGGCGGGAAAAAAAGGAGACATATGCAATACTTTTTGTAATACTTTAAGCTATAAAACAATAAAAAAAAAAAAGAAAAAGAAAAAGACAGACTAAAATTAAAAAAAGAAAGAGAAAAAAAGAAGTAAAAACACCCCACCAGAAAAGCAAAATGAAAAAAGAATCAAAATATATGAAGATAATGTAAGGAGCCTCTGGGACAGCTTCAAGCGTACCAACATCCAAATTATGGGGGTGCCAGAAGAAGAGAGAGAGCAAGATATTGAAAACCTATTTGAAGAAATAATGACAGAAAACTTCCCCTTCCTGGTGTAAGAAATAGACTTACAAGTCCAGGAAGCGCAGCGAACACCAAACAAAAGGAATCCAAAGAGGACCACACCAAGACACATCATAATTAAAATGCCAAGAGCAAAAGACAAAAAGAGAATCTTAAAAGCAGCAAGAGAAAGAAAGTCAGTTACCTACAAGGGAGTACCCGTATGACTGTCAGCTGATTTCTCAACAGAAACTTTGCAGGCCAGAAGGGAGTGGCAAGAAATATTCAGTGATGAATGCCAAGAACCTACAACCAAGATTACTCTACCCAGCAAAGCTATCATTCAGAATTGAAGGCCAGATAAAGAGCTTCACAGATAAGAAAAAGCTAAAGGAGTTCATCACTGCCAAACCAGTATTATATGAAACTAGGGCCCCCGGTGCACGAAATTCGTGCACTGGGTGTGTGTGTGGGGGCTGGGGGGGAGTGTCCCTCAGCCCAGCCTGCCCCCTCTCACATACTGGGAGCCCTCAGGCATTGACCCCCATCACCCTCCAATCGCAGGATCGGCCCCTTGCCCAGGCCTGACGCCTCTGGCCTAGGCATCCGGCCCGGGCAGCGGGGACCCGCAGCTGCAGTGGCCCCGCGATCGTGGGCTTCGCTCTAGGACCAGGCAAGGGACCCCTAGCTCCTGGGACTGCCAGCTTCGACTGTGCCCAGCTCCCATTGCTGGCTCCACCCCTACTTCCTGCTATCACTGGCCAGGGCGGAAAAGGCGCCTGATTCTCTGATCATGGCTGGGGCCCCAGGGCCGCCTTTGCCCTGCCCCCCAGCTCTTAGCTCCCCCCTGGGTTTCCAATCACTGTCAGTGGAAGGGGGCTTTTCCTGCTTTCCCTTTCGCCTCCCTGCATTGTGCCTACATATGCAAATTAACCGCCATCTTGTTGGCAGTTAACTGCCAATCTTAGTTGGCAGTTAATTTGCATATAGCCCTGATTAGCCAATGAAAAGGGTAGCTCGTACGCCAATTACCATTTTTCTCTTTTATTAGTGTTGATGCTGAAAGGTATTCTTTAAGAAGAGGAAGAAGAAGAAAAAGGTAAAGATAAAAATTATGAAGAACAAATACATATCTATCAACAGGTGAATCTAAAAATCAAGGGAATAAAAAATCTGATGAACAGAATAAACTGGTGAATATAATAGAATCAGGGGCATAGAAAGGGAGTGAACTGACAATTCTCGGTGGGAAAGGGTTGTGGGGTGCAGGAAGAGACTGGACAAAAATCGTACCCCTATGGATGAGGACAGTGGGGGCGGGGGGGTAAGGGCAGAGGGTGGGGTGGGAACTGGGTGGAGGGGAGGTATGAGGGGAAAAAAGAGGAACAACTGTAATAATCTGAACAATATAGATTAAAAAATAAGAAGAATAAAATAAAAAAAGAAAATATAAGGTATAAGGGGGGGTAAATGGAAGTGAATTTGACTTGGGGTAGTGAATACACAATACATACACAATATTATATACAAATGATGTATTATAAAATTCACAACTGAAACCTATAATTTTATTAAACTATGCTACCCCAATAAAAAAGAAAAAAAAATAAGCACACGCAAAAAATATATCAAAATTAATACAATATTACTGAATTGGAGTGCTTTCTATATGGGTTATAAAATAAATTAAATTAATAAAAACAGTTTTCATAGACAAACTAGTTTGTTGAATTACATACCAAGGAAGTATCACTACTTACTATTTTAATTCTAAGAGTAGTCTGTTATATAGTGATTTTTACAATTGTTTTGTTTGGTTTGTTAGTTACTTGTGTTTGTTTATATTACTACTTAGAAAGTTAATTCCAAGCATAGTGAGGATTAGATATGTTAAATATTTGAATTGGCCAATTTATTTTCCAAGTCTTTAAGATTTCCTGACACAGCATAGTACTATTTACTTTTTCTCTGTTGTAAAAATTAGTCAAATACTTACAATTTTAAAACTCACCTTTCAAAATATTATGAAAACACACTATAATTATGCCATTTAGTGGTTAATTATTTTTAAAAGTTAAATAGAATACTTTATCCAGTTCTATATCTTTCTACAAGACAACATAAAGATGAAAGTAGTAGATGCTCATGATATTGGAGTTCTCTTTTTTGAATGTATTTATGGAAACCTGCGTTATGCCTTGTATACAGGGGTAGGCAAAAGTAAGTTTATAGTTGTAATACAAATAAATAATACAATAATTAATAAATAATAATACAAGAATAAGCTTTTTGTGAGCTCACAAACATAAACTTACTTTTGACCACTGTACTTTTACCATACACTATGCATGTTTGACAAAACTATTTTTATCGATGGTATACATTTAACTGCATCATCATTGCAGTCATTTATACCATTCATAGATGTAAAAAAGTAGCATTTTTGTTGTTTTATAAATATTATACATTATATAAGCATGTATATTTTAATATAGAAGCCACTAAATATAGAAATATTGACAAATGCATTTCAATGTTATTTCTGAAGATAAAATAAACAATTTTATTTCTTCCAAATCTTAGCTAACAGTTTTAAAGAAAAATTATTTGCTAAAGAGATTTCAGTTCTTCAGTTCTGGTTATAACGTTCCTGCCCAAGATATAAAATGTAATCCACATTAGTATTCAGCAGGATTCTGAGAATTGGCAGATACTTTCCTAATATTGCATCATCCATTCTATGACAAAGACTTCATAATACAGTAAATAACATATTTGAGAGGTATCATTAAATTTCTATTGTATCAAATAGCAAAAAAAGTAAATATAATGACAAGAGATATGCTCAATATGCTTACATTCAAATTATGTAAGGATAAAAATATATTTCTGATCATGAATGGGAACATAAAAGGGAAAAGAACACAAGTTAGATATAATCCTTATATTCAAGGCACCTTCAATCAAATGGAAAAGCTAATATATAATTTAACAGAAAAAAGACTAAATTATTGTACTACATGTACAAATAAGTCAATCATAAGGAGTTGAAATTATCCATTTGGGTAAGAAATTAGAAGAAATGGATTAAAAGAGTTGACTTCAACCTTAACAACATAGGTTTTGAGTAGGTAGAGAAAGGGGAAAGAATGGAAGTTTTATAAAATGACACAAATTTTTGGAAGTGCCATATATCCATCATTTTAGAGAATGGCAAATTGGTATTTGGCTAAAGTATGAGACAGGTTTGCATATATAACTAAGAAAATTATTTCAGGGGTGGTGGTGGGTGGGTGGAGGTAAGAGATGGCTTGGAGATAAATGTTGATGAAAAGTATGCAATATATTTTAAACTATAAAAATTTCTTGAAAAATATTAATGACAATCTAAACAAATGAAAAATATTTTATCTGTTCTCTAGATAAGAACACTTAATATTTTACCAATATTGATTATCTCCAAATTATACATTTAAATGAAATCCCAATAAAATGGGCCTTGATAAGCTAATTCTCAGATTCATCTGTAATAGAATCTCCAGGAATATATTTTAAAAGACAATGAAAAAAACTGATTTATTAACAGCTTAAATAATTGAAATAGGGTGGTATTTATAGAAAAATAAAATAATAGAACAGAATGGAGAGTCTAGAAACCAATTAATATATATCAGATTTGAATGTAATAATTTTTTTAAAAAGATGGAATGTTGCAGTGATATAATCCAGAAGGCCATGTATATAAATGAAGAAGTTTTTTTTTTTTAAAGATGATAAATAGCTGTGAAAATAATGGTTCAATATAAACTGTGTCATAGGATAAAAGTAACCACAATATTAGTAATATATAAATAAAGGAAGATTGGATTTTGAGTGAACATTTAGACAGCTACTGGCAAAGGGTTATATGTCTTAAATGGGTAATGTAGTGGTGTGGAAATAAGGAAATATTACAAAATCCCTTATACACTCTTTAAGTTGAGAGTTAAAGGAAATAGGTGAGTAAGGCTTCTAATCTTAAAAATTGAGAGTGTGTCAAAAGTCAAAATAAAATACTAACTGATACAAAAATCAATTTAAGAACTCTACAAAAATGATTTTTTCTATTAACAGCTACCTTTTAAAGTTTTTTACTTTGTGTTTTTATAAGTCAGAATCTGTATATTTTAACATACTAGAGACCTAAGCACAATAATGAATGATTATATTTAATGAAAATCTAAACAAATGGAAAGATAATCTGAGTGAATATACTGAATCTCTCTTTATTGTGCTTAGATCTCTAGTATGTTAAAATATACACTGAGTGGCCAGATTATTATGACCACCTGACGTTTGTAGGCAAATTAGCCGTACACTGCATCATATGGGATATGGAAGCCAAACACCTTTGCTGTCTGCAGTTACCAAGATAAAGCGTCCCCAATTCGCACAGGAACACAAGGATTGGATAGTCGAGCATTGGAAAAAAGTCATGTGGTCCAATGAATCACGTTTCCAGTTGCATCATGAAGATGGCAGAGTAAGAATTTGGTGGAAACATCATGAAAGCATGCACCCCACATGCATGAGTACAACCCTTCAAGCTGGTGAGGGCAATGTTATGGTTTGGAGCATGTTTTCCTGGAATGATTTGGGCAATTATTTCGTGTGGAACAACATCTGAATAGCACAACATACCTAAGTATCGTTGCTGATCAAGTTCATCCTATCATGTTGATGGTGTATCCCAATGAAGATGGCTTCTTCCAACAAGACAATGCGCCATGCCATGGTGCTCGTATTGTGCAGGAGTGATTTCAAGAACATGAGGGAGACTTCACCTTGCTTAGGTGGCCCCCACAATCACCAGATCTCAATCTAATTGAGCATTTGTGGGACGAAGTTAAAAGAGCCATCAGGCAGCTGGTTCCACAACCATCAAATCTCACAGAACTGGACAGTGCTATTCATCAGGCATGGTGTCAGATTCCTCGCATCAACTTTCAACATCTCGTGGAGTCAATGCCTAGAAGAATCACTGCAGTATTGAAGGCAAAAAGTGGCCCAATAAAGTACTAATGGAGTGATCATAATAATCTGGCCACTCAGTGTAAATATATATGTATATATATCCCACATTCAAAGGCTGTTAAATCATGTTGTTTACCCATATCTTCATAAAAAAATCACTTCTACTGTCATGGTAAACAACCTACTTCCCTATTTATAATGGTCTGGTTCTCTAGTAACCTCAGCGTGAAATTATAGCAAAGTTGCCTACAAACATCAGGTGGTCATAATAATCTGGCCACTCAGTATATAATTTCTTACTTAGATCTCTAGTATTGTGCACAAATACCACTCTCACTGTTAAATCTCAAACATTAGTGTCACATTCCCCCATCTTAAAAGTTATCAATTCTCAGGTGTAATAATACTTGAAACAAGTCTGTTTATGTCTGGCAATACTTTCATTCTAGTATGCATTTAGTAGTTCTTGTTTTAGGCCATTACTAACAGAAAAAAGAGTTATGTGTAATATTAGAGGCCCGATGCATGAAATTCATGCACCAGTAGGGTTGTTATGCCTGGCCGGCAATCAGGGCCGATAGGGGCCTTCCTTCATTCTATGACACCTCCTGGTCACCACACATCATAGCAAGGGGTCAAACTCCCGAGGGGACAATTGGCATATTAGCCTTTTATTATATGGGAGGATTTGATATAGGTACCTACAAATATTCAAATATTTCAAAATTTTGAAATAATTCATTATACATATTAGATGCAAACAAGTAGAAAACGCTTTCTATGCTTGGTTAATTATTCATGAGAATAAGAACAATGCATAGAGAATCCTCTACTTCAATTATATTTAATATCTTCAATCTTCCCATACCAAAAATTTAACAAAACAATATTAGTGAAATATTTTCTGCTTCAATATAGTCTCTGACACAGTTACCAGTAAGATACTAAATGGCCAAATCCTTGAAAAGGTAAAAATTTTAAAATGATGCAGAAGACACTGATTAGTCAAAACTAATTTATAAACTCATGAATGATCACTTGAATGATGGAGTTATTTATAAATTCCTAACATAAAAGAGTCATTTAAGCTTATAAAATGCTTTAAAAAACAAGACCTTGAGTTTTATTGTTTTACTTACTATGTATTTTTTTTATGAGTTTGAAAAGGTTATTGTCTGCTTGCTTCCTTTATATGTTTTACAGATGTTATGACATGAAACTAGCAAGTCTGAAAGCAATGACTGAAGTGTGAGTTTACTATCTATGTTAGCTTTGAAAATTATTGACAATAGTAGAAAGAAGTACAGAAAATGGTGTATCCTGGTTTTAACCATAATTTGCTTTGTAAATTAAACTTTGTTGATTTTATTAAAAATTTCTTATTATTTTTTATTAACCAAAAAGCCCTTCCAAGACAAACTTTTGAAACATACCCTAAAAATTGCTATTAGTGGAGAAAGAATCCAGTGCTTAAGTAGTGTTCTGGTTCTAGCTAATCTATTCTCCACTTTACTAGACTTAGCTTTAAAATCATAAAACTAAGTTAGTTTTATTAAAAATGCTTCAGATAGAAAAAATTGTATGATGATTCAACTGAAAAGGATAGCATTTTAATAGTAGCTATTATTTGCTATGAGCCAATCTTATATGCCCAACAATGTAGCAGTCCTTAAAATATCACGTATTTAAATCTCATAATTTTTCAATAAATGCTGCTATTAACAATTTATTTTTATAGATGAGAAACTTGACACTTGCAAATATCATTAGTTAATTAAAAGAAGACAGCTAGGACATTGACAAACCAGGGTTCTAAGGTGGAAATGTCTGACTAATGTCAATGCTTCCATATTTGTGCTTGTAGTACTCCTCACACAGCTACTCAGTGTGGAATATTGGTATTATGTGCATTTAAATAACTTTTCGTCTGCAATTCCAAAATTTTTATTTTGACAGGTGGGTTGCGTGTGAAAAATAAAATGAAGAAACAAAATGGTGTCTCTAGTCAAGCTGTTAAATTACTAAACTCAAGTAGCTTGAGGTATGAGGAAATGATTTTATTCTTGTTTTAACTAGCCTGGGAACTTTACATTTTATACTTTCAGTCCTGTCACAATGCCTGGATGTGCATCAAACGTCCAGCTCTATCTAATCCTCTGTTTACCCCCTGCAGGACTAAGGAGAAAATTTTCAGGAATCCAGATCACCTGATATCCATTATCCAGAAAAATAGTCATCTAGAGGATGACCATCTTGGATCAATCCAGAGGCTAAGAATGTGGGACTAATTCTCAAGAATGTACTCTACTGTAAGGACACTCAGTTTTACTTTTTTCTCTGAAACGCTCCAGGGATTGCCTCATTGCATTCCAATTTTCAGACCTTAAGACCTTTAAGTAAAACTTTATTAATTGTTTCTATCCCAAACATCCAGATTATTTTTTAGATCATTCAACAGTTGTCTATTGACTATACCTACCTTTCTGCCAGTTTTTAATCTCAGTTAATTATTCAGCAAGTATAATAATATCACTTTTACATGATGAAGAGTAAATTTAACTTGAATTTTAATCAAGTGTAAAAGTAAGACCTTTCTCTGTTGCCTTTCTATGTAACCCTAATTAAGAACTGACGTGAGACACACTTGCTGGGACCTCCCATCAAGATGGCAGCATAGGTAAATTCTGTGCTCACCTCCTCCCATGACCACTTCAAAATTATAACTAAATTATATTTTAAAAAAACCATCATTGAGAACCACCTCAAGATTGGCTAAATAGAATTCCTATCATTGAGGATATAAAGAAGAAGCCGTGTTGAGACTTGTATGAGTGGTGGAGATGTGAATTACGCAGGTCCCACATCCACAGTTTGGTGATTAAGAATGGGGAGACTATCTAGACTGCAGAAATGGCCCCTGATAAGTGAGGAGTCACCAGTCATGGCATCAACATGGGGAAGTGGATTCCTCATAATATCTAGCTGTGAAAAACAGCTGGGATCTTGTCCCAGAGAGACAAAAGGCTACGGGCTACTGAGCCCTGCAGGTCTTAATAGGTTAGCACTCACATGCTCTAAAAGTGCCAGGGACGTAGGGGGAGGAATTAAATTACTAGATTCAGTACAGGGGTTAGTACAACTGTCTTGGGGCATGGAAACACTGGCAGGCACCATTGTTCCTTTGCAGAGCTCCCCAACCCAGCTGGCCCAGTGCACATGGTGACCAAATCTGAGCCCTTCATTTCTCCTGCCCTAGCAATCCCTTAGCCCTACCCAATTTGACAACCTGGCCACAGTCTCTTCAATGTTTCTCCACACAAGCAGCCTCCCTAGGTTAAGGCTGCGGACTTTCCCAAAATCTTTCAATGGTCCACAAACCAAATGAGCAGTGGCCAGCCTCTGTGCACCTTGCAGCTCTTGCTTACACCCATCAAAAGTCTCAGCTGGTGGCCCATAGCAGGCATAAGCAGCAGCCAGTTTGGGCCTGGAACAGAGCTTCAGCTAAGTGGCCACAAACCTGGCCCAAAAGGTCGCTGCCTCAGCTCACACTGTGGTGTCCACCAGAGTCCCAAACCTGGCACAAGCAGCAACTAGCCTCAGTTTGCGGCATAACCACTTCCAAGTGCCTCCAAGCCCAGCGCAAGTGGCAATTAGCCACAGATCACTTTGTCCTGTCTACATGTCCCAATCAGAGAAAAAGTGGTGACTGGACCTAGCCTGTCCCTGGAGCCCCTCCCAAGAGGCCCCAGATCCAACGCACATAGTGAGCAGCTCAGACCACACCAGGACACCACACAATCTGACCTACAGTGGACACACCTGAATGACACCAGAGCCCAGTTAAAGTCATTCCCACACTACATTCAACTCCTGCATTACATTCATTTGCTGTAGCCGCAGCCAGACTGATGGTCAACTCCACACACTGATGTGTCAACAGCAATTGAGGCCCAACTATAATAGGAGGCACACAAAATCCATACAGGGACATCCCTGGAGCACCCGTCTCAGATGACTAGGGAGACAATGCCACCGTCCATATTCTACATAAGACCACCCTGCCAAGACCAGGAGATGTAGCCATTCTACCTAATACATAGAAATAAACACAGGGAGTCAGAAAATGAGGAGACAAAGACACATGCATTTTAGTAACATGTGATATCAAGCCATACAACAAGGGTATTGTAGTCAGTACAACATGTTATGGCAATAGATCAATAGAACAGAATAGAGAACCCAGAAACACACCCAAACCTTTATGGTCAATTAATCTATGACAAAGAATGCCAAAATATAAACTGGGATAAAGACAGTCTCTTCAATAAATGGTATTGGGAAAACCAAAAAGATACATGCAAAAGAGGAAACTAGACCATCTCTAACAACATATATAAAAACTAGAGGCCTGATGCACAAAATTTGTGCCCTGGGGGCAGGAGATCCTTCAGCCCAGCCTATGTCCTCTTGTAATCCAGGACCCCTCAGGGGATGTCCGACTGCTGGTTTAGGCCTGATCGGGCTAAACCAGCAGTCGGACATCCCTCTCACAATCCAGGACCCCTTGCTCCTAACTGCCTGCCTGCTTGTTTCTCACCACTTGGCTTGCCACTCCTTAGTGCTGCCGCAGAGGTGGGAGAGGCTCCCACCACCACCACTGCACTTGCTAGTTGTGAACCCAGCTTCTGGGTGAGTGGTGCTCCTGTTGTGGGAACACACTGACGACCAGAGGGCAGCTCCTGCATTGAGTGTCTGCCCCGTTGTGGTCAGTGCACATCATAGCAACTGGTTGTTCTGGTCGTTTCGCCGTAAAAGTCACTGGGCTTTTATATATACAGATAAATACAACATGGATTAAAGGCTTCAATGTAAGACCAGAAATCAATACAGAGTCAGTAAATTCTTTGACATTACTCTTAGCAATAATTTTTGGATATGTCTCCCAGGCAAACAGATGAAATATGGAACTACCTCAAATTGAGAAGTTTGCACAAATAACCTACTGAATTGGAAAAGATGTTTGGCAATGATACAACCATTAGAAGTTAATATCCAAAATATAGAAGGCACTCATACAACAACACCAAATGAAATAATCCAATTAAAAATATACTGAGGACATGACATTTTTCCATAAAGGACATACAGATTTCAAAAGACATGAAAATATGTTCAACATCAGTATTTACCAGAGAAATGAAAATTTAAACCACTTTGATATATCACCTACCACCTGTCACAATGGCTATCATTAATAAATCAACAAACAAGTTTTGACAACGATGTGAAGAAAAGGGAGCTCTGTGTCCTGTTGATAGGATTGCAAATTGATGCTGCCACTGTGGAAAATAGTAAAATAGAGCTACCAAATGACAACAATTCCACCTTGGGGCATTTATCTAAAAAACAACCTAAAACACTAATTTAAAAGGATATATGCAACCCTATTTGCAATAGCCAAGGTATGGAAGCAGAAAGCAGCATAAGTATCATTTGATACATATATACAGTGGGATTATTAGTCATCCATGAAATCTTACCATTTTTGAAAACATGGATGGGCCTAGAGGGTATGATGCTAAGTGAAATAAGTCAGAGAAAGAAAAATATCATATGATTTCACTTATATGTGAAATCTAAAGAACAAAATGAACAAAAGAAACAGAAACAAACTTATAGAAACAAAAATCAAATTGATATCCCTGTTTTGGAAGGGGGTTGGGAGATAAGCAGAAAAGAGATTAAAAATTTAAAATTGCCAATCATAAAAATAGTAATGGTTATCTAAATCACAGCATAGGGATTGGGTGTACTCAATAATATTGTAGTGAACACTTTGTAAGGTATATAAATGTGTAATCTCTATGTTGTACATCTGAAACTAATATAATATTGTATGTCAACTATAACTTAAAAATACTTTTTTTAAAAAAGGAAGGGAATTTTGAACTATTGACCCATCCTACAACATAGATGAACCTTGAGGATCACATACTCTGGTTAATAAGCCAGATAGTGTGTTTTCCACTTATATTAACTACCTAGACTAATCAAACTCATAGAGACATAGCATAGAATCTTGCTTGCCTGTAGCTGAGTAGGTAAAGAGTTATTGATTAACTAGAGGCCCGGTGCACAAAAATTTGTGCACTCGGTAGGGGGGTGTCCCTCAGCCCAGCATGTGCCCTCTCACAGTCTGGGACCCTCGGGGAATGACCACCTGCTGGCTTAGGCCTACTCCATGGGGAATTGGGCCTAAGCTGGCAATCAGACATCCCTCTTGCAGCTCGGCAGCCCTCGGGGATGTCCACTTGCCAGTGGGGAGAGGCCTAAGCTGCAGTCGGACATCCTTAGCACTGCTGAGGAAGCGGAAGAGGCTCCCACCACCACTGCTGTACTGGCAGCCATCAGCCTGGCTTGTGGCTGAGCAGAGCTCCTCCCATGTGAGAGCACCCTGACTACCAGGGGGCAGCTCCTGCATTGAGCATCTGCCCCCTGGTGGACAGTGTGTGTCATAGTGACCAGTCATTCCCAGCTGTTCTGCTGTTAGGGTCAGTTTGCATGTTATCATTTAATTATGTAGGATAGAGGCCTGGTGTATGGGTGGGAGCTGGCTGGTTTGCCCTGAAGGGTGTCCCAGCCTGGGTGAGGGGCAGATGGCTGTTTTCAGGCTGGTCACACCTTTAGGGTGGGAGGTCCCCACTGGGCTGCCTGGCCAGTCTGGGTGAGGAGCTGAGGGCCGTTTTCAGGCTGGCCAAGCCCCCCAGCGCTCCTTTTTTAAATTTTTTTATTATGGGATTTATTTACCTTCTATAATTGAAAATTTGTAGCTTTGAGTGGAGTTCAGAGTTGGCCAGGGCAGGTGGGAAACTTGGCTTTCTCAATCACCAGGGGCAACCCAAGCCTCCTGCTCACTCTAGCTCTCTGGCCACAGCTGGCTGAAAGTAGGTATCTGGGGTTTATTTATCTTCTATAATTGAAACTTTGTTGCCTTGAGTGGAGTTCAGAGCCAGCCGCGGCAGATGGGAAGCTTGGCTTCCTCCACCCCTGGAGCAACCAAGCCTCCTGCTCGCTCCAGCTCCATGGCTGCTGGCCCCCATCTTGGTTGGGTTAATTTGCATATAGTTGCTCTGATTGGCTTGTGGGCATGGCTTAAAGCATAGTGAAGGTATGGTCAATTTGCATGTTTGTCTTTTATTAGATTAGACTAGAGGCCCAGTGCACAAAAATTTGTGCACTCAGGGGGACGGGGGGATCCCTCAGCCCGGCCTGTGCCCTCGCGCAGTCTGGGACCCCTCGGAAGATAACGACCTGCTGGCTTAGGCCTGCTCCCGGGTGGCAGAGGGCAGGCCCAATCCCTAGGTGCAGCCCCTGGTCGGGCTCAGAGCAGGGCCGATTGGGGAGTTGGGGTGCCGCCACTCTCACACTCAGGGCAGGGCTGATGGGGAGGTTATGGCTCTACCCCATCACACACAGAGCAGGGCCTGTTGGGGGGGGGTTGGGGAGCTCCCCCCTATCAGGCACAGAGCAGGGCTGCTCAGGGGGTTGGGGCCCCACCCCCTGTCACACACAGAGCCGCAGGGCAATCAGGGGGTTTGGGCGCTGCCCCCTGTCACGCTGATCCCGGTGCCGGGAGGCATATTACCCTTTTACTATATAGGGTAGAGGCCTGGTGCATGGGTGGGGCTGGCTGGTTTGCCCTGAAGGGTGTCCTGGATTAGGGTGGGGGTTCCCACTGGGGTGCCTGGCCAGTCTGGGTGAGGGGCTGAGGGCTGTTTTCAGGCTGGGAGTGACTGAAGTTCCCAACCGCTCCTTTTTTTCTTTTTTTTTATTCTGGGCCAGCTTTACCTTGAGGCTTGGCTCCAGCTCTTAGGCCTCCGCGTGCTGAAAGTAGGTTTCTGGCCTTTGCTTACAATGTTGCGAATCTGCTGGCTGAAGTCTGGCAGTATTTGTTACAATGTTTCTTAAACTGCCAGCTCAGAGGCCTGCAGTCGCAGGCGGGGAACGTTGGTTTCCTCCAACGATCCTCCATCACTGAGGCAAGCAAGCCTCATGTTAGTTTCAAGCTGCCTGGCTGCCGGCCGCCATCTTGGCTGACAGTTAATTTGCATATCTCCCTGATTAGCCAATGAAAACGGTAGCGGTCGTACTCCAATTACCATGTTTCTCTTTTATTAGTGTAGATGTATATATAGTTTCTAGTTTTTCTGAAAGAAAAGACTCCCAGAGGTTAATGGTGTTAATGTTTGGACAACAGTGTGAAGGTACTTTATACCACTGAGCTGTGTACTTAAAAATGGTTCAGATGTTAAATTTTAAGTTATGTGCATTTTACCACAATAAAACATTTTTTTAAATAAATGAATAGGCCCTAACCGGTTTGGCTCAGTGGATAAAGCATCAGCCTGTGGACTCAAGGGTCCCAGGTTCTATTCCAGTCAAGGGTGTGTACCTGGGTTGCGGGCACATACCTAGTGGGGAGTGTGCAGGAGGAAGCTGATCGATGTTTCTCTCTCACCGATGTTTCTAACTCTCTATCCCTCTCCTTCCTCTCTGTAAAAAATCAATGAAATATATATATATTAATATATTAATAATATTAATATATATATTAAATGAATAGCACAATTCCTAGACTATTAACTCTAATTTGAACCTTCAAAAAATTTGCTTTTCAAGGTCTTCATAGTTTTATCTTCTCAACCATAGTAATTAATTTGTAGAAGGCCAATATGAACCAGGTTAGCAATACAAGTGTACAAGTATATTTCAGTATGTTTTCTTCTTTTCTGGATATTTATTCTCGATTATTATCAGTATTAGCTTGCATGATTTTAAAACATTTAACATAAATTAGAGTCCTGAAAAGCAGTTGTGCAGTCTAAAATATGGCTACTTGAAATGTTATAGAGAAGAATTCAAGTACCTACTTTGCTCTTCTAGGGCTTGTTGATCTATCTTTGGTGCATATCATCATTTATATAAAATTTAGAAATAGATTTATCTATTAAATTTCTGAAGGAAGTAAAAGCAGCTCATCAGTTTTCTTCTGCTTAAAAGTGTTAGATCTACATTAAGATTATTTCCCATTTATCTTGGCCCTTTTTAAATTGTATCCTAAGGTGAGAACAATGAATTACCTGACAGGAAAAAGATTTTACCTGCACTGCCAACCTTCCAGTGCATGATGAAAGGACCTTATGTAGTTTTTATGCAGTTTGTAATGGCTGCTGGCAGGCAACTGTGACAGACAGGGCCAGACATCACCTTTATTTCAGAGATCACACAAATAGCTAGTGAATCAGGAAAAGAGATGAAGTGAAGGATGAGAACTCCAACTCACTTCATTTAGAAGGCACATGCTTTACATTTGCCTCTCTGCCTTTGAAAAAAAAAATGCAGCATTGCAAAAAAAAAAGAAAAAACAAACTTTCCAGAATGTGAAACAATTCAAAAGATTACTTGAACCAGTAAGAACTGTGTTGCAAAATTAAGATACTTACTATGTAAAGTGAGTTTGGGATAAATCTTGAAAATATGTGGCTAAATGAAATAAATTAGATAAAAGGCCACATATCATGATTTCCTTTATAAGAAATACTCAGAATAGAAAAAAAAACCGTCAAGACATAAAGCAGATTAATGGTTGCCATTAATTGGGGTTAAATCATTAGGGATGGCTGCCAATGAGTTCTTTTGAGGATCATGGAATTTTTCTAGAATTAAATAATGGTGGCAGTTGTACAACTTTAGTAAAGCCAAATGAATTGGACACTTTAAAAGACTGAATATGATTATATGTGAATTACATATGTGAATCAGATACATTATGAAGATGTTAGGAGCTCAAAACTCAGGATGAAAGAAAATATAAATTCAACCAAATACTAAATAGGCTAAGATTCAGTGCAACCCCTATTAAAATACCAATGGCATATTTCACAGAACTAGAACAAATACTTCAAAAATTTATATGGAATCAAAAGAGACCCAAAATAGCTGCACCAATTTTGAGAAAGAAAAACAGAGTTGGAAGAATCAAAATATCAGATTTCAAGTTATACTATAGAGCCTCTGTAATCAAAACAGCCTGGTACTGGCACAAGAACAGACATATAGACCAGTGGAACAGAACAGAGAACACAGAAATTGACCCAAGCCATTATGCTCAATTAATATTTGACAAAGGAGAAAAAAAGCATACAATGGAGTCAAGACAGTCTCTTCAATAAATGGTGTTGGGAAAATTGGACAGATACATGCAAAAAACTGAAAGTAGATCACCAACTTACACCACACACAAAAATAAACTCAAAATGGATAAAGGACTTAAATGTAAGTTGTGAAACATAAAAATCCTAGAAGAAACTATAGGCAGCAAAACCTCAGACAGCTCTCATAGCAATATGTTTACAGATACCTGTGCTAAGGCAAAGAAACTGAGAAAATAAACAAATGGGAAAACATCAAAATAAAAAAAGCTTCTGCACAGCAAAAGAAACCATCAACAAAACGAAAAGAGAGCCCACTGCATGGGACAACATATTTGGCAATGATAGATCTGATAAAGAGTTAATATCCAAAATATATAAGGAACTCATACAACTTAACAAAAAGATAAATAATCCAATTAAAAATGGATAAAGGACCTAGACACTTCCCAAAGAGGATATACAGTGGCCAAGAGATATATGAAAACATGCTGAAAGTCACTAATCATCTGAGAGATGCAAATCAAAACAATAATGAGGTGCCACCTCACACCTGTCAGAATGGCTACCATCAACAAATCAACAAATGAAAAGTGCTGGCGAGGCTGTGGAGACAAGGGAACTCTTTTACACTGCTGGTGGGAATGCAGACTGGTGCAACCATTATGGAAAACAGTATGCACCCCCATGTTCATAGCAGCACAATTTACAATAGCTAAGATCTGGAAATAGCCCAAGTGCCCATCAGTAGATGAGTGGGTTAAAAAGCTTGGGTACATTTATACTGTGGTACATGGGATACTATGCAACAGTGAACATAAGAATCTCTTACCCTTTGAGACAGCATGGAGGTTCCTGGAGAGTATCATGCTAAGTGAAATAAGTCATTCAGAGAAATACAAGTACCACATGATTGCACTCATATGTGGAATCTAAGTGACAAAATAAACTGATGAATGGAGTGGATCCTGACATATGGAAGCATGGAAAGAGTACAGAAACTCAGAGGGAAGGAGGGAGAAGGGTAGTGGGTGGGAGGTAATCAACCAAAGACTTTGAAAGCATATATGCTTAACTCATGGACACAGACAATAGGGTGGTGAATGCCTGGGGCTGGGGTGACTGGGGCAGGCTGGAGGGAGTCAATGGGGGGAAAAGGAGGACATATGTAATACTTTCAATAATAAAGAAAAAAGCACATATTCTGAAGTTAATTATTTTCAGACACTTGACATACCCTTAAAATAGAATGTAAAGTAAAACATTTCAGTCAGTAGGCAAGGCACAAAGTCCTAGAGTTTTCAAATGCCTTTCTTTTTATAGTGAGTATGTGATTTGAAATAAGAAGTCCCTAACTCTTAGAGGAGAATTACTGAAGGATCCACCTTTATAAGACACACATATAAAATATCCATCAAGAGCCTAAAACATCGAAAAGCAAAGTGAACAAAGTTCAATATGTTAGTATTTCTGTGATGTATTCTAATTTTACATTCTAATCTAATCTAATAAAAGAGAAACATGAAATTGACCGCACCTACGCTACACCCCAAGCCACGTGCACCATCCAATCTGAGCGACTATATACAAATTAACCCAACCAAGATGGAGGCCAGAAGCCACAGAGCTGGAACAAGCAGGAGGCTTGGTTGCCCTGGCAATAGAGGAAGCCAAGCTTCCCGCCTGCCCTGCCGACCCTGAACACCGCTCAAGGCAACGGAGTTTCAATTATAGAAGATAAATAAATCCCAGATACCTGCTTACAGCCAGACTGCACTGGGAGCTTGGGTGGCTGGGGGCCGTGGCCAGCCTGCAAACAGCCATCAGCCCCTCACCCAGGCTGGCCAGGCACCCCAGAAGGACCCCCCTCCTTGACGGGAATGTGGCCAGTCTGAAAACTGTGCTCAGCCCCTCATCCAGGTTGTCCCGGCACCCCAGCAGGACCCCCACTCTGATCTGGGACACCCTTCAGGGCAAACCAGCCAGCCTCCACCTGTGCACCAGGCCTCTATCCCATATAATAAAAGAGTAATATGCAAATTGACCCTAACCAGGGAACGACTGGGAATGACTGGTTACTATGACACACACTGACCACCAGGGGGCAGGCACTCAATGCAGGAGCTGCCCCCTGGTGTTCAGTGCGCTCCCACATGGGGGAGCTCTGCTCAGCCACAAGCCAGGCTGATGGCTGCCAATACAGCAGTGGTGGTGGGAGCCTCTTCCGCCTCCTCAGCAGCGCTAAGGATGTCTGACTGCAGCTTAGGCCTGCTCCCCACTGGCAAGTGGACATCCTCCGAGGGCTCCCGAGCTGCCAGAGGGATGTCTGACTGCCAGTTTGGGCCCAATCCCCTGGGGAGCAGGCCTAAGCCAGCAGGTGGTCATCTACCAATGGGTCCCAGACTGCGAGAGGGCACAGGCTGGGCTGAGGGACCCCTTTGAGTGCACAAATTTTTGTCCAGCGGGCCTCTAGTATGGATATATACTTTCAGTGTCTTAAGAATTCTGAAGTGGAAAATTCTATGAATAAAAGAGTCTAGCTTGCTTGATTCTATCTCTATGTCTCTTTTGGAAACCTGTAGTCTAAGAAGCTTTATTTTAATAAAATGGAACATTAAAATTGCTTTTAACAAAATAAAACCATTAAGTTTATATACCAATGTTATAACAACTTAGATGTTCTGTGGTTAAATATAATGCTTATTGAAAAGCAATTGTGTTTATGGCTTATGCAAAACTTAATTTCCCCCCCCCCACACACATTCAAATGCAGCTGAAAGCACAATAAAATTTTGGCAGTGTAAGATTCTGGCCAGAAATGTATATTACTCATACAAATTGCTGCATTATATATTTCTCAGTAGAAAATTCAAACAAAGCATCTTATTTTCCACACCTGCATTATACACAAGGTGAACTGCACATGAAAATAAAAATGTTACATTTTTATATGCAGTTACTTATTTTTATTTGTTAAGCTATCTCTTTAACAACTTAAAGTGGAAATTTGATTCATTATCATGCAGTTTACATTTAAAAACTAATAGTGAAATATCTAAAGGGAATAACAGTAAAGAAGAGTAATGAAAAGAATAGGACTTTTTTTTTTTTTTTTACCTTGAACATAGGGAAATGGTTTTAGGTACCATTTTAATGATCCTACATTAAAACCAGGTTTTGCTTATTCACAGTATCAATTGATTCTCTCATCACACCTACCAAACATAAAAAAATTCAACGAAAAACCTAAACTATAAAGCAGTTAAACTTCCCCAAAGTCACAAGTTTAATAAGTTAATATTTAATGTTAATATATGTCAATAGAGTAATATTTAATGAGATTAGAACATGTCAGTTTGAATAAATTCCACCATTCCATCAACTGATTATAACACACATATCAAAAAATAAGAAGCATAAAACATGTAAACTATCAAAAGTCTTAGTTGCCACCTAAAACATATGCTGTAAAATTTGGTATTAAAAATGTATTTATGAAATATTTTATAAATTGACATGTACTTAAATTATCTAATTGTTTAAAAGCAATATGTTCAAGTCATGTATTTTCTACAAAGTTGTTGCAATGCACAATAATAAGTACTCTGACATAATGACACAAAACAGCATGAAACACCACCGATAGAACATATTTACACATTGGTGTAACATTAAAGCCATTTATTTCAGATGAGGCATAGTTATAGGCCATGTTGTTACCATAATTTCTTGTGAAAGGGGCAATGTTGTTGTGTAAAATTCCATGCCTTAATGAGAATGATGGTAGAGTTATATAGAATGAATTCATCAAATCAAATTTAAAGGAAAAATGGTATCTTTTTAAAAATGAAATATATTATTTTGCAAATACACTTCTGTTTGGACACACAGACTGGTTATATCTATAGGTTCTAGGTATCTGTGTATATGCTGTCTTGATATCATTTAAAGGTAAAATATAATGTTCCATTTTTTTGTGTGTGTGTGTTCCATGTTTTATAAATAAAACTAGAGGCTCGGTGCACAAAAATTTGTGCACTCGGGGGTAAGGGGTCCCTCAGCCTGGCCTGTGCCCTCTCGCAGTCTGGTACCCCTCGGGGGATGACCACTCGGGGGATGATCCCCGCTCCCCAGGGGATTGGGCCTAAGCTGGCAATCAGACATCCCTCTGGCAGCCTGGCAGCCCTTGGAGGATATCCACTTGCCAGTGGGGAGCAGACCTAAGCTGCAGTCAGACATCCTTAGTGCTGCTGAGGAGGCGGGAGAGGCTCCGCCCACCACTACTGTACTGGCAGCCATCAGCCTGGCTTGTGACTGAGCAGAGCTCCCCCCTGTGAGAGCGCACTGACCACCAGGGAGCAGCTCCTGCATTAAGCATCTGCCCCCTGGTGGTCAGTGTGTGTCATAGTGATCATTCATTCCCAGTCTTTCTGCTCTTAGGATCAGTTTGCATATTACCCTTTTACTATATAGGATAGAGGCCTGGTGCATGGGAGGGGGCTGGCTGGTTTGCCCTGAAGGGTGCCCCAGGTGGGGGTCCCGCTTGGGTGCCTAGCCAGCCTGGGTGATGGGCTGATGGCTGTTTGCAGCTGGTCACACCCCCTTCAGGGTGGGGGTCCCCACTGGGGTACCTGGCCAGTCTGGGTGAGGAGCTGAGGGCCGTTTTCAGGCTGGCGGGTGACTGAAGCTCCCAGGCTCTTTTTTTTTTCTTTTTTTTCCTGTCACTGGAGCTGAGAACAGGCTCCAACTCTGAGGCCCGGCTCAAGTTCTGAGGCCATAGCCAGCTGAAAGCAGGTATCTGGGGTTTGTTTAGCTTCTGTAATTGCAACATTGTTGCTTCCGGAGCTCAGACCTGGGCCGCGGCAGGCGGGGAATATTGGCTTCCCACTGGAGCAAGCAAGCCTCCTGTTCGCTTCAGCTGCATGGCTCCCGGTCGCCATCTTTGTTGGCAGTTAATTTGCATATCACCCTGAGTAGCCAATGGGAAGCATAGCGGAGGTACGTTTAATTACCATGTTTGTCTATTATTAGATAGGATATTTTCTGGAATTTAAAACAGCAAAATATCATCACTATAATCTGTATAAAGTGTTTATAGTTATTGACATGAAGTGGGTATTTAATGTAAAATAAGTCCTAGGGTTTCTTACTAAATTAGTTTTGGTATACTAGAATTAATATATTTTATTATTTTTTATATTTGGTATACTAAAATTAAGTATACTATAATAAAATTACATATATATAATTCTCTCAGCTGCTCACTTAAGCATAAATTTGTAAAAATACTTCATATGTATAGGCTTAGATGTTAATATTTATTTAAATATGAGAATTTCAATTTCATATATATATATGCCTATATATTTTATTAGATACAATTTATATGTCATTTTTAATTTCCATTTTAGAGCCATATTGACATATTTTAAATATACCTAGATGTAATATATTAGTATTTTATAATTTCAATTAAAGTATTATTTTTGCTTTTTCTATCTCCTATTCAGTTAGTTTTATCTATTTATTATTGTAGAACCACAAATGTACCTCAGATGAAAAGGTTATTTTGTTACTGGCACTATGTTCTTTAAATATTTGTTAGTTTCTTTTCCAGTTACTTTCATAGAAAGTTTCATTTAATACACTGTGAAATTGATCTCTAACATTGAACACGATGTCCCTGACTTGCTCTTTACAGACTGGCTTTAAGAAAATCCCCCATCATTTAGCACCAGTTCAGTTGTTAATGGAAACCAAGAGAGAGAGAGATATGACTTCTCTGTGTAACATGATTTCAATAATAAAAATTTTATAATTCAGGAATACTAATCTTTAAGTTTATACACGTTCTATAGTAATAGGCACAATGTGTTGCTTACTATTTATATTTGCATGAGATGCATGGCATCATGGGTGCTCAGAGGATTGCTTTACAAGAGGAAGATGGGTTTGAAGGAAGCTGGATAGAGAGTAGTCACCATTATAGGAAACTTCCTAATCACAGATATTGCGAACGCGGCTATTGATAGATCTGTCTGTGTTGTCATAACTGTCATTTCACTTCTTCTTTAGTATAATTAAAACAAATAAAAATAAGAATGTACTATGTAAATTATTAATAGCTTATCCATTAACTTGTTTAATTGTCATTAGCTACCTATGTTCAATTAACTTTATAAAGTGCTCATTTCATTATATTTAGAATCATCAACAATTTAAGATAGTTCCTAACACTAAGTTAACATATTTTTCTCCTAACTAGACATATAAATACTTGAAATGATAGATGTTAAAATAGATCATTTATTAAACATTTCCCATCATTGATGTTAAGATTGGGAGGTGGAGGTTTATGATATTAAAGGCAAAACAGGTACTTATTTAAATTTATATTTTAAAATATAATTTAGTAATATAAAATATAATCTTTCTAAACTCTTTGAGTGCTTATTTACTGAGAACTGTTAATGGTTTGTGGAGGTTATATAAGCATAGTACTTAATCATAAGTTCATTTATCATTCACTATCTATTTTGGTTATTTAAAACCTTATTCAGCTTCTAGTCAATTTAGTCATATTTGTATAGACATAATCATTAAGGACCATAAGTTACTGCAGGATGTAGTTAAAATTGATGTTTTGGTATATATATATATATATATATATATATATATATATATATATATATATATATATATATATGTTGTGTGTGTGTGTGTGTGTGTGTGTGTGTATGTGTAGCAATGAATCAATTACTGGTCTTGTGAAATTATGTATAAATCTCACACAAAAGGTATCTGCAACTAACGAAGCCATAAACAAAAGAGAACCGGCTGTATCATTTCATTTAGATAAAACTCAAAAAGAAGTGAAACTAATCCCTAGTCCTGGAAGATATGCTAATGGCTAATTCTTGTACCTCCATATAAAGATGCTTCTATGGAGCTGGTAATGTTATATTTTTTTAATAGCAATGTATTTATCCATGTGTGGAAATTATCAATGATATATGCATTTATGTATATTAAACTAACACTTAGTAAAAGTATTGGAAGCAAGGTGCTATATCTTCCAAAAATAGGTACAATGTATTTTTTAAACTTCTTTGTAAAAGATATAAAAATATATTGTTATATGTTGTGAAAATACTTTATCTAAGTAAAAAAACATGAATTTTACTGCACAAAACATAAATAATACCTTGTTACTATTATTAAAATAAAATTTATGAAGAATTGTAAGAATTTTTATACTTAAACTTTTAAGTAAAATAGATACTAACCATTTAGTAACATATAATAAAATAGGGTAAATAAATACCAAAAATGGTCAAAAGTTACCATTTTTGTATTGAATAGAGATGGCTGATTTTTATTTTCTACCTTATGTTTTTTGTATCTTTAAATTTTTTAAATTAATATGACTTATTGTAACTTAAAAATCATGTCATAAAAATGATCATTTCCATTTACCCTATGATTCTAAGACTGATTTTATTCTTTTGGAAAAAAAATCTTACAGAAAAAAATAATGCTTTTTTTTACCGTGTTATTATTTATAATAAACTAATTTGATGAACCACTAAGGAATTCATTATATGCATTTAAATATATAATTATGATGATTATAACATATTTTACAGAGGATTTATAACAGTACCATGAGCTAAAATGGTCTTAATCACTGTAATTCTTGTTCCAACAAACTTTTTATTGCTGTGATGTACCCAGAAAGGATGTCTTGTATTAAATAAACATTTTAAGTGTACACTATATACTTTTTTTATTGAGAAGCATTCATTAAATATCAACTATCATATGGTGATGGTCTGTAATAGCTCATGATAGAATATGTGTTCAATGTTCCATAATGAAGGCACATAATTAAGCTGTGTTTTCAGAGTAAGTATGGATATAAATGTAAATACATTCCAAGTCTCAAGCATGAAAATGGTAGAGATTAAAGTGTCTTTTGTATTATTTAATGCAATAGACTCCAAGCCACTTGGAGTTACTGCTTTTTCACAAGGTAAGAAATTCCTGCATTTCATTTCTGTCATAAAGAAATTGAGCCTTGGAAAGTTATTTCTTGTGTGAATGAGCTAACTTGGACTGGGTATCTCTTTGACTCCCTAGTAGACAAGAGATCGGTCTTAATTCTGTTTTCCACATCTTCTTTGATTTGACAAATAGAGTCATACAATTGTCAGCAAGATAGCATCGGTGTGGAATCTTGGTAAACTGGCTACAATTTCTCCATCAGAACATTCAAGGTATGGGATATTTATTTATTTATTTATTTATTTATTTATTTATTTTCATCAGTAAAATCCTATGTTTGAATAAAGTGCAGGGGAGGAGGAGAATCTGACTACTACACCCCATTGTATAAATATCTATTGGTAATAGCTCATAGAGAGGATGAAACAAATAAGTAGTACTTAGTAGTTATGCAAACAGATTTTTCCTATTTACTGATGAAAGTATCTGGGTTGAATATTTGGTTAGATGACAGAGCACAGTGGCCATGCATTAAATATGTAACCCCAGTTCTCTAGCCTTTTGATTCAGTGGGGTATGGTTTTGTCAAGAGGATTTGAAAAACTACTTGTAAAGCAGTGAATCTTAAGTCTTCTGCCGGGAGCCGGTCCATCCTTGCTGTTTCAAGGGACCTGGCATATATGGCATACAGTTCTTAATATGTTTGCTCACCTTCTTGGCGCTGTGTTTTAACCAAAGTCACCTCTCTGAGAAAGGTTGAATCCCCAGGTAGGGATTTTCCCCTGAAGTTAGGGAGGGAATAAAACCCCTCAACTAAGTGCCAGGCGGGTAATTAATCCCTTTAACTACGAACAATCATGCTTAAACTACATAATCTTTTCTCCCTGGAATGGAGATAAGAAACGCCCTAACCTTTGTAATAGAGATTGATAGGATTGAATCAACTGGTATAAATACAGTTGTAACAAGACAGAAACACTCAGAACTTAGAACAGAATCAAGAAGACAGAACCTACACGGAGCCTAGAGACAGAAGAACTTCGCTGGAGAGAGCATGCCGGAGGATCCTGGAGAGGGACTGGCCTCAGAGCCTAGAGACAGAGCCTAGCGGGAGAACATGGCAAGGGATCCTGGACTGAACCTGACTACAGAGATTGGCAGGAGAACCTGACTGAAACCTGGACACTGAACCTGACTGGAGAGCCTGGACAGAACCTGGCTGGAGAACCTAGCGAGGGAACATGGCTACAGAACCTCGCTGGAGATCCAAAGCAGAACCTCTCTGGAGATCCGGGCTAGAGATCCTGGCTAAGTTGCTGATCAACTGAACGCTGTCTCCGTGTCATCCCCTCTTCGCCGACTCCGTCCACGCCTTTGGGGACCCCTGGACCTGCTGGGGTTGGACCCCGGCATATGGCGCCCGAACAGGGACCCCTAAGTAAGCGCCCCGCACTCGGGACGGATCGGACTCCACCCTAGGAAGAGGGTGGATAGTCTTCGCCGACTCCGTCCACACCTTTGGGAATGCCTGGAACAGGATTCCCTTAGGTAAGCCGCCCCATTGAGAACCTCCACACTCGGGACGGATAGGACTCCACCATAGGAAGAGGGTGGATAGTCTTCGCTGACTCCGTCCACACCTTTGGGAACCCCTGGAACAGGATTCCCTTAGGTAAGCCCCCCCCCCCATTGAGAACCCCACACTCGGGACGGATAGGACTCCACCAGGGTGCTACAGACCCCCCTACAGAGGATAAGTAGGGTAAGAAGGTGGATAGTACAGAACTTAGATTGACAAGATGTGCCATACTGAGTCCAAAGAAAGAAGACTCTGTATTGATCTTTAGATTAAGAAGATGTGCCATACTGAGTCTAAAGAAAGAAGACTCTGTATTGATCTTTTAACACATATGCTTGCTAGCAGAGGAATTAAGGTTACTCCCAGTCAGACAGAACATTTTATACAAGAAATACGTCCATGCTTTTCTGAGGAAGGAAAGGTGCCGGAAAGGTAAATGTAGAGGCATGGGAGAAGGTAGGCCCAAGGAGCCTTATCCTTAACCCCAATGCAGCCTTTCCACCCCGGGAAAGTGCAGGATTAGCAAGCTCTCCCTGGGGTGATAGATCAGGACTCAGGTAATAGCAGAAAGCGCCAATCCTACTCTTAAAATGGATACAAGAGAGCGTTTCAGGTTTTTCTTTTTAATTCTTGCTTTTAAAAAATAAAAAAGGGGGAATTTGCCGGGAGCCGGTCCATCCTTGCTGTTTCAAGGGACCTGGCATATATGGCATACAGTTCTTAATATGTTTGCTCACCTTCTTGGCGCTGTGTTTTAACCAAAGTCACCTCTCTGAGAAAGGTTGAATCCCCAGGTAGGGATTTTCCCCTGAAGTTAGGGAGGGAATAAAACCCCTCAACTAAGTGCCAGGCGGGTAATTAATCCCTTTAACTACGAACAATCATGCTTAAACTACATAATCTTTTCTCCCTGGAATGGAGATAAGAAACGCCCTAACCTTTGTAATAGAGATTGATAGGATTGAATCAACTGGTATAAATACAGTTGTAACAAGACAGAAACACTCAGAACTTAGAACAGAATCAAGAAGACAGAACCTACACGGAGCCTAGAGACAGAAGAACTTCGCTGGAGAGAGCATGCCGGAGGATCCTGGAGAGGGACTGGCCTCAGAGCCTAGAGACAGAGCCTAGCGGGAGAACATGGCAAGGGATCCTGGACTGAACCTGACTACAGAGATTGGCAGGAGAACCTGACTGAAACCTGGACACTGAACCTGACTGGAGAGCCTGGACAGAACCTGGCTGGAGAACCTAGCAAGGGAACATGGCTACAGAACCTCGCTGGAGATCCAAAGCAGAACCTCTCTGGAGATCCGGGCTAGAGATCCTGGCTAAGTTGCTGATCAACTGAACGCTGTCTCCGTGTCATCCCCTCTTCGCCAACTCCGTCCACGCCTTTGGGGACCCCTGGACCTGCTGGGGTTGGACCCCGGCAGTCTTCTTTCTTTTTTAAAGAAAAAAAAATCAGCGGCATGCCTAAGGGAAATGACGTCATGGTTATTGAGGATGAAGCCAGGCAGTTGTTATGAAGGTTACAATCTAAGAAGCCCTGCTGGAGCAATGGTTTCCAATGTGCTGCCCCTGGAGTAGCAGCCTAGATGTCACTTAGGAACTTGTAAGAAATACAAAATCAAGGTCCACTTACTCCATCAGAAACTCTGGAGTTGGGACCCAGTAACTGATGTGTTAGCAAGCACTGGAGGTGAGTTTAATCCATAGTAACGTTTGTGAACTGCTAGTGTAGACTAGAACATAAAGGAGTGACTCGTGAATGTAATGGGAATATCAGATTTAAACTTACTATAGCAGTAAATAGAAGGAAGTAATTGGCTAGAAAATTGTTAAATTCATTGTAAAACTTGTGACTAGGAAAATTATGTTTAGATATAAATATAAATAGGATGAGATTCTTATAGGACCCTCCCCCCCCCCCCTGTTTATAAAGGTCTATCACACTGCTATGAGTAATCTAGTGTAGAAAAAAGAGAAAAAACTAAGTTAAATTATTGTTTTCAATGTGTAGAATGTTTTTCATGTGACTTAAGCTTTTCTGCAGTCACTACATAATTTTATTCTCAACTTGAAGCAAGTGATCCAGAAATCTCACATACACATTTTATGGACAGATAGGAGACTGAGGCTTAAAATGAAATAAATCACTTAAAATCCCAGGACTAAGTAGAACCAGAACTTTTGACTTTGAATCTGATTTTCATTTTTAGAAAAAGTGGAAGGAAAGACAAATCTTTGCTTGACAGGCATAACCATTCATGAATTGTGTGTGTGTGTGTGTGTGTGTGTGTGTGTGTGTGTGTGTGCCATTAGATTCCCCACAATTACAGAGAAAGGAAACCACGCTTTTACACGAAGCTCAGAGCTATAATTAAAACAATCATATCCAAGATCTCTAAAAAGATTCTGAATAGGTTACAGATTGCTTAGAAACAGAACATAATCAAGCAAATCCAAAGAGGATTTAATAGACAGAATCTTTTCCTCTTAATTATATGCACTGATTCAATAGCCTAAATAAAAAGGGTTCATTTTGTTTTTAGCAGTCCAACACTCATTATTTTTCCATTTGTCATTATAAATATTTATCTTAAAATGCGTGTGTGACCAACCTTATAACTCTACTCTCTGTAAACTATCTGCTCTGAATTTCCCTTTAAGAACTACATAAAAATGGTCATTCAAAGCCCAGTAGTTTTCCTGATTTTATGATAGTGAATGATATAGACTACTCCCTCAATTACCACCCCTTAGCCCCCAAGAAATAAATTTAATTGGTAGAAGTAGAGTATGTGCCAGGATATAGAGCAAATTGATAGCATAGGTAATGCATTATTGAAACTGCTATTGAAATATTACCTTACATATATTACATGTTTGATTATTTTTAATTTAACTTCAGTTTTCACATAAATGTATAGGGAAAATTCATGACAAAAAAAGAAATTAAATTAAATTTAACTGGGTATCTACTATATGCCAGCCCCACACTAGGTCCTAGAAACTCAGTGGTACATACAAAGATATTGCCTTCTTGGGAAAGACAGACAATTGACAAATAATTTTAAGTGCAATAAATATTAAGAATGTGAACGTAAAAAGGACTATGTATCTAACCTAGAAAACAGAAAGGTATGTTCTCCCAGAGCAAGTTGCAATGAAGCTGAGACCTAAACATGAGTCTGTTTGATAAGTAAATGAGGTGGTTATGGAGGAGAGATTTCAATAAAAAAGAAGAGGATGTTCAAAAGCAAAGAAAATTACTTCTCAGAACAGAGAAGAAAGCTGGAGTGAGATGTACGGGATGTAGTGCTAAAAGTGCTGAAGCAGAAAGTAGAAGCTGTTTACATGGTCATGAAGGCCAGATACAGGCCTTTACCCAAAGGTCTATGGGAAAGCAACAAAGGATATTAATCACCATATATACATTATAAAATAAATGATCACCCAGGATGCATTGGGATAAATAAATTGAAGGAAGACTAGATTCAAAGAGTTAGTAAGACAGTGACCTATGCTTGTGTATGATAGAGTTATTCATGACTGAGCTCAGTGGACAAGTTCAGGAAAGGCCTATTAAATTGTGAAATGGAAAGGTCTTGATGATTAACTAGTTATTACATTATTTATTACTGTGTTAGGAGAAGGAATAATCAAGAATGCCTCTCTGATGTGTGGCTTGAGAAAGGTGGTATTATAAGATGGAATAACTACAGTAGGAACTCCGGTGGAGAAGCAGATTTGTGGTGACGTGAACAATAATCCAGTTAGACATGTACTGAATTTGAGGTGCATGTGGTGAGCAAATACATAGAGATGTCAACTTTAAAGTTCTATAACCATTCCAGTTCTTAGAAAAGAGGTTTTAGCATGGTCATTTGCATTTAGAAGTTGATGGTGATAGAAGTACTTGCAGTGAATAAAATCTTATTAGAAAAAATATAGGAAAATAGGAAGGTCAACCTGTTCAGGCCACTAAGACATCTACCATTTAAGGGGGAAAATAGCAAAGGATACTGAGGATAAACAGCACTTAAAGACTGTTGGAATTATGGTATCAAAGGTTATGTCAAAGAAGAGGGAATGTAGCTGGGTGAATTCTAAGAGATGAAACAATTCTTTCAATTATCTGTTGGCTTAACTGACATAGATGATATCATGGAAGACAGTAACTTTATCAAAAGTCAGTTCTAGTGATCAGTGAGATTAAGTTGAAGAGAATGAAAATTGAAAATTTAAAAACAAATTTAAATATTCAGAAGATTTTGCTGTGAAGGAAAAGTCACATAGAGAGTAGAGGAAAATAGTACAGCATGAAAAAAAAAGTTTATTTTAGACTAAAAGAGAGATAGGATGGAGACAACTAGGAGAAAGATAAGAAGAAAAGTTGTCTGAAGATACAGGAGGGAGAATGGACATAATTAAGGTTCCCAAGGTAGTGACAGGAGAGAAGCGAGGCCATGGGTAGAAGTACACTAGGCAAGGGTATTTACACTGATGAGAAGCTGAAAGAAGTGAGAAGGTAAGAAAAAGAAAGTGAGAAAGAGAATGTTAAAATGTATTTTGAAAAAGAAAAAATACCCATTGTTGTCTGTGTCTATGAGTTTTTTCTCTTTTTTGCTCAGTCCCTCTACTCATCCATATACCCACCACACTGACCCTCCTACGCGATATCTGTCAGTCTGCTATGAGTTTGTCTCTATTTTGCTTGTTAGTTCATTTTGTTCATTAGAGCCCATCATGTGTGAATGAAATCATCTGTACTTGTCTTTCTCTGACTGGCTTATTATTACTTAGCATATTGTTTTCCAAGTCCCTCCACGCTATCACAGAAGGTAAGATTTCCTTCTTTTTTATGGCTGAGTAGTATTCCATTGTGTAAATGTACCACAGGTTTGTTTGTTTTTTCACTCATTTCCTGAAGAGCTGCTTCCAAATTTTTGCTATTCTATATAAATGAAAGATTAATATGCAAATAGACTGAATGGTGGAACAACCAGAATAACCGAACAACTGATCACTATGGCGTGCACTGAACACTAGGGGGCATGCGTGGAACATGGCAGGCATTGACACCGAGGGATGGTGGAGCAGGTGAGTGGGGGCGCCAGACCAAGGCAGGGCACCAGTCGCTGTCATCAGGGTGAGCATCTGGTGGTTACTGAAAATTATTTGCTCCCTCGTCATGGTCCTGTCCGGCGCTTGCACCTGCTGCCTGGGCGGGTCCCGCTCACACCCATTGCCAGTTCTGCAGCCGCTGCTTGCACCTGCTGCCGGTGCCCGATGCTGGTCCCGATCGCTTGGTGCTGTCAGAGGGTGTGAGTGGTGGCTGCCAGCCCTGATCACCCTTGAGGGCTTCTCCACCTCCCCCTGCTCCTGAGGGATATTGGAGCAGCAGCTACCACTTGCACCCACTGTCAGCGCTGGCCCCAATTGCTCCACACTGTCAGCAGGTGAGAATGGGGCCAGCACTGTCAGAGTGTGGGAGCAATGGTGGCATGAGTGGGGCTGCTGGCAGACTGGGGACTGGGGGGCGTACAGGAGGGGCTGGATGGGGGTGCAGAAGATGGGCTGAGATCTGCCCCAGTGCCCACCACAGCCTTGAGGACCACAGTCCTGTTCAAGGTGCATGAATTCATGCACTGGGCCCCTAGTTATAAATACTGCAGCAATGAACATAGGGGTGCATATATTATTTTGAATTAGTGTGTCAGGTTTCTTTACATAAATTCCCAGAAGTGGAATCAAGGGGTGCATCTAAAATCTGTAATTTTGTTAACAGTGTCACCCCAGTAAATTAGACAAAGAGGGAAAAATAAATTTAAAAATTAAGGATTAAAAAGTTAAAAAAAGAAAAAGAAACAATATATACATTTGAACAGGGTTAATAGAATAGAAAGAGTTTGGTGGGATGGGAATGAAAATGAGAAATATCAGAGCTTGAAGAAAAATTAATTATAGGCCCTGGGGAAAGAGGGAAATGAGACAATATGGGAGAGTTAGCCGTAAGGAATCTGGAAGTTATGACAATAATA
This sequence comes from Myotis daubentonii, assembly GCF_963259705.1. Taxonomy (NCBI): domain Eukaryota; kingdom Metazoa; phylum Chordata; class Mammalia; order Chiroptera; family Vespertilionidae; genus Myotis; species Myotis daubentonii. The sequence continues at coordinate 168,754,184 of NC_081841.1, forward strand.
CATGTGATAGAGGTAATTTAATGACTGAACTATGCAAAGAAGAGTTGTGCATGTGTTCCTCATTTTACGTATTATAAACCAATCTGTAATTGCAACTTTAAGCTTTAAACCTGATCTCGGAGAAACATGTTTCTTATTCCTTGATTTTCCTCTTTTCTCTCCTTTCCACCAGCTTACTATATGCTTACTTTATATCCTTTATAAAGCTAGGACTAGTCTTGATCTACAGCTTCTTCAATTTTCTATTTTATTTGTACTTATCAAACTAGCCTTTACATCATAATTTTGATAGAATTGAAAATGTATTTATTGACATAGTTAATATCATACATTTCCAATTGTTTTCATTGCATTTAGAAATATATCTTTTGATCACAATCACAAACAAGATATTGAAGAGAGCTATAGAGCATACTAGTTTATTATCTTCCATCTGCACAACTACAGACATGCTGTGTTGCATGGTAGATGTACTGTGGAGCCAAAGAAACCTGTGCCTAAAAGTTAGCTTTATAAATGTGGGCAAATTATTTAAATTCTTAAGCCTCCATGACTGAAAAGTAAAGATAATAGCTATTTTTAAAATAATTATATATCTTACAACAGTTCTCAATAAATGTTAAATTTTTCTAAACAAGATATTTTGAGCCAGGATTTTGTTGTTGAGAATGTAAATATTAAGTTTAGAAGAATACATCACCGAAACATCACTAATGTTAATTATTATTATTAATTATTAATCAATAAAGTAGGCTCACTGGATTCAATGTCAGAGTACAATAGCAAACATTTGGGTCATTCTGCAGACATCATTGTTTAATTAAATTTAATCCCTTATAATATATTTTCAAAAATTAAAGAAGCCTTAGTAAAAGAGGAGTGACATGATATTCCTGGAGTATCTGGTCTGTGCGCTATGCTAAATGTGCAATTTATACCCATTATCTAAATCAGGAACAACCATCATTGCAAGACACTAGAAATGACTGAAACCTCCAGGGTTTGAACTACTCTTCAAAGTCCCTCATCTTGGGCCTATTGGAAATAAGCTTGAGTCCAAGATCTAAATGCATATACTTCCTACATTTCATAACATCGTAGATCAAGAAAAGAAATTCCACAATGACTACCAATTCAGGAGAAGATTCAACAATAAGAATGTCCTACAAGGAACTTGAGAGATAACCTTGCAGGAAAATTAGCATGCTGTTACTTTGCCTACAATCAAGTCATGATGTCTCTGTTGTCCAAATCCTGAAAGCATTTGTGAATGATTTTTATTACATCAGTAGAAAATACGTTTATCTACATGCCTGAATAAGTACAATCTATCTTTACCTTGGAAATTATATTGGTGAGGAAGTTGTGCATTGTGGTGACTTTTCACCACTATCTTCTGTGGGAATTGAACTCTGATACCTAAGCTATGGAGTGCATATTCTATAGAACACTCAGAAACATAAAGCACTAATTTACTAGTCCCCAAATTAATGTTCTACAGAAAATCAGTTCCTACTGGTTGTTACTAAATTTCCTGTAATACTAAAATTCCAGTATTGAAGATATTGTATGTTCCAGATGGTACTTAGTCATCACTAGCTAGTTACAAAATCCCTTTAAATATTAAGCCAATATAGAATGTTTCTGACATGACAGACATAGGTGAAAGAAGGTTCCATTCATTTCTGTCTCTCTGGAAACTGTCAAAACAATAAAATACAATGGCCATCTAAGTTATTCTGTGTCCTACTTGCTTTAGGGAATAAAAACATATGAAACTCACTACACATATTTTATATGTAACAGTACCAAATTAGCAGGATAGAGTACATTGGAAAATTCTATATACTTGTCCTCTTGTTTGGGACTGTTCTATATAATGCATGGCAGAAGCAGGTGTTTGCAAGATATAAGTGCAAACACATGCAGAAATGCACAAATTTCTATAGGTGCTAAATAATTAAATAGTTACATTTGGTATGCAGTGCATAGAACAGTAGCACAGATAAGTTTGCAACATTAAAGGCTTTTTGGACTCTGAAATTCTATTCTGGCACTCAGGTTGTTGATGGCGTGTCAGTTTGGAAACAGGGAAGAGTTGACAGTCCTGGTGATTTGGGGAGTGCACACCCCTGCTGTTTCTCATCTGCTCAGAGGAAATCATAATATTGCACTGAAGTTGAGTGTTCATTTCTTCAGTTCATTTGCATTCACCTCTCCCTTGAGGCCTATTGTCCTCTCTTTTTTTATGTTATTGCACATGATTATTTTATTCACTCAAAATTACGCTAAAAACAAAGCTTAAATTTAAGAGGTAACTGTGTTTTGAAGAGAGGTGAAGAGACTGACTCTAGATGTTTTCCCAGCCTGACATTTAGCTAACCAAAAGGACTTTATGGTATTAGAATCATTGCATATTGTAGCACACATGAAACACCATTTAAAAATTATATTTGTGTGTATTTGTATAAAGATAGATAATCCAATGATACTTGTCAGCTTATGGTATACTAGTGGCCCGGTGCACAAAATTCATGCACAATGAGAGGAAATTAATTAGAGGAAATATTTTAATATGATTATTTGTCCTTTCTCTATAATAGAAGTGTCAGAGATGAAAGAAAATTAGTAAAATGTATATGAAAATATGTAAATTTATTAATAAATAACAACATGATATAACAACAAAGACATGATATAAAAACAACAAAAACATGATATGAAAACAACAAAAATATGACATAAAAACATTGATACAAGCAATGACTGATTAATTAAAGTTATTCTAATATCTCCCTGTATACCACATTAAGAGTGAAAACACTTTCAGAGTGCTTGACAAATTTCCCTTGTGATGAAGTATTTACAACTTTAACTTTAACATAATACGTTCTTTGAACTCGAGAGAAAGCAACATATAACTGACCATATTTTTTTCAGAAATTTGAATATTTGCACAATCGTGACCTTCATAGATGTATTTAAGTAAATATTTGACACCTTTAATCGATGGGAAAACTTCAATGTTTATATGACAGTTATACTTAAGGCACAAATAGGGGTTATAAGGGACAATCCAAGTGTTATCCACAACTTTATTTCCAATAGAGATGGTGCTACCAGATCTTCGTTTGTTTTGGGGATATCCATCAATATTTCCAATGGTCGCATTTTGAAATTCTTTCGGATATCTCTTTGAACACTTTCCATTTTCCATACATGGACTATTTGGATTTTGTATTTCACATGGTCCATGTACCATACTTGATTTTACAATTTGAAAAAGTCAAGGACACTGGTCTTCATCTGGAATTTCTGCCTTAACTATACGGTCAATGTCATCTTCTGTTTGTAATTTAGATTGACTATCTAATAGTAATAATATGTTAGCATGAGGCAGTCCACCTTTCTGAAATTCAATGACATTAATTTTAGCTATTACTTTGCCAAATAAATGGAATATATATAAATATTTATATATATTCCATTTATTTGGCAAAGTAATAAATTATATATATATATATATATATATGTATATATATATATATATAATTTAAAAGAGCATTCAGCTTAATATTAAAAACTCTGGCTACTAAGTAAGGTCTGTTTTCAACTTTTTTCCAGCATTGTAAATTATTTGTAATATCTGCCCATTTTGGGTTGCATGTCATAGCTATGAATAAATCGGGCTTGCCATACTTTGTTACAATTGCCATAGCATCCTAATATTGCTGCTGCATATTTCTGGGACTACCTTCAAAAGACGATGGAACTATTATCATTTTACCAATTGGCACATTGTCATTTTCAGATTTAGATGTGAGATAATCCATCAAACCACTATATTTTTCAGATTTAGATGTGAGATAATCCATCAAACCACTATGATTTTCAACTCTCAGATTAGTTTGCTCTCATGAAATATATCTTATTGGCTTCCATTTTTGAATATGAGTTGACAATTTTCCTGCATTTAAAATAGGATTGAACATGTCCTGGATGGGGAAATGAAATCCATAATACTGTGCGACTCGTGTCCTTACATTTTGTCTAGTATCATTGTCAATTATACTGTCATCTCTGAGTTTTAATGCAATATCCATTCCCCAGCCTTTTTCACCATGTGAAAAAAGAATAGGATATGTCATTGCATCTAATGTAGGAAACAGAATACTTGTTTGTTTCATTTTAGTGGCATTCAGATTATTGGGATCTGGTTTACAATGAATGGGTGAGTCCCTTTCAAAAGGAGGTTCTCCATATTCATTTCTGAATATGACAACAACCTTGGTTACACGGGGAGAATTATATCTCCCAGATCACTGTAATGAATATTTAATCACTATTGTTACTTCTGTGGGAGCAATACCTTTCGCTGCTGCTTCAGATCAGCCTTCCTTTCTGCCTCATGTAGCATCTTATATGATTTTGTTAATTCATTTACTTCATGCATGAGGTTATTTATGTTGATCATGAGTCTTTCTGAGCAGCCCTGGTTTTCTGGCATTGCTAATCTTTTACTCATTGCTTCGGCCATATCTAAAATACAGAGTTGAGCAAACTTCAGAGAAACACCATCTGAAGGATGTAAACTTCCAGTATGGTGATAAACTTGTTCATGTATTCTAAAACAGTATGGCCCATATCCTGATGGCAATGCAATATTTACACCCATTTAAGCAAAAGCAAAAAACTATCTAACAAATATTTTCCATGAAATTTTTACTGTCAAAATCTTCATTTATCATTAATTTTTTAAATATGCCAGGTATTCTGGAAAATGTATATCACTTGGACAAACTTTACTTTTGCTACAACATTGAGTACATTTTCCATCAGATGGTTTTTTATCGGAGAAATTTAGTGATGGGCAAAATTGACATGTAACAGTCATTCCATCACAACTATGTTCAATAATTGCATCCTCATTTACTTCATTTTCTCTGTGAAGGCAGCTCCTACCAATATTGGTAGTACTTGTTGATGGCTGTTCTTCAGACATATTCTGTCCACGATGCTGGCTTCTTTCAACTTTTGAGGTACATTGTGCCAATAGTTGGTCTTCAGACATATTCTGTCATCGACACAGGCTGGGGGAGGGGCTATCAGAATCAGGCTCCTTCCTCCCTCCTATCAGGGTCAGGAGTGGGGGGGGGCAGGTGAGGGAAGGGCTGGTGGGGGCAGGGGCCTATGAGGGCTTTCCATCCCCTGGCTGCCTGTAGCTGGCCCCGCCCCTGAGGCTGCCACTGTTTGCCATCTGTGGCACTGCCCCCACTCCGTCACCAGTCACCTCCCTCTGTGGGTGAAAGGCATGGGGTGCCATTGTTTGGTTGGCCTGGGCCTCCCTCTGTGGGGCGATGGATCACAGGGCCCCAGATCGATGCCCCACAGAGGGAGGCCCTACCCACCCTACTGGGGAATCTGTGATTGATGGCAGCCAGCACAGAGGGAGGCCCTGCCCACCTTACCAGGGCTCTGTAATCAATCACAGAGCAGAGGAAGGCCTTTCTCACCTGGCCTGTGCTCTGCCATTCCTTGCCGCCCACAGGGAGTCCCTGGCCACCCTGACGAGACTCTGTGATGGAGGCCCTTCCCACCTGGTCTGGGCTCCACCATTGTTCCCCGCCCACAGGGAGGCCCTGCCTGCCCTGCCCACCCTGCCCACCTGCCACCAGGGCTCTGTGATCAATGCTGCACAGAGGGAGGCCCTGCCCACCTGGCCTGTGTTCTGTGATGGGCCCTTGCAGTCATGGCTGCTTGCCTCAGCCCTCGCCCCTGGGCTTCATCCTGAAGGTTGTCTGAAAGGACGTCCGGAATGATGTCTGGAAGGTCGTTGGGCTGTCTGGCCTAATTAGCATATTATGCTTTTTTTTAATTATAGATAGTAACTCTTCATTCCTCTACAATTTCAAATAGCACCCCCAGTAGCCAGATCTATTGCCATCTTTCTACTAGTGTCGGCTATACTGTGAATTTCATGGTTTTACTGACAGAGGCTGAGATAGGAATATTGGGTTGTGTCATGTATTGAAGCATTCTGAGTTTCTTCACAACACAGCACTTTCTTCTGTCACTCCTCCAGACCACTACCTACTGCTACTCATCTCTGCTTGCAACTATTATATACAAGTACAGAGATTGGGTGTATTTGTTGCTGAACAACTGCCACCCTCCTCATATCAAATAATTTGTAAAAAAGCAATTTCTAAATAATCAGTGTGTTGGTAATGTGAGTGAAGGAAACATCTTGTGTATCTTTAAATGTTAGTAAGAATCTGTGCAGGTGTCTGGGTGGTGGAGGCAACCTGGGAATTCTCCTGTAAGTCAGGCTCATTTGTCTCTTTGAATAGTCTATACATTTGTGTTCACTCCTTTTCCAGTTTTGTGTCTAAAAGTATATGATTGTCTAATAACTAAGCTGCATACCTGAACCTATGACAAAATAATACTGACTATAAACAGTAATTGAAAACAATATTTTAATCAGAAACATAAAAATAAATAACATGTGTCGGTTGTTTTCCCACTAAACTCCTACACAATTAAAAGAAATTCTCTTAATTTAAAATTATAAACCAAAAATAAATACTTTTTAGAGAACTTCTTAAATCCTAAAAACAAACAAACAAAAAAACGTAAGGTAGTAAATTTCCACACACATAGGCCTTTTTCCCCCCCTATTGTTGTTCCCAGTTTGAGCAACACTAAGTTGTGCTATACTTTTCCAACAATTTCCATAAGACTGCTTTGGTTATGTCCCACTGTTGTTTTGAGCATGGTGCTGCTTGTTAGACATATGCAAGAACTATATCTGATCACACATTTATAGAACACATAACAGTACCAGAAAAAGTCTTAAACTTTAAAGCAGACAAGTGTTCAATTGTAATGTGTATTCTTACTCTATACTTTTTAAAATTTAAAATTATATTTTTCAATTATATTTTAAATTTAATGTTATATTGTATTAGTTTTAGGTGTACAGCATAGTAGTTAGACAATCATATACTCTACAAAGTGGTCCTCTTGATATTTCCAGTATCAACTTGGCACTGTACATAGTTACTATGTTATTATTGACTATATTCCCTATGCTGCACTTTATATCTGATGATACTCTTTGACAATGGTGTGTTGATTTCATAAGTGAGGGAATGTTCCTTATTTGAAGTCTCTATGATAGATATTTTAGCACAGAAGGCACATACCTTGTTTCTTAGTCACTTACATACAAATCTACACTAATAAAAGAGAAAAATGCAAATTGAGCATACCTTCACAACACCCACCAGCCAATCAGGAGTGAGTATGCAAATTGACCCAACAAAGATGGTGGGTTAATTTGCATGCGCAGGTGCCGAGTAGCCAGAGGCGGGGCAGGATGCTTGCATTGCCGCCATGACGATGACACAGGCATTCCGCACCGCCCCAGCTACTCTGGGCCTCTGGCAGCAAGGGAAGGCAGAAAGGCAGCTCGGGCCTCTAGTATAAAATAATTATGCAACAAATTCAGTAAGTTTCTAAACTATGTAAGTTTTTCTAATGGGAAATGTAAAGAATATCTCTACATAACAAAAGCTCCTATTTTCTTTTCTTCTTTCATGGTACCACTGAGTACCATGTGGTAACTGGGACTTAGATCAAATTAATCTCATAGACCCATTTGACATTTGTCTACTGATACCCTTTATAGAGAAGACAAGATCTGTGAAATTTTATCCATTCATATAATCATCATATATAGAGAAAATTTATTTTTTCCAGGCACAGTGATAGCTACTGGTGGTCCAGAGATGAATAAAACAGATATGCTTCTCGCCTCATGGAATTTGGTGTGTGTTGCCTGAGGAGTGTTCATAGAGTTTTCTCCCCCAAGGAAGTAAACTCTCCATGATTCTAACAGAGCCTTCTAATCTCCTTGCTCTAAACGTCTTACATTCCAAAGAGACTTTTCACTGTAATATATTTTTACAATAAATTGAGTCAATTTTAAAGGCAATAGGAAGTGTGATATTAGAAAATATATTTTTATTATTTATTATCATATTATATTTACCCAAGAACATTGAGTGTAAGAGTGCAACTATATGTATCAAAGGAAGGAAAATGCACAATTAACTTTCTAATCATTGAAAACCCCTGACTTAATTTTTCAAGATTGATTTGTAATGTAACAACCAACCATAAGGAAAACTTTTCTAGATATTTTTAAGCCTCATTTTCTCTTTTTGACAGCATATGCTAGTGGCATTTGTACCCTAGCTTGACTATTAACTGATATCAGTTCAAATAGAAGTCTTATTTCAACCCCCCCTGAAATCACCTAATACTAAAGTTATCCTATCTTTATTTAAAAATCTTAAATTGTACCATTTTCATCAGCAGCATATTGCCCAGAAGGAGTTTTCACAGCAGTCCTTTTCACCACATATCAATCCATATGATTAGTCCTGCCAAATATTCAAAAGAAATAAAAGAGCAAAAATGACAGACCTTCCAGGTATAACTTTGTAGTTCAAATGATTTGAAATCTCTGTATTAGCAATCATTGTAGCCCTAGGAATATTTAGAGAAAAGTGGCCTGAAAGTTAAATTTATTTTTTCAAATGCTTAAAGAAAAATAAACTTTTATTTTTGTGACTACACTTTTATATAGCAAGTTAAATATATGGCGATGAGCTGCTGAACTTCAATTTCTAGTAATGTAGGTAATAATACATAGAAGATTACACATAAAACAATTCTAAGCAAAATATATAAGAAAACTGTCCCAATCTCATACTGTTTTCAATATTCACTTTCATTAAATATAACTTCTCTGTAATTTCTACAATAAAATGAGAATTTTCTAACTTGTAATGATAACAAATTATTTCCACAGATAAAACAATGTTTCTATAGCTAAATTTTTTAGATAATTATTTTACACTAGAGGCCCGGTGCATGAATTCGTGCACCAGCAGGGCCCCTCAGCCTGGCCTGCAGGATCAGGCCAAAAATAGCTCTCCAACATCCCCGGAGGGGTCCTGGATTGTGAAGGAGCACAGACCAGGCCGAGGGGGGGCTGGGGAGGAATGTGGGAGGTTGGCCAGCTGGGGAGGGACTGCGGGAGAGCTTCAGGGCATGTCTGGTCCTTCTCGCTCAGTCCCAATCGGCCAGACCCCAGCAGCAAACTAACCTACTGGTTGGAGCCGATGTCCCCTGGTGGTCAGTGCACATCATAGTGAGCAGTTGAGCAGCCTTACCAAATCATTAGCATATTATGTTCTAATTGGTTGAATGAACAACCAGACACTTAGCATATTAAGCTTTTCTTATATAGGATTTCTTTCAGTTGTCTTCATTCTACCATGGTACTAATAATTAATAATGCAGAGGTACTTTAGTAACATAATACTTTGCCATTTTTACCTATACTTTATTTTTAGTGCAGGTAAACAGGTTTTAGTATAATTTATAATTTAAGGTTTAAATGTAGTCTAACACTGGAATATGCATTAATCTTAGATGAAGCCATGAGGAACAATTAACCCAGGGATCTTCCTAAAGAGAACACTACAACTTGTGCGACAAGATGTCACAGGAGAACAAAGGAACGTGGAGAGATGGGTATTTATTGTCACAAAGTAGATTCTTTATTATAACTTTTAGAAATACTCTATATTTTATACATTTACTGGGGATGCCTACACTATATGGATATACTAGGCCATGAAGAAAAATATCTATACCTGATGAAGTGGTGATGACAGATATTGTTAGTTGCCCTCAATATCTAGATCTCCATTTTTCCAAAATTATACACACCGATTCAGAATATACATGGCTTTCTGGAAATCCAGGTGTGATTGTGTGGATATTGTATTAAGATTCTGGACATGAGACTCATGGGGACAGTGCAGTGAGCATTTTTGAAAGTGTATATGAAAAGGGAGAAAATACAGAAGGCAGGTGGCCAAAGTGGTCAACAATAGAAGGTACTAAACTCCACAGACATTCATTCCTTCTCCAACTACCACCTACACCACCTCCACTTTAATGTAGATGTTGGGTGAGCTATGAATAGTCTAAGATGCTAATGAATATCTCATCTCCCTTGCTATTTTTGCTCCAGAAACCTCACAAAGTGAATCAGTACATATTATTTTCAGAGTGCTAGAAATTAGTACAATAAACACAAATAAGAGTTAATCATTGACTTCTGATAAAAGTTTTCCACTGTTTTTAATCCTCACTAGAGAATATGCTTTTATTGATTTGTATTGATTTTGAGAGAGAGAGAGAGAGAGAGAGAGAGAGAGAGAGAGAGAGAGAGAGAGATTGCTTCCTGTACACTCCCTGATTGGGGAATGAACCCACAACTCTTTTTGGTATAGGAGACCATGCTCCACCCAACTGAGTCACCCAGCCAGGGCAAAACGTTCCCACTTTTTAAAATTTAGGCCACAGTCATCCTTTGCCTGCAGAATAAAATTGTTATTGATTCAAGAAATCATTCTAAATCTATAATGACTATCAAAGGATGACCAAGTGGAACTATAGAAAAATATGTTGGTATATTATTGTGCCATTAAATTGTCATACCTTGGGGTGGGATGAGAGGAGAGGCTATAAGAAGTCAATGGGAGAACAAAGGGGGACATATGTGATACTTTCAAAAATAAGGATTAAAAAATTGTCAGACCTTGAAATCTATGCTAGCAGTAGCTTTCCTGTTATATGATAAAATAAATATATGTTAATATTGTTCAAAGTAATGTGTGTTGAATTTTCTGCACCTTGCAGATGAAATCATTGGAAATAAAACACTGTCTCTACTTTGGATTGAATGTTAGCTTGATCTTGAATCAATAATTAAATGTCTACTATCTCAGTAAAGATTACTGTGGCTGCAAATAAAAGTGTCTTAAGTGGGATATATGTTTGTTTTCCTGTTGTATAAACACAATCTAGAGAAAAGTGGTCCAGGACTGTTTATTGCTCTGTTCTATCAACTCCCAGAGAACCCAGGGCTTTCCTGTTCAGAACCCAGCCATGGTCTGAAAGGGTTTGCCTCCAACTTCATTCCCAAAATAGAGCAAGCACATCCCAAAAAGTTGCAAGGAGGAGGAGATGAAAAGAAAGCCCAAATGGGTCTGCCAGCTCTCTCTTAAGGAAGGTTTCTAGAAGCTTCCAGGTAATATTTCTCTCTATATTCTATTTGACTCCAACTTATCCACACAATCACACCTGGATTTCTAGAAAGCCATGTATATTCTGAATTGGTATGTATAATTTTGGAAAAATGGAGCTCTAGATATTGAGGACAACTAACAATCTCTGTCATCACCACTATGTCTCAGAAATTGTGTTGGCTACTGGATAGTAACAATATTCATAATTTATAATAATATATGAAAGTATATTACCAATTGATGGGATAGCCATGCAATTTATTGTATAAACCAAAACAATTTTAAGTGGGCAAGGAGACACCAATAAAATTAAGCTGAGAAAAATCAATATAAATTGAACCTGCTTATATAAATTATATGTATAGGGAATATCATTTAGGTATCAGAGCCCTTTATGTACTTTTCCTACTTATTTAAAACATGTTATATTTGTTGTGTAATTTTTCCTAACAACTCTATACCCCTGGTGGTTTAAACTTTAGAATCTAACAGAAAGTATCTTTTATTAATGACTAAATGCCATAGGAAAATTGATTATTTTAGACATTTGGGGATATTTTGAAAGCTGTAAATGAATGTCTCTATACATTTTATTCTGTATTATTATACTTTAAGAGTTCCTATGTTTCTTTTTTGAGCATTTCTTTTTCCTCTATGGTTAAGCTGTCAATTATCAATCTTGGTTTTGGTCACTGTGGTTTTAAGAATCATTTAAACACCCCCACATAAAATTGTTGTTCCAAAGATGTTTACTTTGGGCTGAACAAAAAGATAAAAGAACTTGTTAGAAGTGTGTATAAAGTAAAAAGTCAGGATATATGCAACAGAGTACAGAATATGGACTTTAAGGTATGAAACTTTAGACAGTTATTTTAAGTTATCTAGATACCTGTATGATTAATTTCTTCAATTTTCAAAGTTTGGTCAAGAGAGCTCAGATTACTAGAGGGATATATGCATATAAAATATAAAAATATGCTCATTTACTATCCATTATATCACATTCACTCATTTGTATTGCAAAGTGAGTTTTAGACAAATTGCTAATTCTCTCATCATTGCCTTCCTGTTATATATCAAGTTACTATGTTTTCCACAGTCTAGTCAAGGAAAGAAAAATCAATCCATATTGTTCAAGCAGGCTGAATGGTTACACAGTGGCAGAAGGCTGAATGATCAAAAGAAAGATGTCAGGGGTTGAAGAAAGAAAAAGGAATAAGAGAGAATAACAAAAGAATCCAATGCCTCTGGGCTGGAGGCCACATGCCTGCATCAGGCACTGCACAGAAAAGGCTATAGCAGTAGCACTGGACACACAACAATGTCATCAGCATTGAAACAATCACAGAAGAGCTCAAGCCCAAAAACATCCTTACTGCCATCGCTGCTCTAAATAACACGAGCAGCTGCCCATAACGGCCAGAACCAGAAAGCTCCTCACTTCCTCCCACCTCTGATCCACCAACAATGCCTCCTATTGGTGGAAGTTATTAGAAAGCTAGGTGGCAAGACATGGGAGAGACGTACTTTGTAAATTCCCAACATTCTATCCAGCAGAACACAAAGGGACATCAATGGAGGCCAAGATTAAACAGGCAAAAGATAATAATGAAGACCAAAATTTGAGCCTGAGAACATTAACTATATAAATATAGGTGTCTCAAAATTCACGCAATAAATAATTTTGATAGAACACACAGGTTTATAATTAAAAATTGCAATTTTTTATTGATTCATAAAGTATAAGGTATAGGGTTATGTATGGAATAGCACATTGGGTAAATGGCCTCCACGGTTTTGCTGGCACATATGCAAAGTCATGGTCTTCATTGGTCTTTGTTGTCCCTGCTCTTGGGCCATAATTGGTACTTGGTAATGCTTATCAAATTGAAGGGATTGAAATCAAAGGGCAACAGATATTAGAATCTGATTCAATAAACTAAGTAAAATTAGGCTTTTATTTTTTTGTTGTTGTTGTTAGTGCTCACGCAAAATTCAAATCTTGGTGATTTTTGGGACACCCTATAGAAAATGAGAATTGATCTTATTGTCTCTAGAATGTGTCTATGATGTTTGCTCCTTACTCTTATGACTGTTGTGTAGGTCCTCATGCCTTGACATTTTACAGAAACTCTGGGAGAATCTCTTATTGCTAAATTCAATTTGGGTTTGACTTTAAAATAATTTCATTTTAAAGTAATGAAATTATTTTGCTGCATTTAGGATTGTTCTTATTAGAGTAAACACATTTTCCTTTATATACTACTGGTAGCCCATTGCACAATATTGCGCAGTAGGCTGCCCACTGCTTCCGCGGGAGCTGGCAGGAACCACAGTGCACCGCCCGGAGCTGCGCTGCTTCCACCAGAGGCAGGAGGGAGCCCCGCTGATTCCGTGGGAGGTGGGAGGGAGTCACGCCACTTCTGCTGGAGCATGGAGGGACTCGTGCAGATTCCGTGGGAGGCAGAAGGGACCCACGCTGCTTCTGCGGGAGGCAGGCCGCCGTCTCCTCTCAGGGCCTGCGCTCAGCTGCAGAGGCTGCAGGCCAGCCCCTGTCCATGTCCGTGTCTGTTCCAGCCAGAGCCGCCTCCAAGCCTTTGCGATCAGGATCACGGGCCGCAGGCAAGGCAGCTCCTAGGTCCCGGAGGTGCCGCCTTGCCTGCCGCCCGGCTTTCTGATCGCGATCACCAGCTAGGAGTGGGCAAAGGCACCCTGGTTCTCCGATCCCTGGCTGAGGGGCAGGGCAAAGGCAACCCCCAGGGCCGCCTTTGCCCTGCCACCCAGCTCTTGCCTGCCACCTAGGTTTCCAATCACCTTTCTTCAGTCCTTCCCCTTTCACCTCCCATCATTGTGCTTACATATGCAAATTCACCTCCATCTTTGTTGGCAGTTAATTTGCGTATAACCCTGATTAGCCAATGGGAAGCGTAGCGAAGGTACGGTCAATTACCCTGTTTGTCTTTTATTAGATAAAAAAACTAGAGGCCCAGTGCATGAAATTTGTGCAGAGGGGGGGTTCCCCTCAGCCCAGCCTGCACCCTTTCTAATCCAGGGCCCCTTGGGGATGTCCAACTGCCGGTTTAAGCCCGATCCCGGGGGTCGTACCTAAACAGGCAGTTGGACATCCCTCTCACAATCCTGGGCCGCTGGCTTCTAATTGCTCACCTGCCTGACTGCCTGGTCACCCCAAACTGCCCCCCTGCTGGCCTGATCACCCCTAAATGCCCCCCTGCCAGCCTAGTCACCCCTAACTGCCCTTCTTGCAGGCTTAATCTCCCCCAACTGGCCCCTTGCTGGCCTGGTTGCCCCTCACTGCCCTCCCTTCAGGCCTAATCTTCCCCAACTGCCCCCCCCCCCGCTGGCCTGGTCACCCCCAACTGCACCCGCCCACTGACCTGGTCGCCCCTAACTGCCCCCCCTGCCAGCCTGGTCACCCCTAACTGCCCCCCCTGCTGACTTGGTCACCCCTCACTAACCCCCCGCTGGCCTGGTTGCCCCACACATCCTGCTGTTCAGTCATTTGGTCATCCCTCACTAACCCCCATGCCAGCCTGGTTGCCCCATGCAGCCTGCCTCTGCATGCCAGCCTGGTTGCCCCACGCAGCTTATATACACAAATAATTTATTTCTTAATTTTTTATAATCAATTCTCAAATGTTCTTTTTCTACATTATATAACTATCAGAGGGGCAAAGGAAATTCAATGGTGAAAGGAGAGTCTACACAATAAATTGGTCATCCCAAACTAACACCCCTGCCGGCCTGGTGGGAACATATATAAAAAGATTAATCTAGATGGGCCTTATATATTCCACACAAATTAACTAAAAACTAAACCTAGATTTAAATGTAAAAGGATACAAAAAAAATATAGTAATTATATTAGGACTGGGGTCTCAAAATAAATCTGGGCTCATAGAAAAAAATTTCTAAGAGCTGAAAAACACAGAATTCAATATATTTAAAGGGCTTGCCAAGTACCAAGAAGTAAGAATGAGAAATGGCCCACAGGACAAACATCAGTAAAACTTTTGAACTGTAAGGAAAAGGGGTAAATGTGAATAGCTTTTAGAAATAAAACAAATTGCCTACAAAAGAATAAAAATAAGAGTGGTGTCACCTTTCTCAATATTAAAACTGAATTATGTTAAAAATGTTTTAGAACAAGTTGAAAAATAAGCTTAATGCATAAGGCCTTGTTTTTTTGTTTTTGTTTTGTTTTTTTCAGGCACTCTGTGTTGAATAAAGCCATAGTAATTCAAACACTACATTGCAGATAGAAGGGTACCTGTCTTGGAATTTAGAATTCTATATCTAAACCAAACAAACATTGAAAATGGGGGGACAAAAATAAACCTGTGAGAATAGAAGACTCGAGGTTATGTCCCATGCATGATCTCTGTAGAAAATTACTGAAGAATAAATCAATGTATCAAAATTCTTAAAATGGTTAGATTATTTAATATAGTAATACATATTAATATTAATGAAATAGTCAGATATATGCACAAAGAAATATATAGATATTTGACATACAATTTATAAGTGATCATACCAATATCTAATAATAGTTAACATCAATAGTTGCCTTTTAAAGATTTTTTTTTAATCTGCCCTCATAATTATGTGAGATAGGTATTATACCTGTTTTATACCTACTTTATGTGTGAGTAAACCAAAGTTTGTTGTGTTTAATTAGAACTAGAATTCAAGCATGAGTAGTCTGATGCCATTGTTCTCTTAATTAATGTGTTATAATTAGTTTGTTTAAAATAAGGAATAATATTGAATACCTATAAATCTAATAATATGGGTAATATCATGTCAATAATAATCATAGGGAGGTCCATAGATTACATTATGAAGTATTCTAGATTTTTAAAATTAAATAAAGATACTGAAAAGCAATGAATTATTCACTAACTAGGGGCCAGGTGCACGAAATTCGTGCACTGGGTGTGTGTGTGTGGGGGGGGGAGTGTCCCTCAGCCCAGCCTGCCCCCTCTCACATACTGGGAGCCCTCAGGCATTGACCCCCATCACCCTCCAATCACAGGATCGGATCCTTGCCCAGGCCTGACGCCTCTGACAGAGGCGTCAGGCCTGGGCAGGGGACCCTCATTTCCCCCCATCACTGGTTCTGCCCCCAGCCCAGGCCTGATGCCTCTGGCCCAGGCATCTGGCCTGGGCAGGGGGCCCCCAGACCCCTCCAATTTCTGGCTCTGCCCCTTGCCCAGGCCTGATGCCTCAGCCAGAGGCGTAGACCCCCATCACCCTCCGATCGCCTGATCAGCCCCTTGCCCAGGCCTGACACCTCCGCCAGAGGTGTCAGGCTTGGACAGGGGACCCTCATCTCCCCCCGATCACTGGCTCTGGCCCCCGCCCAGGCCTGAGGCCTCTGGCCCAGGAATCATGCCTGGGCAGGGGACCCCCATCTCCCTCTGATCGCTGGCTCCACCCCCCGCCCAAGCCTGACGCCTCTGACCCAGGCTTCAGGCCTAGGCAAGGGGACCATCATATCCCCCCAATCCCCGGCTCAGCCCCCCGCCCAGGCCTGATGCCTCGGCCAGAGGAGTTGACCCTCATCACCCTCCAATCACCAATCACTGGATCGGCCCCTTGACCAGGCCTGAGGCCTCTGGCTGAGGCGTCCGGCCCGGGCAGCGGGGACCCACAGCTGCAGCGGCCCCGCGATCGTGGGCTTCGCTTTAGGCCCAGGCAAGGGACCCCTAGCTCCCGGGACTGCCAGCTTCAACCGTGCCCAGCTCCCATCGCTGGCTCCACCCCTACTTCCTGCTATCACTGGCCAGGGCGGCAAAGGCGCCTGATTCTCCGATCATGGCTGGGGGGCAGGGCAAAGGCGGCCTGCCCCCCAGCTCTTAGCTCCCCCCTGGGTTTCCAATCACTGTCAGTGGCAGGGGGCTTCTTCCTGCTTTCCCTTTCGCCTCCCTGCATTGTGCCTACATATGCAAATTAGCCGCCATCTTGTTGGCAGTTAATTTGCATATAGCCCTGATTAGCCAATGAAAAGGGTATCGTCGTACGCCAATTACCATTTTTCTCTTTTATTAGTGTTGATATTTTATATGAATACAACCTATTACATATTTATGCATACTATATTTAATAAATGTGTATAAATGCAGAAATAGGAAAAAGAAAAAATATAAAAGAACTTGATGCCGAGACCGGTTTGGCTCAGTGGATAGAGCATCGGCCTGCGGACTGAAAGGTCCCAGGTTCGATTCCGGTCAAGGGCATGTACCTGAGTTGCGGGCATATCCCCAGTGGGAGATGTGCAGGAGACAGCTGATCGATGTTTCTCTCTCATCGATGTTTCTAACTCTCTATCTCTCTCCCTTCCTCTCTGTAAAAAATCAATAAAATATACTTTTTTAAAAAACGAACTTGAGCATTTATGTGAAAATAATTGAGTTGTATAAGGAGACTAAAGTAGAATATATCTTTAGACAGGTAATTATGTTTTGATTGCTTAATATATATTGAATGCTTCTGCTTTTCTGAGAAAGTGAAAATAATGCTTTATTGAACATGTAAAAGTAAATTTGAGACTTTATTATGATGCCGTGACAATTGCTACTAATTTTTTATTCTACAATTTCTGGTATAGCCCTTATAGCTTTTATCCCAATCTATCCCTTCTTCTAACCTCTTGATATTACCCTCACCTCTATCCCATTCCTCCAGGGCACAATTTAGCAATAGGTTAGAGTTTGCAAATAGAAGTCAAAAGGATACTGCTCTTTGGATAATTGATAACTTTACCTAAAAAGAGTCTTGTATTTTTAGAATGAGA
Source organism: Myotis daubentonii (assembly GCF_963259705.1). Taxonomy (NCBI): domain Eukaryota; kingdom Metazoa; phylum Chordata; class Mammalia; order Chiroptera; family Vespertilionidae; genus Myotis; species Myotis daubentonii. Next base: position 168,772,175 of record NC_081841.1, read on the forward strand.
AAGAGAGAAACATCAGCAGAAGGCGGAGGGGGTGGAACATGACATCTAAAGGCAGGATTAATAGATAATCTTGTCACATCAACAACTTTATCTTTTGATGATTCTTTTGTGTCCTTTTCTCCAGAAATTGCCTTTCCACAAAGTCTCTAAATTGAAAGTTTAGGTACTAGTTCTCTATCTTTATCATATGTGTCAATGAGAAGTTCCCAAACTCTAGGGTCTGTTAGAATCATGAAAGATGTCCATCAAAAATATAAAATTATGTAGGCCCTTCTGTAGAATCTGATTCAGAAGATCTAATTCCAGTAACTACATATTTAACAATCTCTCCAGAGGATTCTGGCCAAATTTTGCTCCATAATTGATTAGAATTTTTAGCTAATTTTTTATAAAGAGAATATTTTGTCTCATTAAATACTAAATGCCTCAGCTTGTTATTCAGTGGCATATGTATTTAGTACTGTGAAATTAATCATTCAATTGTTCATTCATTCATCCATCCATCCATTAACCCTTCCATTCATTAAACAAGTATTAAAATCTTATTATAGGGTAGTGAAGGCCTGGGGTGGGGGTGGGATGGTCTAGAAGGGGTTAATGGGAGGGGATATTGTTGTAATACTTTCAACAATAAAGATTTAATTTTTTAAAATCTCATTATGTTATAGGCATTAATGTTGGTTCTAGAAATATAGCTAAATGTAAGGCAAGGCTCTTGAACATAAAGAACTCTGTAGCAGGTTGTATTATATTTTCTAAAATCTACTGCTCACATTTATGAGGCATTACTTCAGTTCTTCTTTCTATGTGATGAATATACCAGTCCTCTCAGTGACATCAGGATTGGCTACAGGATTTTCTCCGGCCAAGGAAATATAGGAAAAGTGACATATCACATTCAAACAGATGTTTTAAGAGCCATTATGTTTTTTTGACATTAACTATTCTGCCCTCTGTCACAAAACATGTATACCACAGATACCAGCTGCTCCTTCAGCCTTGACCCTTACGTAAGATACAGAACAGAGCCACAGTGGAAATCATATGAAGAATAGAAATTTATTCCTCACAGTTCTTGGAGCTAGAAGTCCATGCTCAGGGCACTGGCATGGTCACATGTTCTGGGTTCTCTTGTTCATGCCTGGAGCCTTCTGCATCCTCACATGTTGAAGGGCAATATCATTTTTTAACAGAATAAAAACAGCAAAAGCTAACTATAGCAAATTTATATTTTAAAAGTCAAGATCACATACTGATAAGAGTTATGACAGGCTCATGAAAAATACTGTGGAATTAGATATGAGCAAATTATTTTTGGTTCTAGGATGGGGATGGTGGAGGCATGAGATAAGGACAGTTGCTGATAAAAGTATTACAAAGGATGCTATATTTAAGGTAGCATTGAAATAAGCATCATTTCTATTAATTTAATGTTTTCCTTTTATAGGCTGTATCAGTCAATATATCATAAATAGTAGTGTTTCCTTTTTTTCTCTTTTATGCTGTATACTAGAGGCCCGATGCATGAAAATTCATGCACTGGAGGGGGGTCCCTCAGCCCTGCCTGCCCCCTCTCGCAGTCCGGAAACCTTCAGGGGCAGGAGGCTACCCAGAGGTCAGAGGAAGGCGACATCCAATCACACGTCTGCTGCTGCCACTGCCGGCTGCACAAGCTTCGGCCAGCCCTGGTTACCTAAGCCTCGGGCCGGCCCTGGGCGGCTGGGCAGCTGCCATCTAAGGCTTGTCTGTGCCTTGGGCCGGCCCTCGGCAACTGGGGGACTCTGGAGGCAGGGGCTGAGGGGACTGGGGGACTCCGGAGGGAGGGGCTGAGGGGACTGGGCACTCACATCTTGTGGCTGTGGGCACTGCCATCTTAGAAGGCATGGCAGTCAATTAGCATATTCCCTCCTTATTGGCTATGATCTCTGCCATCTTTGTGATGGTATGAAAGTTTATTAGCATATTGCCTATTTATTAGATAGGATGCTTTATCTTCTTCCTGAAGTAAATTATATTTCATTTAGTCTGTGTTTATGAAAATCTTGTCCAATTTTGTCTTAAATCTAGAATTTCCAAACCATCACAAATGTAATTGTTGTTGTTTTCTTTTTGCATTACAGTGCCAATATTTCTAGAATTCAATTCATTTTCTGTTTTGCTTAACTTTATTTTCTTAATATTTCTAGGTTATCTCTTCATATATATTTGATGTTTTTGGAGTATTGGAATCAAATGTTAGGCCTGGCTATATCATGACTTCACAGTAGATATAAAATAATGTTGCTGGCTTCTAAGAGTTGCTTATAACATCTTGCCCCTTTTCTTCTACTACTTCCATCAACAAAAGAACAGTGCTGAGGTAGCTCAGGGTTTGGCAAACTTTTTCGGTAAAATGCCAAAAGTAAATCAGTCTCTGCAGGCAAAGAGTCTCTGTGCGTAGACTGAACCCTGCCATTGTAGCACAAAAGCAGCCGCAGGTAACAGGCAAATGGCTAAATACAGTTTTGCTCCAAAAAATATTTTTATAGACACAAGTTTGAATTGCACACAGTTTTCACATGGCATGAAATATTATTCCTTTTTTTTCTTTTTCTTTTTACTTTTCAATCTTTTAAAATATAAAAATTATTTTTACCTTATGAATTCCTAACGCACAGCGGGCCATAGTTTGTTGACTCAAGATATAGCTAGCTGAAATTCAAGGACAATTACTGAGATTTGATGCTAAAGTAGAACTTTCTAGGTAATAATGGATGGAGAATAAAATCCTGTTTCCATTTCGTAGCTACCCCTTCGATGAGAGTTTAGTTAAGCTATTCCATACTTTGGCTGTCTCAGCATCCATTTTGCATGGCCATGTGGCCTGCAGGGACCTTAAACTGACTTGAGCTGTCTCATGTAAGCTCATGCCCTAGACAGCCGCCTGCAAAGTAACAATGTACTGTTAGGACTTGTCCAACAGCTCTCGTGAACAAGTCTTGCCTGTCTCATGCCTAATGTACCTCTTAGATAAGAGGCCTGTGGGACCTACCCAAATCCTCTCCTTTGGTTTGAATTGACCAATCTGGCCTTGGTCCTGGAACCTCAACGCACTCCACCTATCATTACTAATAAAGGCACGTGCCCTAGTTCTGCCTCTCTCACTGCCTGCACTCGGTGTTGACCTCCCACTGTGGCCTCTCACAGCAAGCCCTGTACTTCCTCCAGGACCTGTGAGAAATAAAGTTCTCTATTCCAGTGTCTCCTGTGGCCTGTTGTTGAACAACAGCTCACAGTCTGGCATGCTGTACACCACTTAATACCTTCATTTAACAAAAACATAACAGCCTCAGCTGGTTCTATAGAGCTTTGGGGAAATTTCTCTTTAGAGATTAATATTTCTCCCAATGGCTTGTATTTAATAAATTGTTCCACTTGGACCAATTCAATCCACTAGAGGACTACACGGGGGTTTGCAGAAATCGCCATTTAGTAATTGTGATCACTTACTGATGTGATTATTTCATAGTTCATCAAAACACTCACTGAAATTAGTGAAGGCTGCCTGGAGATTTAAAAGTTTATAACGATAGTTTCTGACCAAAGAGCCACATTCATATTAACATACCTTACAATAAATATCTTCCTTTTTTATTTATCCTCACCTGAGGATATTTTTTTCCATTGATTTTTAGAGAGTAGAAGGGAGGAGGAAAGACAGAGAAACATTGATGTGAGAGAGACATATCAATGATTGGTTAGCTGCCCCCCACACACATACGCACGTGCGCAACTGAGGTATGTGCCCTTGACCGGAATCAAATCTGGGACCCTCCAGACACTCTAACCATTAAGCCAAATCGGCTAGGGTCCTTACAAATATTTTCAATTGACTAACCTATATAATTTCTACTGTATCTGCAGGGTATTCAGACATATATTTTTAGCCTCTTAAGGCATGTTAAAAAGTTTAACATTATAATTCATGGTGAAATGGAGACATTTATGTGAATTATAATACAGTTGCTTTTTACAAATAACTATATGAATGTTTAGAGGCAAATTGTTTCAAACTGGGGATAGGAGGTATTGGGAGCTGTCTTAAGTGGTATGTTACCAAGTCCTGTTTTGGTCCTATTCTCTTCAACATTTTTGTTAATGTGTTTGGTAAAGATATTCTGGTTGTTAATGACACAGATCAGCCAGAGCAGGGAGAGAAATAATTCATACTTGCATGTTGCCTTTCAAATAAGTTGAATAAGAAGAAAAGGAATGTTCATCTACCAAAACAAAACAAAATAAAAAAAAAACAAGCATACACTTAAACATGCCCATATACATACATATAGATAAATACACTTTACACAGACTATGCTCCCAAGTTAGTTAACCAAGGCTATAAGTCATAATGGAAATGAGTTTTCCCTTTTGACAAAATAGATGTAATCAGAGTCCCTAAAAGATGAAGGCACTTACCTATAGTACACCATCTAAACAAGATAGGGTTAAGTTAGGGTCCAAAGAATCAATTTGGGGTATGATTCTTATCATTTATACATGAGACTTTAATTGACATTTTGGGGAAACTTAAATGATTAATGTTCTGATGTTAATAAAATGAATAGAAGTCTTGAACAAAAGTCTGCATCAGCAAGGCCATATCTTCTTACAGGGAGAAACCACTGTGCCCAAATGACTGGAAAAAATATTTCTGCCTCCAGCTTTCTCAAAACATTACTCCCTACATCAACACACTGGATTTTAAAAATTCCAGATAGGGATTATTGAATAAAATAAACAACCAGAAACCTAGCCATGATAAAAGGAAATTCTGTGTTCAGACTTAAACCCAACAATCAAAATAGAGAATTGGTAGGAAGGCAGGGGTCACTTTGGTTTAATAAAGGAGAATCTTCATCTCAAAAGATATGATTAATTTTAATGTTTGCTAGTTCACTATCCATCTACAATAGTAAATAATTGTACAGTACTTCACTTTAATTGGAATTGCTACAGAGTAATGAAAAAACCAAGTTAACATACTGTAAGAGGGAGTACAGAAATATGGTTTAGAAAAGTAAATATAATAACCATCTTCAAATACTTGGATGGGCTTATAGGTGAAAAAAGGGCAGATTTATCTCATTTGTAAATTATAGAGAGTTGCTTTTCTTTATCAACCTAAGCAAGAAAACTGACTAGAATTAGAACAATTCATTAACAGAAATAAACTATATCACAAGAGAAACACAAAGTGACTTGTTCAAATGAAGTTTAGAAAAAATCTTCAAAAGATTATGTAGAAAGAATTAAAGTGACACAATTAAGTCTCAAACCCATGCCCAAAATTGGTCACAAGAAATAGGTTACAAAATGTTGTGAACTCCACGAGGAATGTCTAACATCCTTGTGCAATGGAAAAGTGCCCAGAAGTAGATTCATATTAGCCACATTATGGTCTAACTTCACCAACACCAGCCCATCGATGCCTTTGCCTAATTCATAGGTACATGAAAAATTAAACTTATAGGTAGAAACAAACTCATCTGTGCCTGTGATTCTCAACTCATTAGAATTACCTGGGAGGATTTTATAGCTAATACTAAAGGCTCAGTGCACAAAAAATTCATGCACTCGGGGCGGGGGGGATCCCTCAGCCTGGCCAGCACTCTCTCACAATCCAGGACCCCTCAGGTAGGGTCCCTAGGCCTGGCCTGAGATCAGGGCCTATTGGGGCTTTCCTTCCCCCAGCTGCAGGCAGCTGGCCCCACCCCCGCCACTGCCACTGCTTGCCATCTGTGCAGTGCTGCCTCCCCCCTGCCACTGGTGGCCTCCTTCTGCAGGAGACAGACTGGGGTATAATGGCTTGACTGGCCTGGGCCTCCCTCTTTCTTTGCTGGGGGATGGGCCCAGCCCTGGGAGGGGCTGTCTGCCCACCTGATCACCCCTAACCCTTTGCCTGCCTACCTGATCACCCCTAACCACTGGTCTACCTACCTGATCACCCTTAACCACTCTGCCTGCCTGCCTGATTGCCACTAATTGCTTGCTTGGGGCGGGGCCAGCCCACAGGGGCCATGGTGGTCTGGTCTCTGGTCGTTTCAGTTGTGATGCCTCTGGCCTTTTATTATACACAATATGCCTAGTGCCCTCTACCTCCGGATATTTTGACATAACTGTTTTAGAGAGTCCTTCATCATTCTTTCTTTCAAAGCTTCCAGATGATTATACCAGCATCCAAGGATGAGAGTCATTGAAAGGTCTATATTCATAATAGTGGGAATGTATAGCAATGTCAGTCCTACTGGGTAGGTTACATACAGTTGTCAGTATTCCTCAGAAGAGAAAAAAATCCTCTCATTTATTCATATATGAAAGAAACACTGAGTCATTTTGCTAGGTCTAAGAATAAAAGGCAAGCTAAAGTAGCTCACTATCTACTGGATAACATAAAAATGAACATTCAATTATAAGATATTATGAATATAAATGGCAGAGATATGAAAGTGGAATGATGAAGGTGTATGGTGCAAATGATAACCTGGAAAGGACACATCTTGAAATGTTGGTTTGGATTAGAATATTGGTAAAATACTTAGGATAGAGTGGTGAACTAAGATGGGCTTGGAAAAGAACCTCCTATATACTCAGAACTTTGCTGCTGGGGGATGGGCCCAGCCCTGCGAGGGGCTGTCTGTCTACCTGATCGCCCCTAACCATTTGCCTGCTTACCTGATCACCCCTAACCACTGGTCTGCCTACCTGATCACCCTTAACCACTCTGCCTGCCTGCCTGACTGTCCCTAACTGCTTGCTTGGGGTGGGGCTTTTCTTAAACCTGAAGATCTATTCTAAAACCTTTGAGATCATGTATTTAAATTTGTAGTTCCTGTATAGCATAAAAGGCATTCTACTTTTATACTGTTGGTGGTATTAAATGGCCCAGAACTGGAGGCTGAGATTATATGAAGATATGCAATGGTATTTAGAAACAGGTAATATAAAAATTTGGACAATCATGGTCTCAGAACAGATTGTTTGAATTATAAAGTTCTACAAAGAAAAAAATTCAATGAGCAATTTATTAAGAGTTTAGTTATGCCAGGCTGTTTGTGGCTCAGTGGTTAAGCATCGACCAATGAACCAGGAGGTCACAGTTTGATTCCCAGTCAGGGCACATGCTTGGCTTGTGAGCTTGATCCCCAGTTGGGGGCATGCAGGAGGCAGCCAATCAATGATTCTCTCTCATTATTGATGTTTCTATATCTCTCCCTCTCCCTTCCTCTCTAAAATCAATTAAAAAAATATATATATATATATATTAAAAAAGAGTTTAGTTATTTCAAAACATCAATTTATAGGCATCGTCTAAGAATCTATTTATATTTGTATTTTAATAAGAATTATTACTATTAAATATTAGACCTATTATTATATTATAGCTAATGATTATTTGGTGCTTCCTGCATACCATTCACCATTATATTTATTTCATATTATTAACTGATGAACAAAGAAAATTGTACATTTTAAGTAAAATTTTAAAAATAAATTATGTATCTACTAGATTAAGCATAAGTATCAGAATACATTAAAATTACAATGGGTAATACAGGAAATACTAAATATAATACACATACATAATTCTGTTAAGGATGGTTTAAAAATAAGCTTAGAAATAGGCCACATGGTACATTCTAATGAGGTCATGGTCTCAATTCAAGCTTGTAAAATACATATGATATAGTTTTAGTCTTTGGCATCCCCTTACTGTATGTGTGTGAGAATGTGCACGTGAATAGCAGTGATTTGTTAAGATTATGCAGGCATATGGCATGAAGCTAGACTTCTTGGCATGTTTTGGTGGAATGACTTTAGTGATTTTTGAGTTTTAAGTGAGCAAAAAAAAGAATACTTGTTAACTTTGTAAAACATTTGGATTTTCATAACTCTATATAATCCAAAATAACAGCAGTTATACATGTTATACTTGGCAACCTTAACATTCTTATTTCAAACCAAAAGAAGCTTATGTTGTGAAGTCTATGGAAATGTAAGCATCTGCCATCTATTTTCAACACAGGCAAGAGGAGAATTTAGACTACATTTCACTAAATTATTCAAAACTTTGCAGATACTCTGGTTTGTTTAGCAATGTTGCTAAAATGATATATGAGCTAATAATTTTTAAATTAATATATTTGTTTACTCTTATATTAGTTTGATGCTATCAGTTCTAAAAGTGATAGTTGCATGTTATCCCATATGTTTTGAAATTTTTTTATTCAGTTTTTGGTAGCTATAATAAGAAAATTATTTCTGATATGCTCCTTGTTACTCTGGTTTTATAAAACAAATGCTATAGTTTTAAAATTTTTAATATAAAGACCTTAGTGGATAATCATTTAGAAGCCACACTGTTAATGATTTCTGAAAAGGAAAAACAAAAACAAAGAAAAATTGCAAAGTTCCTTTTCTTAATCCTGAAGATCTATTCTAAAACCTTTGAGATCATGTATTTAAATTTGTAGTTCCTGTATAGCATAAAAGGCATTCTACTTTTATACCATTGGTGGGAATATAAATTGGTGCAACCACTATGAAAAATAGTGTGGAAAGTCCACCAAAATTAAAACTATAAATCCCAATCCTGCAGTTCCATATCTGAGTATTTATTTGAAGGAAATGAAAACACTAACTCAAAAAAACATATGCAGAATCTGTGCACAGGTGGGGATCAGGGCCAAGCCAGCTGTGGGGAGGGGCTCCAGGCGATTGGCTGGTGGACCCCCCCCCCCGATTGGGGGGGTGATTGGGGGAGGGCCAGCCATGGGGAGAGGCTAAGGGCAGTGGGATGGCCAGCCCTGCCCCCAAATAGGGTTGGGGGCTGATTGGGGTCCAGCGGCCTGGGGGAGGGGCCATGGGAGGTTGGGCCCTGTTTGGAGTAGGGAGGCTAATTGGGGGCAGGGCTGGATGGGGAGAGGGGCTTCAGGCTGATTGGGGTAGGGGGCCCATGGGGGGCGAGGCCGGCTGGGGGCAGGGGCTGCAGGAGGTTGGCTGGCCAGCTACCTATTGGGGTGAGAGAGGTCATCAGGGGCGGGGTTGGCTGATCAGGGCTGGGGCCAGCCTGAGAAGGGACACGGGGGGCTGGCCAGCTGCCCCAACCACTGTTCTCTAGCAGCAGTGGGAGTCACAGTGACCAGTTGTTACGGTCATTACAATGTTCTGGTTGCTGGCTTTTTATATATACTATAGATAGGCAAGACACAAAAGCATGTTTAAGTATCTATTCATGGACAAATGGATAAAGAAAATGTAATATATATATATATATATATATATATATATATATATATATATCATATCACACACACATACACATACACACATACATATACACACACAATATAGAATAGCATTCACTCATAAAAAAAAGGACACCTTGCTGTTTGCAACAACATGGATGAACATTGCAGTTATTACTCAAAGTGAAATAAGTTAGACAGAGTAAGCAATTACCAGGTGATCCCATTTACATATGGAATCTTTAAAAAAATCTGAATTCAAAGATAAAATAGATTGGTGGTTGTCAGGGGCAGGAGATGAGGGTGGACAAAATGGGTACATGGGGTTAACAAGGTACAAACTACCAGTAGTAAAATAAATATGGGATGTAATGTAAAGCATATTGACTATCCTATATAATAAAAGCCTAACATGCTAAGTGCCCGATGTTCGTTCGACCGTTCGACCAGTCACTATGATATGCACTGACCCCCAGGGAGCAGACGCTCCACCCAGTAGGTTAGCTTGCTGCTGGGGTCTGGCCAATCAGGACTGGGTGAGATGGCCTGACACACCCTGGAGCCCTCCCGCAGTCCCTCCCCGGCTGGCCAATTTCCCGTGGTCCCTCCCTGGCCTCTAAAATATTTCTTCTAATTAATTTCCTTTTGATGTGCACGAATCCATGCACTGGGCCTCTAGTAGTTAATAATACTATATTGCATATCTGAAAGTTGCCAAGAGAGTACATCTTAAATGTTTTCATCACGAGAAAGGATATTTGTATTTATTAACTATACTTATTGTGGTGATCCTTTTGAAATAGACTTTTTTTTTTTTTTTAAAGCATAGGTCAAAGTACAAAATAGCTCCTCAAAAACTATTGTTAACATTGGTTTTCAACTATAAATGTGCTTTGAAATTTTTACTGCATGGCCTTGTTATAACACAGTCTGACTCACATAAGGATGGCAATAATCACAGGAGATGTTTCTCTCAGTCATAACTATTATATAATTACAAGTGGAGAACTGCAACACAATCAGGTGACATAAGAATTTTTATCTTCTTTTCCATTGACCAATTCATACAAATAGTTGCATATATTTATTTGTTCAAGGTGAGGGGTAACATCTGTGAGATATATATAGTGTGTGTTTTTGTGGAAAATATCCAGGAAATAATATTTTTAAAATTTCCATTATAGTTAGAAAAAATGGGTTTTTTTTTTATGTGTTTGTACATGTCTCCATACATATGTATAAATTCACATATATACATATATACATTATATTTAAATATGTATAGTGTTATATAATTTGAGTTATTTCAAGCCTATATCTTTTTAAAAATATATATTTTATTGATTTTTTACAGAGAGGAAGGGAAAAGGATAGAGAGTGAGAAACATCAATGAGAGAGAAACATCGATCAGCTGCCTCCTGCACACCCCCTACTGAGGATGTGCCCACAACCAAGGTACATGCCCTTGACTGGAATCAAACCTGGGACCCTTCAGTCTGCAGTCCGACACTCCATCCACTGAGCAAAAATGGTTAGGGTGAAGCCCATATCTTTTTAAAGAATCATCACTATTGAATATTTACATAAAAATGTTCAAATTCTTATTCTGTTGCATATTATATATGGTTATTCCGTCTTAAGCTTAAGAAATTATTATTATTTATCAGAAGTCTATAAGTTTCTAAGAAATGTGGTAGGTCTAAACCCAGTGAAATATGACTAAAGCACAGGTAGCTGTGTGATCAGATACTGGAAATAAAGGTTCTGGATTTTGTTCCCAACACTATTACTCTGACCATGTCAGAATACTTTATGTTTCAGTTAATGACTTAGTTTAAAGTCTATATAGCAGTCAGATTAGTTAGAGCTGGAAGAGTTTTTAAAACAGGTCACATTTTAGAATAAAAATTCAAAGTTTTTAACATAGGTAGTGACTTAGGTTGGTTTATGTTAGGGGAAAAACCCTTTCCTGATTAAGTTGACAATTGAAGTTGAGGTTTTGTGAGAGAGAATTGCTCTTTATGGCAACTCTATGTTTAAAACATGGGTGGCCCATTAATTAGCCTCCCATCCTGGCTATTGATGGAAAGAATATAAAATGCATGCTAGTATTCATGATGGTGCAATCTGAAGCCGATGAAGTCAATGCAAATGTCATGTGTGGGATTTTTCAGGGAGAGAAGAGGAGATGGGCACAGTGACAGAGTGTTCCTCTGTGAAAGACGTGCTTGTGCAGGCTACTAAAAAGAACTACTTGTTGCTGTGCTCAGCTGGCACAAATCCACAAATTTTAGACCTCACATGTTCTTAGCATCCCTTTGTTTGATATACTATACTGTATTTTTAGTGGTTATGAAGATTCCTAACATCCTTCAAGCATGCAAAAACACAGTAATGCTGTTATTTTTGTTACTATTCCACTCCAACAGAGTTAAATCAAATTCCATTACACTTAAGGGCACGTGAATTACTGTAGATACTAGCATGAAATCAAGAGATATCTTTTGCACGGATCAACCTTTTTTTTTTTGTAGAAGTGGATTTTTGTTTGTGATAATATGTACATTATCCATTAGATTCTTTTCTCTATAATACCTTTCCAAAGTACAATGTGGCAATGCTTTACATTGAATAACACAGTAAAATTTGAGAAGTATTTTTAAAACTATAATTTAAAAAATACTATTTTACTCAGAAACAGATATTAAACAAATCTTTATGCACCCTTAATTTAGGTCTAGAGTAATGAAGAATCAGGCTTGGTTTAATAAGAAATGTGTGTGTGTGTGTGTGTGTGTGTGTGTGTGTGTGTGTGTGTGTGTAGTTTTAGAAAAATGTGACTCTGGTATAAAGGAAGAAAACAATCTATTTAATTGTTTTATCATAATGTAACGCACTGATTTTTTTAAGTGAATATGAGTTCTCCAGGTTTTAACTTAAAATGTTGATATTCCTGGATAGTAGAACAGACAAGAAATGTAAATTTTTAAAAATCAGATATGAATTAATGTTAGAAGTACATATTACAGGTTAAACCAGACAATAAACCTTTTTAAAAAGCTAATTTTAAGCTGGTTATAGTAAAAGTTAAAAAAAATACACTGGCCGAAACCGGTTTGGCTCAGTGGATGGAGCGTCAGCCTGCGGACTGAGAGGTCCCGGGTTCAATTCCGGTCGGGGGCATGTACCTGGGTTGCGGGCACGTCCCTGGTGGGAGATGTGCAGGAGGCAGCTGATCGATGTTTCTCTCTCGTCGATGTTTCTAACTCTCTCTATCTCTCTCCCTTCCTCTCTGTGAAAAATCAATAAAATATTAAAAAAAATACACTGAAATATTTTATCAGTTAAATTACTAGTCGCTTATAAATTCTTTAGGAAGTATTGAGCCAGATACACATTTTGGGAATACACTGATCATTTTACTTTATGATTTTAAATAAAATAAAATACTAAAATTACAGAAATGGTTACATTTTTAAAGGCCTTGGATTATAATGCCCCAAATAAAATTAAATAAATTGACCCGTACATACAATAACTCTTCAACAGTGTATATCAAAGAAGCAGTAACTAATGAATTAAATATATGAAATGAGACATTTTCATTTGGAAAAAAATAAATTATAAACTATTATTAAATTATTGAATAAAACTGATATAATATTGCAATGAAAGACCAAATAGTTCTTTTTAAGTTTAGTCAGATACTATGGAAATGGCAAAGTGATGAATATAGAAAACTATAAAATTTTCATTTTATATTAAATCTTTCCCTCAAGACATTCAAAATATGCATATGGCCAGCATTGCGTAGTAGTTAGAGCATCAGCCAGAGCGCCAAGGCACTGTAGGTTCCATTCCCACCCTGGTAAGGGCGCGTATGGGAAGCAACCAAAGGATATATCTCTCTCACATCAATGCTTTTCTTTCTTTCTCTCTCTCTCTCTCTCTCTCTCTCTCTCTCTCTCTCTCTCTCTCCAAAAGTCAATGGAAAAAATATCCTTGGGTGAGGATTAACAAAAAATTAAATAATAAAAACATGCAAGGTCAATGGGGTAAAATAGGGGACATCTGTACTACTTTCGAAAATAAAGATAAATTTTAAAAAATAGTGAGTCTTTAAAAATAAACTTCAGTATGTAGTAGAATCATCTGGAAAGCTTGTTAAGATGTGATTGATTTTATATATATATATATATATATATATATATATATATATATATATATATATATATATATTATACAAATAGACTGAATGGGGGAACAACCAAATAACTGGTCGCTGTGACGTGCGCTGACCACCAGGGAGCGCGCATGAAACATGGGCGTCAGCAGAAAGTGGCAGAGCAAGGAACATGGTGAGCATAGTCCGCGGTGGGATGGTGGAGCAGGTGAGTAGAGGCGCCGGCCACTGTCAACAGGCGAGCCTCTGGTGGTTACTGAAAATTCTTTGCTCCCACGTGCTGTGGTCCCGCTGGGTGCTTGTACCTGCTGCTGATGCCATCCCCACTCACACCCTCTGCTGGCACCAGAGCCGCTGCTTGTACCCACTGCTGGTACTGATTGCTCAGTGCCGTCAGCAGGTGTGAGCAGTGGCTGCCGGCCCTGATAGCCCCTGAGGGCTTCTCCACCTCCCCATACTCCTGAGGGGTGATCGGGGCAGCAGCCCCACTCTTACCCACTGCCAGTGCGTAACACCAGTCCCAGTTGCTCAGTGCAGTCAGCAGTTGTGAGCGGGCTTGGTGCCCTCAGACTGTGGGGGGCTGCTGGCAGGCAGGGGACCAGGGGCTGCAGCAGGAGGGGCCAGGTTGGGGAGTGGAGAATGGGTCAAGACCCGCCCCCGTGTCCACCGCAGCCTGGCAGCCTACAGTTTCTTTCAAGGTTGACGAATCCGTGCACTGGACCCCTAGTAATATACACTGAGTGTCCAGATTATGACCACCTGACGTTTGTAGGCAAATTAGCTATAATTTTGCGCTTAAGTTTCTAGATGGCCAGACCATTATAAATAGGGAAGCAGGTTGTTTACCACGACAGAAGTGATTTTTTCCTGAAGATATGGGTAAACAACGCAATTTAACAACCTTTGAACTTGGGATATATCTACACTAATAAAAGAGAAACATGCAAATTGACTGTCCCTCCACTATGCCCACCAGCCATTCAGAGTGATATGCAAATTAACCCAACAAAGATGGCAGTTAATTTGCATGCACAGGCAGGGAGTGAAGGCTGAAGACAGCCTAGAAGGAAGCCAAGCTCTGCAGAAGGGAGCAAAGAGGCGGAGAAGGGAACAGAGCTGAGGCAGCGGAGATGGGAGGGAGCGAGGCAGCAGAGAGGGGAGGGAGCAAAGTGGCTGAGAAGGGAGTTGAGCTGAGGCAGTGGAGATGGGAGGAAGCCGAGGTGGCAGAGGCAGGGGGGAGCAGAGGCGGTGGAGACGGGAGGGAGCGAGGCAGCGGAGAAGCCCTATTCTTGCAGGAACCTCCCTGCAATGGGCCTCTAATATATATATATATATATATATATATATATATATATATATATATATATAGTGGCCAGATTATTACGACCACCTAACATTTGTAGGCAAATTAGCTGTACACTGCATCGTATGGGATATGGAAGCCAAACACCTTTGCTGTCTGCAGTTACCAAGATAAAACGTCTCCAATTAGCACAGGGACACAAAGATTGGACAGGCGAGCATTGGAAAAAAGTCATGTGGTCCAATGAATCACATTTCCAGTTGCATCATGAAGATGGCAGAGTGAGAATTTGGCAGAAACAGCATGAAAGCATGCACCCCACATGCATGAGTACAACCCTTCAAGCTGGTGGGGGCAGTGTTATGGCTTGGGGCATGTTTTCCTGGCATGATTTGGGCCTTTTTTTAATTCATGTGGAACAATGTCTGAATAGCACAACATACCTAAGTATCATTGCTGATCAAGTTCATCCTATCATGCTGATGACGTATCCCAATGGAGATGGCTTCTTCCAACAAGACAATGTGCCATGCCATGGTGCTTGTATTATGCAGGCATGGTTTCAAGAACATGAGGGAGACTTTACCTTGCTTAGGTGGCCCCCACAATCACCAAATCTCAATCCAATTGAGCATTTGTGGGATGAATGTAAAAGAGCCATCAGGCAGCTGGTTCCACAACCATCAAATCTCACAGAACTGGACAGTGCTATTCATCAGGCATGGTGTCAGATGCCTCGCATCACCTTTCAACATCTCGTGGAGTCAATGCCAAGATGAATCACCACAGTATTGAAGGCAAAAGATGACTCAACGAAGTACTTATGGGGTGGTCATAATAATCTGGCCCATCAATATATATATATCCCATCTTCAAAGGCTGTTAAATTGCGTTGTTTACCCATATCTTCAGAAAAAAATCACTTCTTCCTTCATGGTAAACAACCTGATTCTCTAATTATAATGGTCTGGTCCTCTAGCAACTTCAGTGAGAAACTATAGATAATTTGCCTAGAAATGTCAGATGGTCATAATAATCTGGCCATTCAGTGTGTGTGTGTGTATGTGTGTGTGAGTATATATATATATATATATATATATATATATATATATATATATATATATATATTGCTATATATAAATTGCAGCCATGACAAAGGGTATCCTGCCACTTGCCACAACATGGATGGAACTTGAGCATATTATGCTAAGTGAAATAAGTTAGAAAGAGTAAGAAAATACTAAATACTGTATTATGACTTATATGTGGCATCTATAAAAGACAAACTCATAAAAACTTAAAGTAAAATGATGGTTTCCAGGGGCTGGGGTCTGAGACATATGAGAAATGTCAGTTAAGGGTATGAACTTGCAATGAGTAGTAAAATAAGCCCGAGAGATGTAATGCACAGTACAGTGCATATAGACAACAATATAGTATTACAATCATCAAACTTGCTAAGAGACCAGAACTTAATTCCAACCACTAAAAAGAAAATATAATTGTGTAACATGTTAGGGGTGCAGATTATTACTATGATTGCAATCATATTACAACATATAAAAGAATCAAATTAAAACATTGTACACCTTAAATATGTAAAAAGTTCATTTGTTAAATATATTTCAATGAAAACACATAGAAACACACACACACATGATTATGCCCCTCTTCCAACTTTCTGATTCAGTGACCCTGGGGTTTGGGCCTGAGCATTTGCATTTTCATCAAGATGCCAAGTAATGCTAAAGCTACTGGTATAAATGCTGCACTTTGCAAAAATCTAGACTAACAAAAAAATAGGAGATGCTGGCACATATGATGGGCAAAAATGCCAAGGAAAATTAAATTGCCATTATTTTTATGAATTTGATTGCAGTTCAGTCTTTACTAGTTTGTTAAACAGTGTGGACCAAATGGGGTACACATATTCCGTGACTTTGTCCTTCATCCAGGCATGGGCAGATTCCATCATTTTATGGTCCTTGTCAGATAGAAAGAATGCAGACAAGTTCAATCAATTTTATTACTGTCCTCTCTTATCTAATTCAATGCTTACATTCTGACTTCTCTGCCTAAGTCAGGCTTGACCCATAGCCCTCCCTAGTAACATGTATGCTATAGGTGTTATGGTTTGCTTTTCCATGGCTCCTTTTCTCTGTTGGATCCATCTCTCCTTACCTGGGTCAGGATAGGAACAAAAGAAGTAGAAAGAAACAAGTGTCTCCTTTGGCCACATTTTTCTTTCCCCCTTACCTAGGCGATGTTCTTATAACAAAAGTCTGAAGGTTATCTCACTGCAGATCTGGGTAAACCTACTGACAAGAGATGCCCAAAAGAGGATGAGTCCTCCAGCTTCTTCAACCCTTCTTCAGTCTTTTGTTCATTTGTCAGTAAACCATCCTTCCTGATTGAAATATCTACAGCATGTCTCAGATTAAATGTTCAGGTACTATACATACAATAGAAACCTCAGGCCCTTGTCACGCAAGCGGTGGTTATGTTCACTGCTCCACCTTGCCCCTTCTTCCTGCCTAAGATTGTCATGTCCATCCCCTCCCTACTCCTGCTTAAATAGGCACATGGAGCTGATAGGTTGATGAAGGAGCACGGCCATCACGTGACGCGGGCAACCCTAAATCTCTACAAGTGATTTTATCGGAAACATTTGTAGTTGGCTTGAAATGGAGGGTTCAGAAACTGGATTAGAACTGGAGTAGCAGAACACTTCTGCCCCTCTTCCTAAAGCTGAAGCTGTGTCTGGCCTCCAATTTTGGATCCCACTAGCCAATTTCAAGAAGCAAAGTGCAACTGAGCATTCTGTTACATTATTAAAAGAACACGATAAAATTTTAGCCTCAGAGCCATGTTGAGAACAAAAGCATGAAAATCTAATTCATTTTCCCAGAAATTTTGATAAGGGCAATAGAGGATTTCACAACGGTTTAAATTAGCAATTTGATGAGGTCATGTTAAAATTCAGGTATAAGCTAAAAGAATATTCAATGGTGGGAGTAGTCTGTTTACATAATGGTGACATTGAATAACTTTCCTCAGCAGAGCTATCTGTGGGATAGAAAGAAGCAAATTATTTTAAATAGATATTATAGAGGCAGCCTGGTAGTGACTGGTGTAATTGAAGTTGTAGGGAGAAATGCCAGGGTCTAGGTGTAATTGGAATCTGACTATGCAGTGATGGCCTCTTTCTGGTATTCTCAAACCCAAGTTCTTCCAATTACAAGTTGCAAGGGAACCATCTCTTCTTCTAATATGTGAAATGGGAATAAGTCTTTCCTAGGACTGGTGTGATAATTAGGCAAGATAATATCTATTAAGTACTTGCATAGTGTCAATATGAGTATTATTAGTACAGTCCAGGAGGATCTAGTGAAAGCCAATTAAGTAAATTATTAAAATATAAGGCCTGAATTTTAAAATGATGGGAAACTTTCAGAGGTAAAGATCAGGGACCTACGTCTCAAAATTAGCATGCATGAGAAACAACTGGAAGGGCTATTAAATCGAAGCTACCTTCTTGGCTAGGGCTAAGCCAACAATTAGATTACATCAGAACTATTCTGGATTATCTTTTAAAACATACTTTGAAAAAGTGTGGGAGAGGTGTTGATGTTGGTTAGTGAAATGTACTAAAAGAATGGAACAAAAATATGAAAAGGACTAGAAATGAGTATTACCAAAAATGTTGGCATTAGCCATAGAACCGTTACAATTGATGAAGTGCATCATCCCATATACTTGTTATTCTAGATTTGTTTCAAAATATTTCATCCATGTTCTTTCATTGTTGGTATTATATAGTCTAAAGCTTCCATATATACCGTGTCTTATTTTTGTCATAGATTCCAAAAAGGTTATGCTCTGAAGACAGGGAACCAAGTCATATTTTAGTAATAAAAAAAAAAAATATTTTCTATGTCCCAATCACTTTCTTTTAAGAAAAACAAACTCACTAATTAGAGCTCAGCTATGAGTTTTATTTTTCTAAACCTAACAAAATTAACTTCTACCAGCTGTGTAAAAGGATAATAATCACTGTTGGTTATTTTGAACACATCCACTTTATCAAAGTTTGGCACAAATATTCTAATTATTAAAACAATCAAAAAATTTCAGGCAGAGTATTTGCTTCTCATTGATGTAAGTCAGTATTTGATCCTAATTTATTTGTGTCTGACATTGTAAATGAAACAAGTGACTTCAGTAAAATTTAATTCCTACATATGATAAATACACAGGAATTAAATTGCACCTGGATAGATAATTTTCAGAGAGAAATGATCAGATTCCCTGTTTTTTGTAAACTTTCCATCTTAAGGTAAACTACATTCCTGACAAAATAATTGTGAGAACTAATATTTGTTTAGTACTTACTGTGTTAAGTCAGATATTGTGAAAGGCCTGAAATTTTGCTCTATGTGCAAGCAGCCAGTTAGCTTGGTAGACTTTTATATTCATGTACTGACAGAGGAACCAAGACCACTGGGTCACAAACAGACAATTTCTTATTTTCTGCAAAACGAGTGGCCAGAGCAATACCAAACAGGGGTTCACTATGTCCCAATTCCCACAGGAGACACCAAGAAGACTTATCACCACAGGAGAGGAGCTCTGAATTTTAGAAAATACTGACCTTTATCAGAGCTATTTGTGACCTTCCCATCCTCTCATCTGCAGAAGATGAGATTACTCATTACTGTGGAATGTAAGCAATTTCCTCCATGGGAGAGTAGGATGCCCTCTCTAGGTTATTACCCAATCATGTAAGCAAATGTTTGAAGTGAGGGGAAGGAGTAGGCTTTATCTTCAATATCCTAGGATGACTGCAAATATTTCCAGAGGGATATTCTATTTCTAACTTCCAATTCCAGTTGGTATTCAAACATGCCCTTTGCACACAAGTCAAGATACCACATAGAAACATAAGGAATCCATGCAGAATTATATTCTAACAGCAGCCTCAGTTAATAGATGTTTTCTGTTTTTACCTACCATGATGGTAGCCCAGTCTCACTTTATAGGTAAAGAAACCAAGAACAAGTTAAGTAGTTGTCACAAGATCACAGATTACAACAATCCTCATTTCAGCTTTACTCTCTGTGTTCTTTTAGCAGCTACAGCACCTGTTATAGGCTGAATTTGTCCCCCTGAAATTCTAATGTTGATATTCCAAACCCCACTACTTCATAATGTAACCAAATTTGAAGGTGACGTTTTTTAAGAGATGATTAAACTAAAATGAGGTCTTCAGGGGTGCCCTAATCCAATCGGACTGGTGGCCTTGTAAACAGAGGAGTTTACAACACACAAAGAAACAGCAGGATGCACCCCCACAGAGGGAAGACCATGTGAGGACACACCAAGAATGTAGCTTTCTGCAAGCCAAAGGGAGAGGCCTCAGGAGAAACTAGCGCTGCTGACACCTTCTTGGACAGCCCCCAGAAATGTGAGAAAATACATTTTTATCTAAGCCATCCAGTCTGTGGTATTTCATTAATGGCATGCATATCAAAATAACATACCACCTTAGCCTCAGTTAACTGGTTCTTCTGACACAAATACTGTTTAGAGATGGAAGTGCAGGACATGACATGTAAGAAAAAGTGCTTACAGTGTGCAGAACTTCAACAGGTAAAACTCACTACATTCAAGATTAGGTTTTCTGCTTTAATGTTCCCGAAGAGTCATATCAGAGTCCAAGGATGATTTAGCCCGAGACCATGACTTTACTAAAGAATGCAATGATAATTTTTGACTAACAATAGGAAATAGAGACTTTCTAACCGCCAGTGCCTTGGACACTGTGACTACAGCCCAGGCAGTTTTCTACTACCCAAGACCTTCATTACTTTATGCGATCCCTCCCCGAGAGTGCACGGAGAAAATCTATAAAATCAATTGAGATTTCTGCTTGCCCCTCCCAGAAAGGCTCAAGCAAGCAGTGCCTACCTCATACAATTAAAAGATGGTCTTATCCCAGAACAATTAAATAATGATTTCCAGGTGGAACATAAAGAGTGGTATAGACTAAGGCCTCCATAGCTGATTGTAATGTGAAGCAAGAATTGAGACCACTAGGCTACAGTCTCCCTGCCCTCCTTTATCTCTTGTAAGTCAAGTGTTTCCAAAAGAGGCCACCACTCCTCCAGTACCTCGTGGTATTCACATTGTCAGTCTGTGCCTCTGCTCAAGAACTCACTCTGAACTATTATCAATCCAGGCTTGATTGTCTTTTATTCTTCAGGGAATTATTAAATTTTGAAAATTCTGTTTCAGGTTTGGCAGGCAGGAAGATATATACTAACTGAGGTGCTTATCTAACATGTATCTGATAACCTTCTCAAATCACACCGTCAGACATGGGAATGACATTGCCTAAGAAGAGATTATAAGGAGAAGAATTGGAGAATACTGAGTTTTTAAATTTAAAAAAAATCTTCCATAAAGCTGTAAAATCCTATATAATAAAAGGTTAATATGCAAACTGACCCAATGTGGAACAACCAGTCACTTTGACATGCACTGACCACCAGGGGGCAGATACTTAATGCAGGAGCTGCCCCTAGTGGCCAGTGCTTTCCCGCAGGGGGAGCACCACTCAGCCAGAAGCCCTGAGCCGGGCTCACAGCTGGCAAGCACAGCAGCAGCGGCGGGAGCCTCTCCTGCCTCCGCAGCAGTGCTAAGGATGTCTGACTGCCGGCTTAGGTCCGCAGGAAGCGGGCTTAAGCCAGCAGTCAGACAACACCCAAGGGCTCCCGGACTTTGAGAGGGTACAGGCCAGGCTAAGCACCCCCCCCCAAGTGCACAAATTTTGTGCACCAGGCCTCTAGTGGAAATATAAAGAAAATTGAATCTCTGTTCCCAGGTCTTACTCTACTCGGAACTATAAAAAAAAAAAAAAAAAAAAAGAGGGCATGTGGGGATAGGGAGTCAGAACAATTGATATGATATTTAGATTATAATTTTCTGGGAATATTTTTGTTTTATTTTATTTTGTTTTTAGGTGTAGTCTTTCAGATTTGAGTGTTCTGGAATGTACAACTCTATTGATACTTAGAGAAATTATTTTAAAGAAGGCCAGTGTTCCAATTTCAAGTTAAAGCCTACTCCTGGGTCGTCACACTAACATTACATGTCACATACCAGAGGATGAAAATATAAATTCTAAAATTCCTGCAGTGTAGGAATATAATAGAAATCTACACTCCTGCCCTGGCTGGTGTGTTCAGTAGTTAGAGCACTGGCCCAGACTGAAGAGTCTCAGGTATGATTCCTGGTCAAGGGCATGTACTTGGGTTGCAGGTTTGCTCCCCTGCCCTGATCCGGGTGCCTGCTGGAGGCAACCAATCGCTGTGTCTCTCTCACATAGATGTTTCTTTCTCTTATCCTCTCTCTCTCTCCCTTTCACCCTCCCTTCTCCCCCCCCCCCCGCAACCCCCATCTCTCCCTCTCCTTCCACTCTCTCTAGAAATCAATGGGAAAAAATACCTTCAGGTGAGGATTATAAAAATAATTTTTTAAAAAGAAATATATAATCTCACTTGCTCATACCTAGATTTGGCACAGAAATTAACTATGGGTAGATACACCAACAGGAGACTTTACAGGGGCTTTCACTGTCAGATAGAAGGGACATAGCAGCAGAAGGTGTAAAAGGGAACCATCAAAACTGGGATCTAATGAAGGCAAAAGAGAAACTTGGTGGATATTTTTTAGATGATTTTTAAAACTCTACAAAGGGAGAAGGGATGACACTAATTTAACTAAGAAGTACCTGAAAAAATAATTCAGAAGTTAGTAAGCAGAAATAATTTAAGTTACATTTTAGTTTTTATTAGAAAAAAATAGAAAGACTTTCTAGTTATGGAGGAGTAAAGAGGTCAGGAAATTCTCCCCCAAAAGCAAATGTATATGTGAACAACATTGTCCCAGATATCCATTTCAAGATATTGGAAATCAGTCAAAGACAAAGTAGAAAAAGGATGAGCACTTAGTTATGAAATAACAAAGAACCTCAGATAACAACAGTGGGACTCTGAGCCCTGATTGCTAGGGATGTTCCCATACCCCTACCTCATCTCAGTCAGCGTGGAAGTTCTTCCAGTGCTGTCTGCTGTCTGTGAAAGCTAGAAGGTTCTCTGGCAGGGATACTGACTTAGTTTGTTTCAGAGGGTAGGAAATCCAACCCCAATGATATTACTAATAAAAATATCAAATACAATTGCAAACAAATCCAGCTTCAGGTAGCAATTCTGACTGAGTGGAAGGCCACTGGCCCATCGATTTTAGCAGAAAGATTTTGGGGAAAAAAGAAAGCAATAGAATTTGATAAGCTCCCTCATATTCCTAGCATAAGGTGTAGCTATTTGTACAAGGAGAGGAGACTCAAAAGGACCCAAGATCTCCAAGCAACTATGGCTGAACAGGAAACTATGCCCATGCACATGAAAGACTGGAGAGGGTCTGATGGAAAGACTTAAAAACTGCCTGAACTTCAGAAATACTCTCCAATCATGTACAAAGATCCACTGTAAGAGGGTGGAAGCCTTACTGATTTAAGGTTTGAGCACATACTTTTCCAATCATCGGCTGTCTACTAAGTTCTGCAGACACAGCTATAATCGTTAAGAACCGAAGCTAAAAAATAAAACTAGAATGCAAACAACTGAACCGAAGAATCAGTGAATGCAAACTGCAGAGGAGAGAAAGTTTCAGATTAAGTCCAAAAAGGTTACTGCATAAAGCAAACAAACAAACAAACAAAAAACTAAAGAAAACAAAACCCTAAAAGCATTGGCAACACCACTTCTCAGTTAGAAAAAAAGAATCAGAATTCCAAAATGCTACAATATGTTGTGTAAATGCATAGTGTCCAACAACAACAACAAAACTGAGACATATCCTATCTAATAATAGACAAAGATGCGAATTGACCATACCTTCACTACGCCCACCATTGGCTAATCAGAGCAATATGCAAATTAACTGCCAACAAAGATGGCGGCTAATTTGCATATACAGGCTGGGAGCAAAGACTGAAGACACCATAGAAGGAAGCCAAGCAACGGAGCGGAGGTAACAGAGATGGCCGGGAGAGAAGCGGCAGAGTCAGGCGGGATAGGAACGGCAGAGAAGGGCGGGAGAGAAGCGACAGAGAAGGGTGGGGTAGGAGAGGCAGAGACGGGAGTGAAGCCCTATTCTTGCAGGAATCTTCCTGCAAACGGGCCTCTAGTAAAGAAATAAAAGAGTGTGAACTTTACTCAGGAAGACAATTAGTTAATAGAAACTGTCTCTGATGGACCCAGATATTGGATTTTGTAGACAATGATTTTAAAACACCTTGCCGAAACCGGTTTGGCTCAGTGGATAGAGCATCGGCCTGCGGACTGAAAGGTCCCAGGTTTGATTCCGGTCAAGGGCATGTACCTGGGTTGTGGGCACATCCCCAGTAGGGGGTGTGCAGGAGGCAGCTGATCGATGTTTCTCTCTCATCGATGTTTCTGACTCTCTATCTCTCTCCCTTCCTCTCTGTGGAAAATCAATAAAATATATTAACCTATTATATCTAGGTTCAAAGAATCAAAGGAAACAATAATTAAAGAATTATAAAAAAACAAAAATATGTTTCAGCAAAAAGGTAATCTTAATAAGCAATAGAAATTCTAAAAATATGCTAAATGGAAATTCTAATGTAAAAAGTAAAAACAATCTAAATGAAATATTTTCTAGATAGACTTAACAGCAGCAGGTTTGAGATAGCAGAAAACAAAACAAAACCACAAATCAGTGAACCTAAATATGGATCAATAGAAAGTACATAATCTGAAGAACAAAAAAAAGATGAAAGAAAAATAAACAGAACCTCTGAGACCTGGAGGACAACATCAGGTAGAGCAACACAGATGCATTGGCAGGCACTGAGGCAGAGGAGAGAGAAAGGGACAGGGGAACAATGAAGGATAATGGCACACAACTCCCCAAATTAGATTTTTAAAAATGACATCAAAGTACAAAGAGATCCACACTCGGATCCACACTGTTGAAAGCCAAACACAAAGACAAAAATCTTGAAAGGAGCAAGAAAAACATAATTCACTGTGTACAGGGCAGCAACCATATCTGAGTTTTTATCAAAACCACTGGAGGCTAAAACCTATAGGATGGTATGGTGTGTGTGTGTGGGTGTGTGTGTGTTCTATCTCTCAAAAAAAGGTGAAATGAAAATATTCCTAGATAAACGAACAAAAACTGAGACAAATCATTGCTAGTATACCTGTCATTCAAACTGTAGTACAAGAAATTACTAGAATGAAGGAAATTACAAAAGATGTTAATACAAATACACAGGAAGAAATCAAGAGCACTGAAAGTGATAAGTGTAAATTGTTTATGAATATGCCTTTCTTTTCTTCTATTTCTTTAAAAGAGCATGGCTCTATAAAGCAATCATTACAACACTTTTTTTAAATTATCAAATATATAAATGTAATATATATGAAAATCATAGCACAAAGGAGAGTACAGTATGGAATTATCTTAAAGTTGCTCTATTTAATAGGAATTAAGCCAGTAGTTATTGGGAGAGAATTCCCCATAGGCCTCCCTTATTTCCATATATCTGTTCAGCAGAGAATTTTCTGCTCATCCGTTTGAGGATATTTGATAGTGGTTAGCCATGGGAGATAGACATAGTGTCTTCCCACAGGAGCTAAGCACAAACAAGCTACTGTCCTGTATATGAGATCCTGGTAAGCTAACCTTAGCGTTTCCTTCCTGTAATAAAACTCAGTGTGTATGCAAGTACCACTTGGCGCTTTTCAGTCTGCTCTGTGGAAACTAGGCCTCAGAGAACCAGGGCATGAAAATGCTAATCTTCTGGCTCCTAACATTACTGTGAGTAATAATGTCCTTTGCTTCTGATCCATAGTCATATATCTCCTGTCAGTATCCATGAAACTGTGGCAGGCTATTTGTTATTGAAACTAGGGTGAAGTCTTTAAACTTTTACAATTTTTAAAATTAACTTGAAGTAGATTGTGATAAGGAAAAATTCATATTATAATCCTTATGACAAAGAAAAATATATGTACATTGTTTAAAAAAAATCACCAGGGGAATGAAAACAAACACTAAAAAATAGTTAACACAAAATCCAGGAGTAAGAGGAACAGAGGCAGCAAAAAAAGATATGAAAAATATAAATATATGATAGACAGACAGCAATGCTATAGACAGAAATGTGAACATATTGATAGTTAAATGTGCTTTGACTAATCATTCAATCAAAATGGAGGATGAAAAAGCAAGATTTAATGAATACTGTCCACAAGGAACATAATTAGATCAAAGACCAATAGTTGAAAGTAAAACAAAGAATGTAGATATACATGCAACAGAATGATCACACACACACACACACACACACAAAATAGAAGTAGCAATATTGATCTAGTACATTATAGAATTTAAAACAAGAAGTATTACCAGAGACAGAGAAAATTTAATAAAGATAAAATGGTCCATACATCCAAATAAAATGATTATAAACATATATGCATCTTAGAATGTATCTCAGAATACATGGAGAAAAACTTAGAGAAGAAAGGATATACAGACAATTCAGAAATTGTGGTTGGATTATTTTGTGCCACATCCTAGATAATTATGAAAACATCTAGACAAATGTCAGCACAGATACAGAATATTTGAACAAGACCACTAACCAGTTTGACCTGTTACTTGTAGAATACAGCACAGAAAAAACATAGCACATATTCTTCTCAAGTGACTATAAAATATTCTTCAGGAAAAGACATGTTATCTTAAAAATAAGACAACTCAAATAGGATGAGACAATTTAGAGTATATTTTTTTAAATAATATAGAATTAAGTTATGAACAACAAAAGAAACAGTGTTGGAAAATCTTTGAATATTTGGGAATTAATTAGCAATTTTAAATAAGCCTACAGTTGAAAATATAGTAAGGAAAATTAGAAAATATTTTGAATTAAATGACAACAAAAACTAAATATGTCAAAATATATTGGCTCCTATTAAATAGTGCTTAGATATGTGTAATTTTGTGTATCTATTAGAAAAAGATAAAAATCTTTATTCAATAATATAAACTTCACTGTTAAGAAAATTGCCAAAAGGGGACAGGAGGAGTAGTAAAACAGATTCAAACAGAAAAAAAAGAAAAAAAAAGAAAAGAAATAATAACCAACTAAGGAGAATACAGAAAATAAAATGTAAAATATCACTAAAACTAAAAGATGACTGTGAAAAGATCACAAAAATTGACAAGCCATTATTTTAGACTTACTAAGATTAAAGAGAGAAAACATAAATTACCAAAAATGAAAAGTTGAAAAAGTCATTAATGAGGCTACTACATAACCTATAACAATAAAAGTGTAATATGCTAATTAGACCGGACATCCTTCTGGATGACCTTTCGGAAAAAGCCAGGGCTGTGAGGGAAGCCCAGTGAATGCCTGCCAGTGGCCAGAGGGAAGCCCAGGTCCCTGGTGCCAGAGGGAAGCTGGTGCCAGCAGCTGGGGTAAGGAAGGCCTCCTCTTGCATGAATTTCATGCATCGGGCCTCTAGTAATGTAATAATAATTAAAAGTATTTCAAGAAAATATTGAGCTATTTTATGCCAGAAAATCAGACAACTTAAGTGAAATTGACCAATTATTTATTATAAAGACAACAATTACTAAAACCAACTGAAGAAGAAACAGAAAATCTGAATATATCTAGTCCTGGTAGAGAAATTGAATTAATAAATTTTAAAAATCTGTGGTGGAGAAAATTCTAGATCCTTATAAATTCACTGGTTTAATGAAACATTTAAGGAAGAAATAATACCAAATTTATACAAACTCTTGGAAAACTATGAAAACTGCATTGCTGAGATATCGAAACCAGACAGAGATATCATAAAAAAACCATAGAAATCACATGATCAAGATGCAAAAATTACTGACAACACAACAGCAAACTAAATGCCACAACATATAAAAAGTATTATATATCAAGACCAACTAGAATTTTTCCAGGAATGCATGGTTTGTTCTTCATCTAAAAAGTAATACACCACAATAATAGAGGGTAAAAATTAATAATCACATCATAGTTATAGAAAAAGTGTTAGCAAGAGCCAAGACATTAATGATAAAAACTTACAAAATACAAGTAAAGGAGAACATACTCATCCATTAGAAATCATTTATAAAAAACATGTGTCTAATATTGTATTTAATGATGAAAGGCAACGTTTTTCCCTGAAATAAGAACTAGGCAATCATGCTTGCTCTTGTTACATCAACAAACAACAAGTGCTTGCGAGGATGTGGAGAAAAGGGAACCCTAGTACACTGCTTGTGGGAACTCAGACTGATATAACCACTGTTTGAGTTTCCTCAAAAAATTAAAAATGGAACTGCCTTTTGACTCAGAGATGCCACTTCTGGGAATACATCTTAAGAATCCCAAAACACCAATCAGAAATAATATATGCAACCCATATGTTCATAGCAGCATTATTTACAACTAGAGGCTGGTGCACAAATTCGTGCACAGTGGGGTCCTTTGGCCTGGCTGCTGGATTGGGCAGAAACCAGCTCTCCGACATCCCCTGAGGGGTCCCAGATTGCGAGAGGGCACAGACCAGGCCGAGGGACCTCACTGATGCACGATTAGGGCCAGGGAGGCACATGGGAGGTTGGCCAACTGGGCAGGGATCACAGGAGGGTTCCAGGGCATGTCCAGCCCATCTCACTCAGTCCCAATCAACCAAACCTGACCAGCAAACTAACCTACCGGTTGGAGTGTCTGACCCCTGGTGGTCAGCGCACGTCATAGGAGCGGTTGAGTGGCCTTAGCTTATCATTAGCATATTATGCTTTGATTGGTTGAACAGCTGACTGGATGACTGGACACTTAGCATATTAGGCTTTTATTATATAGGATAGCCAAGATCGGGAAACAGCCTAAGTGTCCATCTGTAGATGAGTGGATAAAAAAGCTTTGGTGCATTTACACAGTGGGATACTATGCAGTTGTAAAAACAAACTTTTATATTTTGCAACAGCATGGATAGACTTGGAGATTATTATAGTAAAGGGTGCCCCAAAATTCATGCAAGAAGTAATTTTGATAGAAAACAAAGGTTTATAATTAAAAATTGTAAATTTTTTATTGATTCATAAAGTATATAGTATAGGGTTATGTATGGAATGGCATATTGGGTAAATTGCCTCCACAGCTTTGCTGGCACATACCCATTCTTTTGTTTAAATTTTCCATGACCATTTTGCATAAATGTGGCTGAATTTTGATGAGGCACATTTTCATCTTGATGGCTTGGTTAATCGACAAAATTGTCGCATTTGGGGTTCAGAACATCCACAAGTGATTGTTGAGAAACAAATGCATCCACAACGTGTCACTGTTTGGTGCGGATTTTGGGCTGGAGGCATCATCGGACCATTCTTCTTCGAAAATGCGGCTGCTCAGGCAACAACAAAAGAGTGCGTATGTGCCAGCAAAGCCGTGGAGGCCATTTACCTGATATGCTATTCCATACATACCCCTATACTATATACTTTAGGAATCAATAAAAAAAATTACAATTTTTAATTAGAAACCTGTATTTTCTATCAAAATTACTTCTTGCGTGAATTTTGGGACACCCTTTAAATAAAATAAGCCTGTCAGAGAAAGACAAATACCATATGATCTCATTTATATGTGGAATCTAAGGAACAAAATACACTGATGAACAAAATAGAAACAGAGATATAAATACATTGTTCTGACTAACAGATATCAGAGGGAAGGTGGGTTTTGCAGATGGGATGAAAGAAGATAAAGAGAATAGCCAAAGAACATATGTGCATAACCCATGGACACAGACAACAATGTGGTGAGGGCCAGAGGGAAAGGAAGGTGGGGTCTGGGTGGAGTGGAGCAAAGGGGAGGGGAAAGAGGGGAAAACTGTAATAATGCCAACAATAAAAATAAAGTATAATTTTAAAAAGGTAATGGACATTTTAGCCTGAACAATAAAATTTTGTAAAAGACACCCAGGTTAGAAAAAAAAAAAAACTTTCTCTACTTGCAGAGACATAATTCTGTATGTAGAAAATTTTAAGGACCCTTCTAATACATTATTAAAATTAAGAACTATATTTAGAGTCAAAAATAAATATAATGAAATGAAAAGAACTTTAGAAAAGTAGCATGATATAAGATCAGTAAAATAAATTGATGTATATATTAGTAACAAAAATCTAAAAATAAAATTAAGAAAAAAAATTGAGTTTAGACTGGCATATAAAAGACTAAAATGCTATGGGACAAATTTAAAAAGAAAACAGAATTTATGTACTTAAAACTGCAAAACATTCCTGAAAAACATAGAATATCAAAAATGGAGAGGTATTTCATTATCTTAGTTTGAAAAACTGAATTGGTCTTCTCCCCAAATTAATCTTTCATTTTACTGCAAACCCTACAGAAATCCCAGAAATTTTTTTTTTTTTGCAAATTGACAAGCAATCCGAAAATTTACATTTAAATGCAATAACCTTGTATATTAATTTAAAATGTTGAAATATAAGAGCAGTTTTACTATAAATCTACATCAATAAGATAGGATGATATGACAGAAGGATAGATGCAGATATCCATCAAAATGAATTGTGAGTTTAAAAATAAACCATAATATTTATGACTAACTGTATTTCAACAAAGATGCCATGATAATATATTAGGCAAGTGATAGTCTTGTCAACTAATTGTTCTGGGAAAATTGAGTATACATTTGCAGGAAAATATATTCAGACACCACCTCACATCATAACAAGAATAAAAACTCAAAATGGATTAGGTGTTTAAATGTAAGTGCTAAATCTATAAACATTTTTAGAAGAGAACAGGGGAAAACAATCTACTTCACTTTGGGTTAAGCAAAGAAGAGTTCTTAGATATAAAAACAAAATCACAATTTATCCAAGAAAAACAATCATAAAGTGAACTAGATCAAAATCAAAACTTTTGTTCTTCAAAAGGCATTATGAATTTCAGAAGGAGACGATCTATGTTTTGAGACAATACATCTGCAAATTACGTATCTGATTATAATGTTTTCAGAATACATGAAGAAACCTACAACTCAATTCTAAGGAAACAAATTTAAAAATATAAAAATACCTTAGTAGACATTTCACCAGAGAATATATGTGTAGGCGCACTAAGTATATATTCAAGGAAATGCAGATAACATGAAAATAACAATGAAATATTACTATACACCACTAGAATGTGATTATCAATGAGTTATGATATCAGTAGATTTGCATAGATGTGGTGAAACTGGTACTCTTAGGCATTGTTGATAGAAATGTAAAGTTATACAAATTAAGTGTCAAATAAGCAAATAGTACACTCAGCTAAAAAGGCCAGACACAAAAGAGTCAGATAGCAACTATAGGAAATTTTGAAAAAGTCAAATCTATAAAGACTTTAAGTG
Organism: Myotis daubentonii; assembly: GCF_963259705.1. Lineage (NCBI taxonomy): Eukaryota > Metazoa > Chordata > Mammalia > Chiroptera > Vespertilionidae > Myotis > Myotis daubentonii. Next base: position 168,803,505 of record NC_081841.1, read on the forward strand.
AATTAGTGGTTGACTGGTGCTAGGTATAAGAATAGTGATTGACTGCCAATGTGCATGAAGACAGTTTTGGGGTGATACATACTACCTAAAATCAGATTGTGTTATTTGTAAAACTATATTTACTAAATATCCTTGAACAGTACACTTACACTCGGTGCGTTTTATGGCACTCAATAAAGTGATTCAGGAAAAAAAGAAGAGGAAGTCATGCTGCAACTTAAGCTTAGTTACAAAAAAATTTTAATAATATTTTAGATTCATGTGACTCAAATTAGCTAAGTGGCATCACTAAAACTACACACTATGCCTCATGTCCTTTGATAGTTCTCAAGATGAAATTCCCTGTGATTATAATCATCTCTTGGTAATCTCTCCCCCCGTAGGCCTCATTACTTCCCCTTCCCTAACACAACTTCCACCGCCCCACTCTCACCCAAATCTTTTCATGATTCACTATGAAGCCACGGTTCTGTGTATAGACTTCTTTATTGAGAGATCCTGAATCTACTGGTCTTCACTAAAAATGGATTTTCCCCTGAAGGTTCTGTCTCCTATTTATCCCTGTAAGATAAAGGAATCTCTTGCTCCCAAACCCCAGATATTCCTTGCTCCCTGCCACTTTCACATGATTACTTCTATGTTTTATACCAACTTCTTTCAGGCTTATCTAAGCTGTCATAAAGCACTCTTATTTTATTTTTAAAAAATGATCCCTGCACACTTTTCCTACCTTTATCATTAATGATATTAACTACAACATTTACTTGGAGTTTCCATTTCACCAATTATGTGAACTCATTAGACCTCTATATGTTGATTCTTATTTTTTTTCCCTATCATTAGCTCTCTTCCACAATCAGTTTAGGCCCCATTTCTATTATTTCAGCCACTGACTTTGTCATTAAGCTATAGTGCCCCTGTGCCTTATTCTTTGTTTATTTTTATTTTTTATTATTGTTTTTAATTTATCAGGTAATTTTTTATTTAAATTATTACATGAGTCTTCTTTATCCCCCATTGACCTCTCCCCGGCTGCTCCCACCCGAGCACATCCCTCACCCTCCTACTGTCTGTGTCCATTGGCTTGTTCTTTAATCACACCATTCTCTCCACCCCCAGCAAACCCCAAACTTGAATTAGAGCAAATGACTGGCTTCACATTTTTTTACCGGAGAAAAATAACTCAGTTTTACAGATTTATGCCAGCATATATCCATTGTTTCTAATATTATCTGGGCTTTCCTTCATTACTGAACAATTTTTTTCAAGTTTTTGACAAATCCATTCTCCAGAGAAATTATTTCAAACATTACCTTCCATTGCCCTTATTCTCAACAGAAAACCATTCCTTCAAATTCATAGAGCAAACATTAATGCTCAACTTTCTGCCAATAATATTCAAAGTTATCTTTCTTACTTATTCAAAGAAGTTACCCTTTATAGCAACAATCATCATATTCTTTCCTCTTTCTCTGCTGATTAACCTTTGTTTGTACTCTGTCTTCAAATCCTTTTTTTTCTTGGATCCATTCACTGATTACTTGAACATACTTGATATTTCCTTCTCATGAACATACCATCCCAGGGTCCCATGTCCTCTTCCAGCTATATAACCCCATCTATCTTCTTTCCTATACAAACTCCTTGAATTTAATAGAATTAACTGTCACCATGTCCCATCTCTGACACAACTCCTGGCTGTACTGAAAAACTTCCCTCCTACCTAATTGCTCTGAAACTGCAGTTGTTTTGGTAAAAGAAATGTTAAGTATTCCTATACAAAGTAAAAGACATTTAATCCTATTGACCATTTATCTTCATGCAATCTATTCTCCTCATTCCTTTCTTCATCTGTGACCACTTTTATTTTCCAGATATTTACTCTCTTCTTAAGCAGCAGAAATACCCACTTCTGACTTATATGTAAAAATTATAAATTGAGATATATTTATTTTGGCATCTTATTCTCTAACTTATGTATGGATATTTATTTATTATTCCTCATCCTATATAATAAAAGCATAGTATGCAAATTGTCCCCTCACTGGGAGTTGTCTGGAAGTTCGACCAGGGACTGGGGCCAGCCGGGGGAAGGGAGAAAGTACCCAGCCGGCAGCTGGCAGCCACTAGGGACCCTACCAGTGCATGAATTTTGTGCACTGCGCCTCTAGTATTTTAATATTGCAAAGAAGATGTGTCTCTCCAATCCAAAGCTAACTCCTGTCTCTTTGCTGTGGGTACCACCCGTCAATTATATTCACTTTCCTTTTTATCCTCCAATTATCTTCCTTCATTGGGACTATCATCCTATGTTATAGGATCATCCTATTTTAGAAAGCCTCCTCTGCCTTGAAACTCCCTTTATCAAACACCCACCATGTTTTTTTCCTCCTTTATAGGCATGTTTTTCAAAACATATTGAACTGGCTGTGTTTCTTCTTCAACTTTTGTTTACATCTTAGAATTACAAAAGTTTTATTTTCTGTCTTATCTCTTCACCAAACATGCATTCACTGTGGGTTATTAAAGTTGAGAATTCAATAGCTACTGGAGGCTAGGTCTTGAATGTTCCTCTCCCCTTGCATATGGTTAACAGCGCTTTCTAATGCTCTCCTTTTGTTCGGAACTATTTCTCAGTCTCCTTGACACATTTCTCTTTCTTAATGACTCTTCATATATTAGTTATCTCAGGGGTATGCTTTCAATACTCTTTTCCTACCTCCTTATCCAGCCTCTACAGTACATATCTCCCATGTCGATGGCTTTAAATGCATCATTCATTGCTGATTCCTCACAAATTAATGCTGTGATAATACTGGTGCTACATTTGTGACCCATATTTATATATGTCTATTAAATATAATTACTGGATACCCTGTAGTAAAGTCATTGCAAATTTAGTATGTCTTAAATTACTGTTTTGTCCCTAAAACATGTCCTGAATATTGCCCCAATCTTATTTAAAGCACCATAATAAATCTTCAGTGATTCTTGATTTTTACTAGTTATTTACTTTTTATACCAATATGCATTATGCAACAGTTAACGTTACAATGGTAATTCCTACAGCATGGTGGTGTTAAATATACATATATCACATACGTATTATATATAACATAAAAATTGATACATTATGCACAAAATATATGATACACACAGTATGGCGCTACTTTATTGTTTATTTCATTTGTCTATATTACTCAAATGCTTATATTCTTTTCTCTTTAACACTCTGTCTCCCCCTGCTATTGCAAAGTTTTGAGGAATGGTCACATGTAACTAAGAATTGTAGGACATGATGCAGAATTGTCTAATTGTAGGACATGATGTAGAATCAGTAGATTTCCACAGGATAACTTTAATAAGATTGAGACACTTTTATTTCGGGTTTAAAATAGCTAATACATGATCATGCACAATATTCATGTTCTTATTTTATTACCTGGTTTTAAAACTCAGTTCAGTTTACTGAAATTCAGTTAGTAGTGACATCTTATATATGAAATGGGGTGGGGTTGTAACACACCTTAGATTTTGATGAAGGAAAGAAGGTTTTTTATAATTATGTTTATTTAAGACCTAATGACTATGCCTCATAAAAATTAATTTAGAAGCAGATCCTATCAAGGTACCTGGTATTAAGGTATTTTGTGATTATAATAGTAATTGCATAATCAGTAGTGCGGCTTAAATCTACTACTATTAGTTTTGTGAGGTAAGAGGAGGAACTCAGAGACTTCTGATGACATTTTATATCTATAATCCATAAATAGAATTTGTATTGCCTATGGCTGTTGAGAGTCTGCAGAAATATATAGAAATTATGTTCTTTAAATCAGTGGGTTGCAATTTGAGCTTTAAGTGTATGCTCTTTTACAGTTTTATTCACATATTGTCATTATTGAATATTGCCTTCTATATATGCTGGAAATCAAAGGCTCTTACTTTGGGTTCTTAAGCATTGCATTACAAATGGCTCACAAAAATGCCATGTAGCTATATCTGTCTACTTTATGCTAACAAATGACAGTAGCTTTGCAGAATTTAATATGGTTTTATATTATAGTCGGTTTCCTATTGCAAACAAAAACCTATATTACACAGTGCCAGAAAATCCTCCAAATTATGCTCGATGTAATGCTTAATCTGAAGTGAATATGCAAAGTTAGAAAACTTATCAGGAATAGACTCATAAAATTGTGCAAACAAGAAACTAAGAATCTTCTTAGTTTCAAAGACTTGATGTTCTTTTGGTGGTATTTACATATACTTCTCACTTTAAAAAGCAAAAACGACTAACATGTCTGCCACCATGGAATATTTTAAATACAATTATGTCCTATAGTTACATGACATTCATATACTACCCACCAAACCCCATATTCATCCCCCCGTACCTATGTACCCTGCATACACCCCTAAGATGTTCCCCCTTGCCGGCATATGTTTACTGCAATTGTGCCAAACTGGCTGAAAAAAAAAGACCAAAACCAAAATCTTCAAAGTATCTTAAATAAATAATCTTAAATAAGTCACAGTATATAATAAATAAAATACATATCCAAATTTTGAATGTGGTATTGCTAATTAAATTATTTTACAGCTATGATTCAAGTACCTGTTGTAAATTGTGAAATGATTTAAACTGCCTTACTTGTAGATCATTATGAGAGAACATGTTAATGGTTTTAAGTAGAACAAACTTTGCATTTCCACAGAGCATACATTTGATACAGTTAAAGTTTTAAATTGAGTAATATATTTAAAATGAAACTCTAAACAATTTAGCTAACCTATTAATAAACTAAATGTACTTATTTGAAAAACTAAACCTTAATTCATTACTTATTTATCTTTGAGTACTACTATTTCTTAAATTGATCAACTTCAAAACACTTTTCATGTTCAAATTATTGGTTGAACATTGTTACCTTCAAATACCCACTTGATTTCCATTTTCTTTCTTTCTTGTTTTATATTCTCTCCTTGCTTTGAACAATAATCAAACTCTCATTATGTTTTGAGAGAGCCTGGAAGACACATGAGGTAATGCTTTAAACCTTCCTCTTTCCCTTCATCCTTGTAATGGATGTATTAACACCCCACCCCACCACAGCTTTCAAGTTCAGTTGTTTCTCCCTAAAAAAATCCACCTTCTTACTTACATACACATTTTCTTAGACCTTTCACTAAACTTCTGTCAGATCTCAATATTTTATTTTAAGCCATGGAGACCAGCCCTGCTAATGACAAATATGTACCTAAATTAACATATTATTTGATCCATATTGTATCTCTATCCAGACAATTAATCTGTTCCAGATATGCAGTACAAGTCAGCTGTATATTAAATCAAGTTATATTTCTGAAGAGTGGCTAATCTGATGTAATACTGTGTGGTCTCAAAATATTTCATCCTTGACTGACTAGAATCCTCAGGCCTTATCATTCATTTATAATTGTTGTTAATGGTCATTCTTAAATGATATTTCTTCTGTGATGAACTGTACATTATTTCAAGACAGAAGTCTATGGGTTTTGTTCATCATTTTACCTTTGATAGCTACCATGCTTACTGAACTAAAGTAAATAAGAATAATGACCACAACATTAAAACATGGGAAAACAGAGCACTTTGGGGGAAACATGTTTTAAATAAACTAAAACAGATTCCCCATGAATTAACTTTCAAAAACAAAAGGACAAAGATATTGTCATGTTCTTCCTGTGCTTGGTTTTTGGCATTGCAAATTATAATAACACTAGAGGCCTGGTGCACGAAATTCGTGCATGAGGGGGGAGGGGTGTCCCTCAGCCCAGTCTGCACCCTCTCCAATCTGGGACCCTTTGAGAAATGTCCAACTGCCCGTTTAGGCACACCAGGATTGGACCTAAACAGACATCCCTCTCACAATCCAGGACTTCTGGCTCCCAACCACTTGCCTGCCTGATCACCCCCTAACCACTCCCCTGCCAGCCTTATTGACACCAAACTACTCCCCTGCTGACCCGATTTCCCCTAACTGCCCTCCCCTGCCAGTCTGGTTGCCCCTAACTGTCCTCCCCTGCAGGCCTGGTCACCCCCAATGGCCCTCCCCTGATGGCCTGGTCACCCCCAACTGCCCTCACCTGCAGGCCTGATCACCCACAACTGTCCTCCCCTGCTGGCCATCTTATGTAGGACATCTTTGACCATATGTGGGCAGCTATCTTGTGTGTTGGAGTGATGGTCAATTTGCATATTACTCTTTTATTAGATATGATTAAAATCACCCACCTAAGAAAATATTTATTATCTTCAATTCTTAATTATTTTTATAACTTAGTAATTCTCAGAATACTAAGGTAAAAATATATGTATCACACATAATAGATGTGTTTCACTTTACATTTAGTTATTATCTACCTTATTAATATTCTAAGTGACTGCTTTTTATAAAAAAATTTAAAAGATCTGGTAAACCATGATATTAGTTGTAAAGTTCTTTAAAGGCAAAATATTATCTTACTGAAAAATAGTATCAGTTTTTCTTTCTCCCTTCAATGAAAAAAAAAGACAAAAAACAAACAAACAAAAAAAACACCTGTTAAAGTAATTAAACAAGGAGGTAGCTCTAATGCCTTGGTAGTTTATGTAAGCAAAAGAAAACCTCAGCCAGAGTCAGTGCACTCAAACCCAAGAAAATGAAATTTAGGAACAACCATTGATAATAGCCTACAAAATGTTTTCCCAAATAAGGCAACTACTTAAGTTGTAGCTCAATGCCCTTGTTTTGCCTCCATGACTTCTGTACAAAAACTTCCCCTTTGCCTTCTGTCTGTGGAATACTCCTGATCATATTTGGTTTGGCACTGCCAATTCCAATTGATGTGTACTCAAATCAACTCTTGAAAAATATAGCATTCTCAGTTTCCCTTTGAATATGCCTAAAATTTCTGATCAAGCTATTTATTCAGTATTTCTTTTTCTTCAAAGTCTCTCAATAAATATAACCTAATAATTATATTACTTCACATCTGAGAAATTTTATTTTAATAGTGTTAAAAATACATAAATTCAAAATGCATACTCTTATTCCAGCTTCATACCAGTTTAATCCCTCCATTCTTAAGAGATCAGTCAGGGTGATTCATATACTGGTATGTACTAGGACTGATGATTATTTCTTAAGTATCTGGTACCAAAACAGGCCTCTGAAAATCTTTGATTAGACTATCAATTTATTTGCAGACAAAGCTAAACTTTCATTTAGCACACAAGTTCTCAATATCCCCAAACCACCTTAGGAAAGACTTCAGGTTTAACTACAACAACAAATCTTAACTTGGCAGACTAGAGACAGATGCAAAGAAGCTTGAGCAGTTCCACACCATGTAATTAATAGAAGGGATGTCAGAAACAAACAAACAAACTGAATTTTCATCCATCAGGTTAAATACATGGTCAGAAAGAGTATTGTACTGTTGTCAAGATCCTTTGGCCTGGTGACACAAAAATCATGCCAGCATTTTTGGTTAATATTGTTACTAAGATTTGTATATATGTGTATTATACTGTATTTATATAATTCCATTATATTACATAATTCATATATTTATCATATATATTATGTAATTCATTATATAATTGTACTAGAGGCTTGATGCATGAAATTCATGCAAGAGTAGGCCTGCCTTCTCCCAGCTGCCAGCATCGGCTTCCCTCTGGCACCCAGGATCCAGGCTTCTCTCACAGCTCCGTCTTTGTCTGGCAGATCGTCCAGAAGGACATCCAGAAGGACATCCAGAAGGATGTCTGGCCTAATTAGCATATTACACTTTTATTATTATAGATACTATATAATTCATATTATATAAAATTCACTTAACACTTAGAGAGTATTTCCTATGTACCATATCCTATGCTAATTCTGGAGATGCAAGAAGAGGTAGTCATAGCCTATCTCTGTTTAAAAGCTATAAAAAAAAGACTGGCCTTCAGTTCTAGTCCATAAACCTCTGATATAATGTCTTTTGATACAATGATTAGAATAGACAGACATAAAGCCAAGCTTTGCAAGTTTCATTTTACTCTCCTAGCCCTTCATACACAAATTTAGAAGGAAATATGCAAAACTGATGAGAAAATGGCTCATTTTCAAATGCTGATTTGCATAATGTTCTCTCATCATATTGTTTAGTTAAACTAAAACTAGTTTTAAAGTCATATTTAATTGATTTGTGTAACTGTGTAGTATTTTAAGTTCCTAAATGATGTTATTTTTATGGGTATATAAATTAACAAAAAGGTTATAGTTCACATAAAAATGATCTGGCATTAAATTTACAAAAAGCAACATTGAAGAATAAACTTCAATATAGCACTGCCTTCACATTGGAAATATATTTTTAACCTAAAGTTTAATCAACTGTAAACATAAAATAAAACCTCTTCAAAGATGCAATTTCTAAAAGAAAATCCTCCTACAGAGTATTTTTAAGCACTAATGGTGAATGTCATCTGACAAAACAGGCAGGAAAACAAGAAAGAAGATATAAAACCAGAGTTAGGAGAACAATTTCCTTTAGGAATTTTTGAAGATTATGAGAAAAGAAAGTAGTAAAAATTAGATCTAACCAATAAGACCTGAATGAATTCAGAACACATCAGAAAGAAGGATTTTAGAAGAAATACTTCTATCTTCTGACTGAAATTAACTTGATATTACCTGATTTCATTCTCTGTATTGAGATTTTAATTATTTTGTGCTTTTCTTAAGATTAATTCAAATAGAAAAAAAAGAAAAGGAAACCAAAAATTTAGATTACAAACCCTCACATTAATGTTATATGAGACAAATTATAACCATATCACACTAACAAAGCTTCTATAGATATAAAAATTAAGCCCTGAATAATTATCAAAAAAAGTATATAATATACAGAGAGGATAGGACAACAAGTAATGTGTCTGGGTGTGGGGGTGAGGGTAATTATGTATTAAGTTGACTTCATGCTAATTTTCCATAATAAAAATCAATGATTATGTCTACAATGGAAAGATCAGGAAGTAACAGAGTAGGTTTTTCATTATGTGTGTGTATGTATGCAAAAGGGAAATGAATAAAATATAAAATAATATAAAGTCAGCAGTTAACTTTAGCATGAAGTGGGGTAGGCATATGACGGTGATTTTTATAAGCATTATTGTATGTGTCCTTAATAACAAGATGTTTCAATTGATAAGATACAAAATGGGTTAAAATAAAGCAAACAACTTTATTTTTTTTAATTTTTTGAGAAAATTATGATAGGACATTCTTATTGGTAAAAACTTCCAAATAAACATGAGATACTGTGTTCTTGGGAGATATGTTTATTGTAGTTTATGTCATATGATAGTTCCTCAGAAATAGAAGAAAATGGTCTGAGTTTTCAAGCTAATACAGACAAAGACACCAGCCTTATCAGAGATAAAGTTGGTTTGCAGGTGGGCAAAGGGAGTGCCTTCTGTATATTTCCTAAGTTGGTTGCACTGAATGTCACCTACTCTTTGCGTTTGGGCAAAACTCTTAAGGTCTATGTTGAGGGCAGAGGGCGGGAATAAAGGGGGAATGGAAAGATAATTCTTCAACTGACAAATATGCAGAGGTGGAAGTGGAAAAATCCATGTAGTTTATTTTCTCTTAAAAACTTAAGTGAATAAATAGGGAATGACAATTGAATAACATTTCTGTTTTATCCCAACCAAAATTTTTAAAAATATATTTGAAATATAATATTCCAATAATATGATGTGTTCTTAAATGCATAATTTCTTCTTTTATACTCTTTCCATAAGTAACAACAATATAATTCATAGTCTCTAATTTACCTCCTGATAAAACACTACAAACATAAAATGTTACATTAAATTTTTCAGCTTTTATAACACATTTGATTAAAAGTAACAGATTCAAGTACTTGTTACTTTGCCTCTTAAGTAGGTCTTGGGGGAAAAAACTCATTACAAATCTCCCTGGAAAAAAAACTGTTGAAATCTGCTACAGGCTTCTGCCACCCATGCAATTGTGCATATGACATGGCAATGAAAACAAATGAGAGAATAAAATATAACCTGACAGTATTGCAAGAAACTGGGAGCTGCAATGTGTCATAAGTATGTCATAATAACTTTTCACAATTTATATAATAGCAGCTTGTAATGTAGTGTCCCCAGTTTATTTCCCATAGCCCAAACTGGAAATCTAAAGTATAATTTTCCTAAATAAAAATAAAATAAGGACCAAGGCTCCATGAACTTAAATAGTTTTCTCAAGATCATAGAATTTATGATGTTAAGTATCATAACATCAAGGTAGTGGTCAAACAAATAATTACACATATACTTTATCTTAATAGAAGCAATGTTTATGGCAAAACAGGTTTGCATATCTGACCAACTAATTCATATCTGAAATGCTTATTCTAAAAAATTGGGGGGCCTTCCTATGAAATAAAAATCATCACTTAATTTTGTATGTCATATTTTTTTCATGTAAAATGTGCTTAATAAAACATTATCACTGTTTCAATATGTCGGGTAATTTTTATACATTTGGACATTCATGAACTGTCACATTAGCTGACTCAGTGTGAAACCTAAGCCACACATAAGAATCAGGAAGCAAATGCATACAGTTCTTTAAAATGGGTGTGCTACTTTCTATCTCAGGACTTTAAGGGATGTATGTAGACAATAAATAAAAGGACTATAGTGGAGCCATTACTGTCATCTTGAAGTGGTAACATGACATATAAATAGGACACCTGTTAAACTAAAATTTCACATTCTGTGATATAACTTCAAGCTATAAAATCAAGGAAGTTGTTGTTTTTACTTCTAAAGAAGCAAACACAGATGTGTGTAGTAGTCCACAAAAGAGGCAATATTTTGACTGATATATCATTGGATCACTAGAAAATGTTTAATACATTTCCCTTGACAAACTAATCTTAAAAATATAGAAATATTAAATGTGACATAATGAAAACCATAACGTTTAAATGCAAAACAAAGAGGAGGCCATATCCTCTCTGAAAATCAAATGATTTATAGATTTGGAAATTTAATATAAATAATATAATTTTTAATATAAACAATTAATATAATTAAAGCAATGCTGTATTATTGAAAATGCAACCAAATATTTCAATACACTAGAATAGAGAGCCCAGACAGACCCATATATATTATATATTCCCATATTTATGTAGAAGCTGATAAAATATGACTACCCTAAAACAAAACGCTTGTTTATCTGAAAATCTACTTCCAATATTCAAAAAAGTTAATATAAACTGTATTCAATTTAAAATGTATTGAAGAAATTTGGAAAATTTGAGAGTTCAAATATGAAGCAGACTTCCTCCTTTGTGCATTAGAAAAACCTAAATTTAACATGTTGGAATGAACGCACAAGGTTAACACTGACTAGATGTATAGTACTTATTTGGGGAATACTACAAAACAGCTATATAATAAAGAGGGAATATGCTAATTTGTCCGTGATGGTGTCCCCATCACAACTAGTCTGTGGGCAGGGCCAGGGGCAGGGACTTCCGCCCCCAGCGCTAACATTGTGCTGCCTGTGTGCATCCCAGTTCAGCACTGGTATATCGCTGCAGGGGAGCGGGGAGCTGGGCTTGACTGGGAACCTAAGGCCACTCCCCTGCCCCATCTCTGGGCCGGGAGACCTCAGACTGTGCTCCCTGCCCTGGCACTGGGCCAGTGGACCTCAGGCCATGCCCCCTGCCCGCAGGGCTGGATGGGGTACTTCAGGATGCACCCTCCATCCAGTGGGTCTTGATAGGGGACCTCAGACCATGCCCCTCGCCCAGTGGGGCTTGATGGGGACTCCCGCCCAGGCTCCAGGCCAGGAGACCTCAGGCTGTGCCTCCTGCCCAGCGGATCTTGACAGGGGACCGACCTCAGGCTTTGTCCCTTGCCTGGCAGGATTTGACAGGGGACCTCAGGCCACACCCCCTGCCTCGGTGACAGGCCGAGGGACCTGAGGCTGTGCACCGCACAGCACCAGGCGGGGGTACCTGAGGCTGTGTTTCTCGCGGGAGGGGCATGATGAGAGTGGAGCCAGCCAGGTCTAGGTCTCGTCCAATAGGGGAGGGGCAGCTAGGTCTGGGTCTCCTGCATTTTCGAAGCTCGTGAGTGTGGTGGGTGGGAACTAGACTCTAGGTCCCCGACACACCCCAGACTCTGACAAGAGGGAGATTTTATATACATTTTACTAATTTTCTTTCATCCCTGACTCTTCTATTATAGAGAAAGGGCAAATAGCAATATTAAAAGATTTCTTCTCATTAATTCTCTTTTAATGTGCACGAATTTCATGCACCAGGCCACTAGTATGTGATATGGATTTTTTAGCTACATTTCTAGAATGATTTCATATTTCTTAAGACAAATAGCCTACCAAGGTACATAAAACATATGTTTGCTTTACATGAAATATGGGGAAGTGAGATATAGCCATGATGAAAAGCAGATCAATGCACCCTTCACAATGTGAAATCTAGAATTTCTAAAGCCCCACAGGAGCCTTTGTGTAAAAGAAGGAAGTGTGGGTTCCCTCCCGACTTTAGAAGTCTCTGTGGAGCTCTGTCTTGGGTTGATTGTAATTCAGGAAGCCCACTGTGCTTGTGAATGTCATCAAATAAAATCATCCCCGTCCTTTTAGACGTAGCATGTCCTTGAACATTTGTCTGTGGTGCTACAGCCAAAGACAAGTATGTGGAATCTTTCTGGGTTGTCTAAGAAAATCCTAGAAAAATGTCAAATAGCTTGCTTCTGAAGTATAAATTCTGACGAATTGAAAGTGACTGCTTGAGACAGTATGTCAAGAAGAAATCTTTAGTTAATTCTCTACACAGCTAGGAAAAATGCACTTATCAATTAGGCCGCATTCATGCTGTTTACTTGCCAACTCTGAGTTGTATTACTCTGAGACCAAGAATTCCTTAGAGGCCTTAATAGTTGGATGGGTAGTATCGCAAAAGCAGAGTCCTGGGTAGCATAAGCCAAACCAATATTTTCCTCATCTCTGAATTTCAATTATACAATAGTTTTTCCATTTATAGTTTAATGAAAGTAAGAATATTAGGCTTCTGCTATTATGCAAATACTGCTTGAAACGTTTAATATAGGAAGGCACTGGAGTTACCTTTATACGGAAAATACTCTTTGCATAAGATTTAGTCAATCTCTTAGCAGACTCCAGCGATAATAAGAACACGGATTTCTTTGCTCTACATGCTATTCTGAGGAGACATAAGGTTGGCATGAGGTAGACAGTACAGAAAAGAGTTGGGGAGCACTGTGGGAAAAAGCAGACAGTGGAGGAAAAGAGAAAGTGAAAGTCATCTGCAAGTCTAAGTCAAAAGGAAATTTTCCCTCGGGTGGATCCCTAATATTTGGACCAACATCAGTGGAGCTCACCATTCCATGAAACTCTTCTTAACATGATCAACTAGGTTTTTATACTATGGGATCACAATCTCCTAACATTCCTACTTTTAAATCTCTTAGCATGTCTGCTCTTCTATCTCATTTTCTGTTTTCCTCTTCTTGCTCCCCTTCTTTTTTATGCATGGATTATCACTTAAATCAATCACTCTTTAGAAAAACTCAATTTATCAATACTCTCTTCATTTGGCCTTTTGCTCTTTAGTCATCCAACAAAATCCCCACTCTAGTTTGACAGAATTGTCATTAATAATACTAGTGCAGACTGGAGCAAGACAAGTTCCTCATATATTGTGGTTAATAAATATGGGTAGATCTCCATTCTGTTTCTGAGACAACTCAGTGGTATAATTAGTGAAGAAGTGAAGGACATACTTTTGACTATGAAGCCCCAAGGCTAGTAAAGTTTAGCATCTTTTTGTATATCTGCTGGCCATTTGTATGTCTTTTTGGGAAAAGTGTCTGTGCAGGTCCTTGGACCATTTTTAATGGGAGACTTTGTTTTTGTTTTTGAACTAGTTTCTTATATATTGCATATTACTCTTTCTGTCTCTAATGACCGCCCGGACCCCACTTCTGCTCCGCAATAACTCCTCCATTTCTTAACCTTTAATTTGGGCATCTCTTTCCTTCAATCTTTGCCACCTTTTTCTTCACAGAAAATAAAAAAGTCCCTCAGATGAGTACTCACTCAAATTTCTGTTCTCCAACCCACAAACCTACAGATTTCTGGAAATCTGATTAGGGTTTTCTGTGCCATCAATGCTAACTAGTGAGGTAAACAACGAATGGAAGGAGGGTGGTCTTGGGTCCTCTGAAACAGCCTATCTTGACAGTGTTGTCACAGTTGTGACTGTGGCTGTGTCCCAGGCAGACAGTCAATGCTGGATGCATTTAGCCTTTATTTAATAAACCACTTCAGATCCAAAACTATCCTGACAACCTCACATTCTCACCTCTTCGTTATGAGTGCAAGGGACAGGAAGGGCTGCAATTAGGGTCCAGAATGCACAAAACTTAATCAATGGCTTTTCTTCTCTTTGCTACAGACTCATTAAACTCTCATTCCTAATACCCACAGGGACTAAAACAGTGCCTGCAATATACTGAACAGTTACTGTTTGAATGGAGTACAAATTAAAAACAAATTAATCTGACCACAATCTTATGTAATCATTATTATAGATTCTCCTCTAAATGTTTCAGACACTAATATGAATGTGAAAAAAGTACATGTAACTTTTAACAATTCTGAAATTAGAAAAATGAAATTATTTTAACCACTGTTATGAACATTTGTTCTCAAATTGTGTGTACATTATAGTTTTTTCATGAATGCTAAATTTAAGCACTTCCGGTTGGATCTAAAATTTTAATTACAAAAAGTGTAGTTTATAAAAGTACATTTTTTCACATCTTTCATAAATAAATATTCTCACAGAGATAGGTGGGTTATACTTTCACTTTCTCAATTTCATTAATCTAAATTATTTTTAAGTATATGTAATTGAGTGGCTGGGTAGATAATAGAGTGAAATCAAATTATTCAAAAGTAAAATGTTTGACTTTCTATATTTCACTAATATCAATTACTTATGACAGTCATTTCCCATTTTTCAAAACAATAGCATGTAAGTTTATACAAAGTGTCTGCCAGAGTGTAGAAGTTGTTCCTAAGGAAAAAAGGTAAATATAGATTTAAAAATTTTAATCCTATTTAATAAAAGAGAAACATGGTAATTAGCGTACGAACGCTACCCTTCCCATTGGCTAATCAGGGCGATATGCAAATTAACTGCCAGCCAAGATGGCGGCCGGCAGCCAGGCAGCTTGAAACTAACATGAGGCTTGCTTGCTTCAGTGATGGAGGACTCCAACGTTCCCTGCCTGCCTTGCCAGCCTCTGAGCCTGCAGTTTGAAACATTGTAACAAATATAGAAGCTAAACAAAACCCCAGAAACCTGCTTTCAGTGAGCCGGGATCTCAGAGCTGGAGTTATACATTGTTTCGATTATAGAACCCAAACAAACCAGATACCTGCTTTCAGCAGCAGAGGACTCAGAGCTGGAGTCAGAGCTAAAGCTGGCCCAGAATAAAAAGCAAAAAGAAAAAAAGGAGCAGTTGGGAGCTTCAGCCCTCAGCCCCTCACCCAGACTGGCCAGGCATCCCAGTGGGGACCCCCACCCTGAAGGGTGTGTGACCAGCTGCAAACAGCCATCATCTCCTCACCCAGACTGGTCAGGCACCCCAGTGGGGACCCCCACCCTGATCCAGGACACCCTTCAGGGCAAACCAGCCAGCCCCACCTATGCACCAGGCCTCTATCCTATATAGTAAAAGGGTAATATGCCTCTCAGCACCGGGATCAGCGGAGCCGAGAGGCCTCCCAGTACCGGGATCAGCATGACAGGGGGCAGCGCTCAAACCCCCTGATTGCCCTGCAGCTCTGTGTGTGACAGGGGGCGAGGCCACAACCTCCCTATCTGCCCTGCTCTGTTCGTGACAGGTGAAGGCGCCCCAACCTCCTGATCAGCCCTGCTCTGTGCCTGATATGGGGGAGCTCCCCAACCCCCTGATTGCCCTGCGGCTCTGTGTGTGACAGGGTGCAGCGCCCCAACCCCCTGATTAGCCCTGCTCTGTGTGTGACAGGGTAGAGCCATAACCTCCCCATCGGCCCTGCCCTGAGTATGAGAGTGGCAGCGCCCCAACCCCCTGATCGGCCCTGCTCTGTGGGTGATAGAGGGCGGTGCCCCAACCCCCCAATTGGCCCTACCCTGAGTGTTACTGAGGGTGGCATCGCAACCTCCCAATCCGCCCTGCTCTGTGCATGACAGGGGGTGGCGCCCCAACTCCCCAATCGGCCCTGCTCTGAGCCCGACCAGGGGCTGCACCTAGGAATTGGGCCTGCCCTCTGCCACCCGGGAGCAGGCCTAAGCCAGCAGGGCGTTATCTCCCGAGGGGTCCCAGACTGCAAGAGGGCACAGGCCAGGCTGAGGGACCCTCCCTTCCCCCCGAGTGCACAAATTTTTGTGCACCGGGCCTCTAGTATATATATATATTAATTATATATATATATGTGTGTGTGTGTGTGTGTGTGTGTGTGTGTGTGTGTGTGTTTGTGTGTTTTATCTGCAATTAATTTTTATTTCTAGGAGGAAAAATCCTCATAATTGCTAGATTCATTATGTCTGCTTTAATTATTCAAAATATTATTGCATTCACACTTTGCCAATCTTCACCTCTATTATCTATTACATATATATTTTACCAAAAATTTTCTCAACTACTGGCTAATTTTATGGACTCAGGCATGACATACTGGCTGCTCACTTGGATTTCTAAGCTAACTAAATTACCCTTCACTAAATTAATTCTTGGAACTTAATTCTATAATATGAACTGAAATTATGACCTAATTCCTTATAGAAAGGAATACAGTATACTACATAAATTTCAATGTTTATTTGTACATGCTACACATATTTTGATCCAATTCCTCCTCCTTTTCTACAAAACAGCTCTGAGTCTCTGGGATGTTCTTGAAACCAACAAACTTAGCTTATGCATATTCCTAAGTATATAAACTCACAAGAATCACAAAGCACCAAAAAACACATGTTATTAGAATAGCTTATGTATCAACTGACTTAATTTTTTGCTGCTAACTATTTCATTCATTTCAGATTTCTGACAAAAACACAGTAGTCTTATCTTCCACTGTCACCTGATTTTAGCAGAGGGAAGAAGGATGGAAGAACAAAAAAGGGAGAAATATAGAGTTTGGCAATTTAAAACTACAATATTAAAAAAGCAAAAAATACCTATGCATTTCATTACTTTAAATAATAGTAAAGTGACAATGTTTAGTGGCTATTACATACAATGAACTTATTTTTCTGTTAGTAGGGAATAAATGGTTATCTCTATTTATATTAAAAATATTATCAAAATAACCATAGAATAAACCCAGTTCCAGATACTTTTGTAGGCTGAGTGTTAATCACAAACAAAAATCCACTTAGAGATACGAAAACAAGTAAGCTCACAGACAAATGTAGTTAGAAAAGCCTAAGGACATGCAGGGACTAGACAGAAAAGGACTTGAAACTTTAGCTCAGCTTCTAACGCTCCTCCTATTTAATTTCTTTTTATGGAAACCAGTGATTATGAGAAAGCTCTCAATTAGGATTATGTGCTCTATCAGAATCTGGTGGTATTAAAGCAATTGGATAAATGCAGAAATCTGAATTTAGGAAGAGTTTTTGTAAATTCCATTTTTAGATGTCAAAAATATCTTTTGTTGCAGCATTATTGAATGCCTCTAATTTTTACATTTTATTTTATGCGATGGTGTCAATCAGGTTTCTCCAGGGAAACCAGACCAATAGAATTGTTCTATCATATATTATATATCTTTTCATGTTCAAAGATATTTATTTTAAGAAATTGGCTCCCATAGTCCTTGGAGCTGGCAAGTCTGAAATTTGTAGGTCAGTCCACCAGGAAGGAAACGCAAGCAGAGTGGGCACGGCAGTCCTGAGCAGCACCCTTTCTTCTTCTCTCGGACACATCAGGTTTTGCTATTAAGGTCTTTCAGGTGACGGCATGAGGGCCACCCGTATGACTGAGAGAAACCACCTGTTCTTAATCGTAACTGATTGTGTAGCTGCAAACTACATCTATCTTCACAGCAGTTCCTGCATTCGTGTTTGATTAAATAGCTGTGCACGATAGCCTTTACAACTTCAGAGAGAAAACCAACCATCACGGCAGTTATGTATGTATGAGGCACAACAGCATATATCATATTAATAGACACATGTGCTATGTTCTATTGCTTATGATGTTTAGTAGAAAGTATTTTAAGGTATTTAGATTTTTTATGGCATCACTATTTATAACAATCATAAATATATGGGATG
This sequence comes from Myotis daubentonii, assembly GCF_963259705.1. NCBI lineage: Eukaryota > Metazoa > Chordata > Mammalia > Chiroptera > Vespertilionidae > Myotis > Myotis daubentonii. The sequence goes on from NC_081841.1 coordinate 168,821,925, forward strand.
AGCTTAAAGACACCATTAAAATTTAACATTTTCAAGTATAAGCTAAGTACTCTCATTATAAGACATCTGAAATAAAATTTATCACTCAGTATATCTATACTTTTGTCTTATTAACTACTCTATTTAAAATGGTAAACATGCAATGCAATATATAGATGAGGTATTTTACAACTGTACACTTAAAACATATAAATATTATTAACCGTCACCCCAATAAATTTAATTTAAAATTTATAAAAGTAATGATTTTGATAACTACAAATCATATAATGTTTAAATGACTTAATATCTAGTAACTAATTTATTTCCTGAACATAGTTTCAAATTAGGAACTTTTTCTTTCATTACACAATATATTTAATATTTTTTACTTTGCAGATTCAGACCTTGCCATCTTTAGATAACTATCACATTATGTTACTTGCAGATATTTCAAATTCATATTATAACAATTAAATCACATCAGAACAATGTACCTTGACTTTACTGGTCTGTTTTGCTTTTACCATACTTTTTTTTTTTCCTATTTGTTTCCTATACTAGAACTACAATAAAAAACTTTATTTTGATTATCTTTTATCATTATTTTTTTTAAATGACATTTTGTGTTAGACAAAATACTGGTATTACTATTATTGTTGTTGTTACTGCAATTTATAAGTCCAATGAACAATAATCTATTTAATGTTATGAATGATAAAATATGAGATGTGTTACTTTTTCGGATCATGAGCATGCATAGAAGGCTTAATGTGGCTACATAATTACAATCAGCTGAAGAGTATAGCATTCATTCTCTACAATTTGCAGTTGCATTATTTCAGTTAATAAGGACTTCCTGTTATTCCAATATTTCAAGAAATATGAATTTCATTTCAGTTTTGTATTTTTATCCAATTTATTGGGGTGACATTGGTTAATAAAATTATAGAGGTTTAAATTGTATAATTCTATAATATATCATTGGTATATCGTAATATGCATTTTTAATCTTTTGGTCAACTATGTCTTTATCTCCCATCTTCATATTTTAAATGAACAGTTTAAAATGTTATGTAAGTAATTTGTTGGCATAGTCACAGAAGGGATTTAGAGACTTACCTGCATTCTTTTTTTAATTTACCTTTTCATTAGCGCCTACAGGGGGAATTAAGAGATGACTTTGGGATCTAGGCAACTAGATAGAGACGGTGGAAAGAAAATCAGTTTGAAATTGCAATGGCAAGGTTGTGTGCTTTTAGCAATATTCAGGAACAAACAAACAAAAAGCAGCAAGACAGTTGCTATAAGAAATAAGGAGGATGCAGAAAGGTTTCTGCTGTTATAAATCCAGAAATGGTAACAGTTCATTGATCCTCATTTGGGCATCTAAATGAGTAAAGAGGATTTTGAAAAAATATATTTTCCCCATCTGCAAATTGTTTGCCTATCTGGAATGAGGTCAGGAAATAACATTTTTACAAAAGTCAGGTCAACTGAGCAACTTCACTGCTAACAGCACCAACTTAGAAGAGGTTCAGGTCTGAGCCCGTCTGGGAGAGGGGGCTCCGTAAGGAGACCTGACTCAGCTTCCCAGGTTTTCTTTAGATGGGTCATCACAACAAATGGATACCAGGCAGCTTTCCTTTTCTCCTCACATGCAATTTTGAATATTAGTTTTCCCGAATTCCACATTTGAATAGATATTGAAATATATTGTACCCATGCTTATATTAAAAATTAAAACTGAAACTTATAAATACAAACAGCAGAGTGGTGGTTGCCAGAGGAAAGGGAGTGGGAGGAGAAGGGTTTCCTAATAGGAAATGACAGGAGATTTGACTTTGGGTGGTGGCCACACGGTGCAATATACAGATCTTGTAACATAGAAACCCACATCTAAAACCTATAGGGTCATATTGACCAACTAGAGGCCCACTGTGCAATTGAAATCGCGCAGGAGGCACCCCGCCTGGGCCTGGGACCCGCGCCTGACCTGTGTGTGTCAGCTGGGGTGGGGGCAGGCGCTCCTGTGTGTTGTGTCTCCACTCTGGCCTGCCCGGAGCCCCAGCCTCCCCGCTGCTGCTGGGGTGGGGGCAGCACGCAGTCCCCTCCTGCCCATCTGCACACACAGCTCCTCCTGAGTGGTCCTGATGCAGCCTGCTCCTGAGCGGTCGTGATTCTTGGCTAATTAGCATATTCTTTGTGTGTGTGTATATATATATATAGATGTCACCGCAATCAATTTAATAAATAAAATTAAAAAGACACATATGTGTGTGGATGTTTTTCTTTCATTTTTCATATTAATATTAGAATTTATACACAATGTTAATGTCCTGAATACATTTCAAAGTTTAAAGCACTTAACATTGATTCTTTGGGTGGAAACAATTCTCTGGTAGAGATTTCTATACTGCTATATTACTTTTCTATGAATGCGTTAACAAATGATCACATTTATTAGCTGAAAATAACACATGTATTAACTAACCTCTGTAGTATGGAAATTCAGTAGAGCTCACCACATTTTCTGCTTAGAGTCTCCGAGGGCCGAAATTGGTGTCATCCAGGCTCTGGGTATGAGGGAGCTTCCAAACTCTTTCTGGTTGTGGAGGCATTAGCTCCTGGGACTGAGGTCTGCATCCTTGCTGCTTCTTAGCTGTTCCTAGAGGTTGCTTCTTTATTCTTAAACTTTCCAAGTGTCTCCAGTACCTCTGTGCACCCCACCAATGGTGGTTGGACTCCCTTCCCCTCAGACTCACAATCTCTCCAACCTCCCTTCTCCTGCATCTCGGCCTTTTTCTTCTAGCTGGAGACATGCCTCTGCTTTTCAAGACTTGTCTGATAAGACTGGGCCCACCTGGATAATTCAGGATCCTCTCATTAGTCAAAGGTCCACGCTTTTACATCAGCAGAGTTATTTTTTGCCACGCAACTGAACATTCATATGTTTGGGGCCTGATGAGCTCAGTTGGTTTACCTTAGCATTTGTTTATTTGTCATATTTTCCAAAATATGAATGTGTTGTTTACCATTATCTAATATAGCTATTCTAAAGTGAAGAAACATTTTTATGTTGTTTCTATTTTACAAAGTTATGTTTTAATTGTAAAAAAAAGGGAGAAACAAATTTAAACTAGATTTTTTAAAAAGTCCCTGAAGTCTACCCAAATAATATTTTAGATATTAATGTAAAACAATAAATGAATTAAATATTATAGTGATATTAAAGGAAATATTTCCTTTCCACTTTTTCATTCCCATTTCCTGAGAAAAAAATATTATATGATCTTTAATTCCTTGATGTTCTGTCCTTTTTAAATCCTCATTGCTAAGACCTTAAATTGATGCTGACTAATAGCAATGAGTGTGTGCTGGAATATTCTTTTGATAATTAATATTCTGATTGGGCATTCCACTTAAATATTCAGTTCCTATTTCCCATTTATTCCTTCAGAGTACATAATCTTCTTAAGCCAGAAAAAGGATGTGGTAACTTGTACCTTTCAATGTGTGTTTTCCCCTTTGCCACTTAAATATTTTTTGTAGACCTATTTTACACAGTACAAATAAGACAATGAAAAACTGCTGGACTGGAAAAAACATTGCAAGACTGGTCATCACTCTAAGCAGGTTCCTTGAAAATAATATTGATCAGTCCTAGAGGTACTTATTTATAAACAACTCTTCAAGTTTATTTTATTTTATTAAAGTTTACTATTTCCTGAAGTGTATGAAATAAAAAGTAAAAATAGCTTTTTTGTTTCAGATTTTTTACTTAATTTTATTCCACTTTTATCCCATCTTCAAACTATATAAATTAGTTAAACACATGGAAACTTTCGATAGTTTTAAAAGCACAAAGTTCTTCTTAATGAATGCTGACGATTATTGAGTTCATTGATGAGGTAGAAACTCAACTGGTACAACATGAACTGATGTTAACAGTAAGAAATCATGTGCCTCTATTTTGGGATTTAATTTCTTTGCAGTCTGTCCTTTAGTATTCAGGATATTTCTAGATGATGGATATTCTAAGAGGAAGGCAATATCAAGCTGCAGACATGCCTGAACACACTGTGGTAATTTATGGCCTGCTTTCTTGGTGCTAATGTAATGAGCTACATCATATTTGAGGTTCTGAAGATAAAGAAACTGTCATTTCAGCATTTTGACATGGAATGCTATTAGGAAAATAAGCCATTTTCAGAAGGATTAAAGCCATGCACGTTTTTTATGTTATTATATATAAATATAAGTGGTATTAGACTAACCATGTAATAAATTATTTTTAGCACATTACCATTTAAAATGATAATAAAATATTTATAAAAATCAAGAGCTAAGTGAGCATTGATATTTTATGTCTTCTCTACCCATAATATATGGAATAGATTTAAAACCAAGCAATTTATAGTAAAGTATTAATAATATCTGAAAGTTATATATATTCTTATACATATATTCACATGTACATGTACAGGGACACAATGACTAGATCACATTTGAATTATTTTTTCTTAAAAAAATGGAAATTTAAGCCAGGAAAGCACATTAAGTTAAATAGGAAATTATGTTTCAGAAGAATAGCCATCTTCTCTGATGGAATTATATGTACATACATTTGCCTTTGTAAATCTGTCAAATATTATAAAAGCTTTATCATGCTTTCTACAGATCAACCTGCAGTGATGAAAAATCCATTCCTTTATCTTCCCAAGTATAAAACTTTATGTATGTCTCACACCAATTGACATTTTTCTAGTACCCAATTAAAATTTTATCACCAGTAGAAAAAACATGATGCAACAATTTTTTTCAGGTAGTTGAATATTTAAACATCTCATTCTTCCCATGCATGCTAATCTCAATTGACACATCAATGTCTTAGTAAAAGATTGATTTCTGTTCAAACAACTGTTATATCACTAAAAAATTGGAGATAAATATAATTTTTCTTTTATTACTTTTTCAAAAGACTACAGCATTGATTCAAATACAACTGCTGCCTGAAAGTCCACTCATTTCAGAGTGCCAGGGACCACAGATACAAAAAACAGCAGGCATTTGTTTAATGTATAGTGAAGGCTTGTTTTTTGTATACATTTTTTATAGTGGGTCATGTGAAAAGATTAATGAAAAAGTTCACGTCAACATTACAATTTGATTTTATTTGTTAATGCATGTTTTCTCATAGCTTTTGCTAGCTAAAGGTATTCCTAGAGATAGTATTTAGGCTTCAGTTGTATTTCAGCACCAGGCCCAGAAAAGCGGTAAAACAAGGTGGGAGAAGAAGGACCAGTTGCAATGACCAGTGATCCCCTGCTCTGGTGCTGACCAATCAGTAAAGATCATGACTCTGAAAGGCCACACCTGGAAAGCTAATGAATATTTTGCTGAAACCCTCCCTGAGACTTCACCTAAAATTCCTACCTGCGAGACAGATAAAACCCTCAAGACAAAGGGCCCAGTACCTGCTTTCCCTCTGGGGAGCACACCCACACCTTTCCCTTTCCCCTCTTCTTCCCCACAGGCACACATATTGAAGTGGAAAATAAGACATCTGGGAGGGCTAGCTATCTGAATCTGTGCCAGTAACCTGTCTTCTGACTTTTACTAATTGATAATTAACTTCATTCTTATCTGGGATGCCTGTCCTGCCTTGCAGAACCTGTTTCCAAGAATATTCCCATTTTACAGAGACCATAAACCATGAACCATATACAACCCCTGGAGGGGCTGGCGCCAGTGCTGGCAAGCCTCTACTGGGTGTGGTCTCACTTCCCCCATCCCAACTCGGGGGGGGTGGGGGGCTGCAAAGTCCGTGAAAAGTTCGGAAGCCTGATCCATATTTGGGGGACAAAGGAACTAAAGGGTATAAAGGGAAAGCTTCATCCATATTCATCGCTCAGGATTTGGAGACTGACTCCCCTGAATCACGGCACTAGAGCAATCTGCAATAAAGGCTACTTTTCTGAAAATATCCTCTTGAGTGCCCAGCTGATTAATTCTCCCGAGCCACCTGGCAGCTTATCTGCAACAATATCTTAATAATATCAAAGAAAGTGAAATCAACAAAATCTTAATGCTCTACCAAAATGGATATTACTGATACAGTTGGTAAACTGAAATACCTAGGCAATAATATTTTGTAATATATTATTTTTTTGTTGTCTCAGATGTTTTACAAATTTCTCAGTGTCTACACAGGGGTTATGTTATCTCTCATTGCAGTAGTTTTCCCTTAGGAAAAACAACATTTCTGCAATAGAACAGTGACATCATACACAATTAAATGTAGCGAATTGAAATTATCTCTTTTTTTTCTTTTGAAAATGCCTGGGGGACTTAAATCCATAGGGTACAGCTATGAAAGTGACATTAGACCAAGAAACTGGAACTAATACTCAAGCTTCCAAACCAATTCAGAGAATAACAGAGGCAGATAAAAATGTAACTTGCTCTAGTACCAAGATATAGTTCAGAGAAGAGTCATCTAGTAATTAGTGCTGGTCTGCTCTGATAATTTCTGTGAATTTTCCAGATAAGGCAGGGACTTGAGTTCACCAGCAATTCTCTACTCTCCTTAGAATGTAAAGTCAAGAGTCAGTGTCAGATTACACTGGTGATGTTAATTAAGTTTTCAATGACTATGTCTACCTCTGGCATTTTGCTAATCTCTGAACATGTATATAATGTCATAATCACGTTTCAAACTCATTGTTTTTAAGAAAAATTAGGAGTGTATCGCTGTGTCTCTTAAAGTTTAATCACACTCTTCAGTTTTATATTTACCTTATTTCATGATAATAACAATAATTGGGCATCTATCATGTTTCTGGCATGACATCAGTGTCAACATTAATAAAATGTACAATCCCTTTCTTTAAAAAGTTTATCTTTTTCCAGGGAAAAAAAGTAAAACTTTTCCCTTAGATCTCTCTTCACCTTACATTTCTAGTCTTGTCAGGCAACCAATTCTACTCGTATGGACAATCTATTAATGTAATTATCATTAAAATTCTTAATCTTCTTCTTATTATTATCTTTCTTTCTTTCTTTCTTTTTTTTTTTTTTTTTTTTTGGTGCCTGTGACCGGAATAGAACCCGGGACCTTTCAGTCTGAAGGCCGACGCTCTATCCACTGAGCCAAACCAGCCAGGGCTATTATTATTATTAATGGCTCCCAACAAGGGTATGGTTAAAACAGCACCCTTAATATACTGTTAGTGCAATATAAGCATAATAATTACTTATGGACAACTTGTAGAAAGCTTTATTAAAATAGTAAATACTGCCTCACTGATGTGACTGTGGTTGAGCTTTGAATCCATGAACCTGGAGGTCAAGGCTCGATTTCAGGTCAGGGCACATTGGATTGCAGGCTCAGTCCCCAGTAGGGGGTGTGTAGGAGGCAGCTGATCAATGATTCTTTCTCATCAATAATGTTTCCATCTCTCTCTCCTCTTTTCTGCTCTCTGAAATCAATAAAAATATATTTTAAAAAATGAAAAATGCCAATCTCATAAACCCAGACATTCTATTTATAGATTTTTTTCTATAAAAACTAGCCCATCGGGCGATATTGCCACAGTAGGCTGCCTGCTGCTTCTGCAGAAGCCAGCAGGAACCACAGCATGCCACCGGGAACCACGCTGCTTCCACGGGAGCCTGGTGGCTTCCACGGGAAGTGGAAGCGAGCTGCCAGTGCCCACGGGAGCCGGGAAGAACCCGTGCTGCTTCTGCAGAAGGTGGGCCTGCCATCCCCTCTCCGGGCCTACGCTTGGCCGTGGAGGCTGAGGGCCAGGCCCCCTGTCCCTGTTTGTGTCAGCACCGGCTCCAGGGGGCCGGCCCAAGCTGGGCATGGTGATGAAGTAAGCATTCCGCCAGGCCGTTCATGCTACCCAGCCTCAGCGGCTGCCTCCCCAAGACTGGGGGACTCCAGCGGGGCTGAGAGGACTGGCCGCCGCCATCTTGTGGCTATGGGCACCGCCATCTTTTGTGATGGAGTGATGGTTAATTTGCATATCACCCTTTTATTAGATAGGATATATATATATATATATATATATATATATATATATATATATATATTTCCTAATGTGAGAAACATAAGGTTATTTACTATAGTATTTTCTTATAACAGAAAATTTGAAAATATTATGAATTTCCCTAAATTGCACATTAAATAAATTATAATGTGTGTGACTATATTTATCTACACACACACACACACTCACATATAGGTACATACAAAGTATAATATCATCACATTAACAACATTAGGGTCATCTTTTATATATTATTGGGGAATACTCTTGTTAAGTGCAAGATGTAGAACCATATATGTGGTATTGCAGCCATGTATGGCTGATTAAAAAGGGGTCATTTGGAAGAATAGATATACAGATCTGCTTAAATATATAGAGATACACAAGGCATACAGAATAATGTGTTGTAATTTTAACCCCTTGGAGGTGAATTAGTTGTCTATTAGACAGGAAGAGATAGAGAAGTTCTTACTTTATATTCTCTAAGCTTTAGATAGTTGAATTACAGGAATGTTTTAATAACAACAAAAAACAATAAAAAATCAAATAGCTTATCTTCCTTCTTTCTATCTGAGTCTCTCTTAAGTTTCTCATTTGATTAATACCTGTTTTTCCCTAATAAATTCTGGGGCATTGGAATGCTAATTTCATTAGTTTAAAATGTAGAACTCGGACCCCCCCCCCCCCTCAACTGATAGGCTCACATAATTAAGATTCAATGTAACTGAAACTAAGGCATTTATTATACTTCAATATAATAAATAGTTGAACCTAAGGAAGTTTACATGTTACCACCATTTAGGAATTTAAAACAAAAATTGACATTTAAATAAAATTTAAATGATACCTAGTTCTAAAAACATAAGAGAAAATCACAACCAGTTTTATTTCCTTATAGCCATCAAAAAGAATTCCTAAATAAAAGGCTGAGCTTTTTAGTATGTGGATAGGTCATTACTTTAATGTTAGTTATTTTCTCCAAATAAATATTTTAAGAAAGTTTGGATATTTTGATTATCTGGCTAGAACCTGAACTTTGAACTTATTTTAGGAATAGTTGGAAACCTCTACACAATATTTTAAGGATAGGAATCAAACTTATAGAAATAAAAGGATTAACATCCTGCTATTAGAAAAATTTTAATAGTTTAAGTAGGTAAACATATAAATTACAGAGTATATATATATATATACATATATATATATATGTAAACATATGTATGTAATTGAATATATATATACATACATGTATATACATACATACATACATACATACATGTATATGCAACTGAAATGATTACCCACCAGTAGTAAAAACAGTTGCAGAAAGCATCACAGTGCTTTCATTCTAGGTAGTAAGGCATCACATTCATTTATTCATAAATATTTTTTTAAATACATTTTATTGATTTTTTACAGAGAGGAAGGGAGAGCGATAGAGAGTTAGAAACATCGATGAGAAACATCGATCGGCTGCCTCCTGCACACCCCCTACTGGGGATGTGCCCGCAACCCAGGTACATGCCCTTGACCGGAATCGAACCTGGGACCTTTCAGTCCACAGGCTGACGCTCTATCCACTGAGCCAAACCTGTTTCAGCCATTTATTCATAAATATTAATGAACACCTATTATATATCAGTGGTCTAGAAATAAAGCAAACAAATTAATGCCTCCATGCAGTTTACAATCGGGTAGTAAAATAATGACAATAATAATATCAATAAATAAATCAACCATATATATACATTATATTGTGAGGTAAATATATCTATGAAAAATACACAAGGTAAAGAGATGGTAAGAGGTGGTTCAGTTTCTAATAAGGTGGTCAGTGTTGACCTCATTAGAAGGAACATTGAAAACAGCAAGGAAGAAAGCCTTGCATCTATTTAGCAAAACTGTTCTATGCAGAGGTAAAAGCCACACAAAGTTATGACTTCATGTCTGATCTGTTTGAGGAATAGAAATGGAGCCAATATGGCCAAAATCAAGTGAGCAAAAAATATGACTTGGAGATGAGATCAGATCAGTGCATAGATAAAAGTGGGGGGTGGGGTGGACAGGGCATTCCATCTTCTATTGTGAAATAAAATGGGGAAATATTGTAGAGTTGTGAGGAATTACAGCATCTAAGACACATATTAAGAGACTCTCTTCCTAGGCTAACTTTCAGATGGAGGTGGGGAAATTTGCATATTAAATTCCCCCAGAAATTCAGCCCCTGAGTAGGACATTTGCATGCAGGAAGTCTATTGAGGAGCAGTGTCAAGAACAACATCTGTGAGGAGTGAGAAATGCAGGTTTGGGGAGAAAACTAATTTCAAATGCTATTAGCATCAAATGATGCCAGGTTGTTGTGAAACTGGGACATCCCTGATGAATTGGCTCCAATATGTGGTGCAAGTCACCTCCAGAGAGGAGGCATAGTCTCAGGAAAGGAAGTTACCTCTGGCTGAGGAAATAGCCAAGAGCAGGATTCAACTATGACCTGTCAACAAGCAACATTTCCAGCAGATATGGGAATGAATGTACTTATTCTGAAGGAGAAACCCAGGCACTTCACAGCAGTACCCACTACAGTGCACAGGAATGAACCATGCAGAGGAGATTAAGGCTATCAAAATGATCCAGTAAGTTGGACGAGTATGGTGGAAGAGAAAATGTGATTCTAGATATATTTTGAAAGTAGAGTCACCAATATCATCTGAGAGACTTAATGTGAAGTGTGAGAAAAAGAGTTAAAATGACTCAAAGGTTTTTAAGCTGTGCAATGTAAAGAAAAGAATATCCATTAACTGTTATGGGAAACAAACATGAAAGTAGAACAGGAAAGAGGGGGAAAGTGAAGAGTTCAATCTTATATGACTTAAGGATAGCTATAAAATATCCATGTGGAAACCTCTTGAAAACTGGTCAATGATTTCCTTCAGACACCTATACTAGGTATATAATTTGTAAACATTAACATATAAATGGTATTTAACATCAGAGGACCAGATAAGATAAAGTGGATATAAGTAAAGCAGACAGGGTGGATTAATTTAATCCAAATTTAAAGGTCAGAACAACCCAGCCAGCATGGCTCAATGGTTGAGCATGGAACTATGAACCAGGAGGTTATGGTTCAAGTCCCGGTCAGGGCATAAGCCCATGTTGCAGGCTCCATCTCCAGTGTGGGGCATGCAGGAGGCAGCTGATCAATGATTGTTTGATCACTGATGTTTCTATCTCTCCTTCCTGATTCCTCTCTGAAATCAATAAAAATATATTTTTAAAGAAAGGTCAGAACAAAAATGAAGAAAGGACAAGGGTGTAAAAAGAAAATTAAAAAATAGAGAGGTGAGAAGAAACCAGCATAAAATTGCTTCCAAAAAGCTGATTGAAGAAAATGGTTCTAGGAGGAGGAGTGATTAACAGGTCAAATGCTTCTGAAATGCTAAATGAAAAGCAGATTGAGAATTGAGGATGACTTCACAATGTGGATGTCACTTGTGTCCTTGACAGGAGGAGTTTCATTAATAAATATGGAGCTAAAATCTGATTGGAATAAGCCAAAGAGAGAGAAATAATTGAAAGGAATGGATGACAGTAGAGGAGGAAGGAACCATTACAATAAGTAACTAGTGAGATAAGTGGGGACATAAGGTTTGTTTTTTTTAAGATGAAAAAAAGTATAGATATCTTTATGCTAATCAAATTATCTAAAGAAAAAACTGTATGATGTCATATAGAGATAATTATTGCTGGAGATATGACCTTGAGTAAGCCAGAGGTGCTGGGATTTAATGTAGAAACACATGAGTGTATGTGTGGAAGGTAGAGATAATCACCTTAGGAATGAAGGTCAACAGTCTATAGCAGCAGGAGAGATGGCAGAGTATATGTAGTGTATCCAAGTAATGTATACACACACTTTGAATAATTATAAAGGCAGTTTTTATTAAAATACATTCCACTTTCAAAATTGAGCTATCAGCTGTTAAAGTATGTATACATTTTGGGGACATCCTGTATTATTAAAGATATAATATGATCATTAATATGAGTGGATATATTTACATTCTCAGTGAAATATTTAAGGTTATTTACTGAGATTGACTTTGGGAGAAGAGGTATTTAGATATTACTCAAACCTCACAATTTTCTCTTCCTTGGCCCCTTCAGGAACAACATGCACAAATTTCATCTTCAAGAAAACTACTTTCTTGCTCATATTTTCCTGTTCTTCATTTTTTTTAAATCAGAGGAAAAGTCCGTGGTGCAGACTTCTTCACTTTAATTCTGCACTTGCCTTTCAAATGTGCCATTAAAAGGACAATGTTAAAAATTGCTGAGTGACTTTCTCATTCTTCCCAATATAATTGAAACATCAGCATGAATTTCCCCAGCTCAAAATCACAAAACCTGTCATTATTTAAATGGTTCAGTTGAGTATTCTCACAAGTTCAACATTTTATATTTACACATATGGAGTGACTAGAGGCCCGGTGCATGAAATTCGTGCACAGGGGCGGGGGGGGGGTCCTCAGCCCAGCCTGCACTCTCTCCAATCTGGGACCCCTCAGGGGATGTCCGACTGCTACACAAGGATCAGGCCTAAACTGGCAGTTGGACATCTCTCTCACAATGCTGGTTCCTAACCACTCTCCTGATTGCTCCTAACTGCTCCCCTGCCAGCCCAATCACCCTAACTGCCCTCCCCTGCAGACTTGGTCCCCCTCAACTGCCCTCACCTGCCAGCCATCTTGTGACAACGTGGGGGCGGCCACTTGTGATGATGTGGGGGCAGCCATCTTGTGATGTGAGGACATGAGAGTCAATTTGCATGTTACCTCTTCATTATATAGGATTCCCCAAAAGGTTATTAAACAAAGAAATGACTGGTTCAGGATTTAAAAGCTGGTCAAGAGGTTGGTTCCACAAAACTCTAGTGAAAATAAATAATAGTACTTAATAATACTTTGTGTTTAATTTTATTAGTAAAACAAACACTCATTTTAAATTGTTTTGAATTATGATCTAAAATTGAAGTGGATATGGTCTGAGCTATCCTTACATATATGAATTCATAATATACATTTTTCAAACGTTGTTTTAATTTTAATAAGCTTTGAATGTTTTCTATGAGTTTTCAAAATGAACCTGATGTCATGACAATGATTAAGTGCAGGATTGGAAAATTCTCATTACTACACAGCTCATTCTGTCACCTAGATATTTCAGTAAGGCCTGGAAAAAAAGTAGGCCAGTTTTTCTTCTCGAACTATCTCCATTTCTTGTTTTCCTTCCTCTGTGTCTTTGTGTGTTTATTATGTGTGTGTGCTCACACATTCATGTGTGTTTGTCTGAGTGTTTGAAGGAGAAAACAATGAAGAAAAAAACATCAAACAGACCGTCAAACTTCAGAGGGAAGGCAGGGGAGGGTGTGGGGGAGGGTAAGAGATCAATCAAAGGATGTGTATGCATGCATATAAGCATCACCAATGGAAACAGGCAGGAGGGGGGTGAGGGCATGTGCTGGGGGGTGGGAGCAGCAGGAGAGAGGTCAATGGGGTGAAAAGGAGACATATGTAATACTTTCAACAATAAAGAATTTCAATAAATAAATAACAATAAACCTATAGCCTCTAAGTAGGCCAAAAGCACTATGCAAAACTAAAGCAACATGTAAAAAGGATTTCAGCTTTACCCACCTTTCAGTAATAGTTATGTCCTTTCTGGCTCTTAGGATTAATTATATATTCTTGCCATGCTCTCTAAACACTTTAGTAAAATGAACTGTCATTTTTCTCTAAGAACAATGGATAATCCAAGATGCATTGTTTATTAAGGAGTTAAATCATAAATTTAAAGTTTTGCAAAGCATAAAGATTGAATAATGGCAGTTAAAAAATTTTAAGGACACATGTAAGTAAACGAAATAGATCAACTGTATTAAAATGGTTACCTGTGATTGGGGAGATAAATGGGAGCAAACAATGGGATATTATCAAATGATTCTATCTATCTGTCTATCTATCTATCTATCATCTGTCTATCTATCTAACTTTGCATTTATACACAAGGAAATGAAGCTGATGATAATGGCTTGGATAGGACCAAAATAAAAGTGAACCTGGTAAGAGTCATACTATGAAATCAGCCCTCAGCATTTAAGATAAAAAGAAAGTATTATAATAGTACTAGAGGCCCGGTGCACAAAAATTTGTGCACTTGGGGGTGGGGGGATACCTCAGCCCGGCCTGTGCTCTCTCGCAGTCTGGGACCCATCAGGAGATAACGACCTGCTGGCTTAGGCCTGCTCCCAGGTGGCAGAGGGCAGGCTTAATCCCTAGGTGCAGCCCCTGGTCGGGCTCAGAGCAGGGCCAATTGGGGATTTGGGGTGCCGCCCCCTGTCATGCACAGAGCAGGGCGGATTGGGAGGTTGTGATGCCACCCTCAGTCACGCTCAGGGTAGGGCCAATTGGGGGGTTGGGGCACCGTCCCCTGTCACACTCAAGGCAGGATTGATGGGGAGGTTGTGGCGCCACCCCCTGTCAGGGCACAGAGCAGGGCCCATCAGGGGGGTTGGGCAGCTCCCCCCTGTCACGCACAGAGCAGGGTTGATCAGGGGGTTTGGGAGCTCCCCCCTGTCATGCACAGAGCAGGGCCCATCAGGGGGTTGGGGAGCTCCCCCCTGTCACTCACAGAGTAGGGCCGATAGGGGAGTTGGGGCACCGCCCCCTGTCACACACAGAGCAGGGCGGATCAGGGGGTTTGGGCGCCGCCCCCTGTCACACTCAGGGAAGGGCCGATGGGGAGGTTGTGGCCCCACCCCCTGTTACACACAGAGCTGCAGGGCAATCAGGGGGTTTGGGCGCTGCCCCCTGTCACGCTGATCCTCGCGGCTCTGCTGATCCTGGTGCTGGGAGGCATATTACCCTTTTACTATATAGGATAGAGTCCTGGTACATGGGTGGGGGCCGGCTGGTTTGCCCTGAAGGGTGTCCTGGATCAGGGTGGGGGTCCCCACTGGGGTGCCTGGCCAGCCTGCGTGAGGGGATGATGGCTGTTTGCAGCTGGTCACTCACCCTTCAGGGTGGGGGTCCACACTGGGGTGCCTGGCCAGTCTGGGTGAGGGGCTGAGGGCTGTTTTCAGGCTGGTACTGAAGCTCCCAACTGGTCCTTTTTTTCTTTTCTTTTTTTTTTTATTCTGGGCCACCTTTAGCTCTGAGGCTCCAGCTCTTAGGCCTCCGCTCCTGAAAGCAGGTATCTGGTTTGTTTTGGTTCTGTAATTGAAACTCTGTATCAACTCCAGCTCTGAGATCCCAGCCGGCTGAAAGCTGGTTTCTGGGGTTTTCTTTAGCTTCTATATGTTACAATGTTTCTTAAACTATAAGCTCAGAGGCCGGCAAGGCAGGTGGGGAACGTTGCAGTCCTCCGTCACTGAAGCAAGCAAGCCTCATGTTCAGTTTAAGCTGCCTGGCTGCCGGCCGCCATCTTGGCTGGCAGTTAATCTGAATATCACCCTGATTAGCCAATGGGAAGGGTAGCGGTCGTACGCCAATTACCATGTTTCTCTTTTATTAGATAGGATGATAGAGGCTTGGTGCATGGGTGGGGGCTGGCTGGTTTGCCCTGAAGGGTGTCCCACATCAGAGTAGGGGTCCCGCTGGGGTGCCTGGCCAGCCTGGGTGAGGGGCTGATGGCTATTTGCAGGCTGGCCACGGCCCTGGGCAACCCAAGCTCCAAGACCCTCTTTGAGTTGAGGCCACAGCGGCTGGAAGCAGGTATATGGGATTTATTTATCTTCTATAATTGAAACTTTGTTGCTTTGAGCGGAGGCCACAGCCGGCCAGGGCAGGTGTGAAGTTTGACTTCCTCCATCACTGGGGCAACCAAGCCTCCTGCTTGCTCCAGCTCCATGGCTGCCCGCTGCCATCTTGGTTGGGTTAATTTGCATATAGTCACTCTGATTGGCTGGTGGGCATGGCTTGGGGCATAGCGGAGGTATGGTCAATTTTCATGTTTCTCTTTTATAAGATTAGATTACTTTGTGATATAATAGTATTAATGATAACATTAAGTCAAAATATATGAAAATGTTGTATTCATAAGTAAAATGATCAGATATTTGCAAGTACATGTTATTTAAACTTATCACAATAATATTAAGTCATGTTTACTGGTATATCATATATAGAACTTTCATGCCAGTCTTACAAAAACAATATGCTATAATCAGGAATTATTGATAGTAGAGATTATCAAATTTATGCTCATAGAAGTTAAATTGCCAAAAATTAGAGAGCTATTAAACCTAAAACTATGTTTTTTGAGTCCTAAAACTTATGAACGTGGTTATGGGCCTATTTTCTAGCCCTGGTTCAGCTGGTTACTGAGAGAATTCTTAGTTTTTAATGTCTTTTTCTATAAAATGAAAAAGTTGGAATATCTGACCTGATTTGTAACTCATAAAATCTGTCAAAGATCTCTAATTCTATTTTTGTTATTTTAATAAAGTTATCATTGTTATTATTATTATTGCATTTAGTCTGGGAATATGAATGTATTTCATCATTCATTACCTTGCTAAGTAGCCAAGTGGGTCACTGAGATAGGCTAATCAATCATTAGTCTCTCCTACTGTTCAATATAAGTATTTCTGCAAAGATCTGTTTAGGCAGAAAAGAAACAGGGTCAACCACAAGTAAATTCTGACGCTGCTACTGTTTTCTTTATTAAATGACTAGAGGCCCAGTGCATGAAATTCATGCACTGGCGGGGTTTGTACCTCAGCCCAGCCTGCAACTTCTCCAATCTGGGACCCCTCGAGGGATGTCCAACTGCCTGTTTAGGCCTGATCCAGTGGGCAGTCAGACATCCTTCTCACAATCCAGGACTGCTGGCTCCCCTCCGCTCGCCTGCCTGCCTGCCTGATTGCCCCTAACCACTTCTGCTGGCCAGCCTGATCAATGCCTAACTGCTCCCCTGGCAGCCCGATTGCCCCTAACTACCCTCCCCTGCAGGCCTGTTTCCCCCCAACTGCCTTCCCCTGCTGGCCTGGTCCCCCCCAACTGCCCTCCCTTGCAGGCCTGGGTCCCCCACAACTGTCCTCCCCTGCCTGTCTGGTCATCCACAACTGCCCTCCCCTGCAGGCCATCTTGTGTCCACATGGGGGCGGCCATCTTGTGTGTTGGAGTGATAGTCAATTTGCATATTACCTCTTTATTATATAGGATTTTGTTCAATAATCGCTAGCAGTGACATTCATACACCTTTTGGTGGTAAAGACTCTGATTTTTTAAGTCAAGTTTTATGCAGAATCTAATATCAGACTTGCATATGGGTATGTTCTTGTTAAGGTAGCACAGGATGTGGACAGACACCAGGGGGTTGAGGTCATGAGTGGGGGGGGGGGGGGCAATGGGGAGATAAGGACACATATGTAATGCCTTAATCAATAAAGGAAAAAAAAAAAGGTAGCACAGGATGAACCTGAGCTATGGATCCTGTTTATTTATAAATATAAAAGTCTTCAAAATCTTGAGGCTCCAGGAAATGCAACTTCACAACTGCTGTTCACTATTTGTACATACTGTTGCTTTGTGTCTATAAGAACACTAACTAAATCTCCCATTGTATTTCCTTAAAATTTCAGAACTCAGTGTATTGTTCCCAAACTTGCTCTATGTTTTATCATTTGTAAAGAAAAGTTTATAAAAGCATAGAATCCTTCCACATGAGTATTCTATGATGTTATAAATTGAGTCTGATTAGACAAATGCCAAACAAATTTATAGTGCATATGACACTCATTTAGCACATTTGATTCTCTGAAAATATACTGTAAAAATATGTTTGAAGCAAAATATTAGTTGATTACCACTGAGATTTCTATATATAGACATCAAAGAGTTTCAAGTTCCTGTGTGAGATTTGTGACTACCACATATGTTGGGTCCTTCTCGCAGTGCACACTCACACCAGAAAGGAAACATAGAAAGAAATCCTCAACTTATTATCCATTATTGCAGCTGTATACCCTGAGGGATGCAAAAACCCTCAGCACTGAATAAAAGAAAAGAATCTTTTTACAGGCAAAAACCATTTGTCATTTACTCAAAGCATATAAGAGATTCAATGTTAATTATGTTTTCAATAAACTGCTTTATATTGTTAAGAAATGTTTCTTCTTATTCTGAGAGTGTTTTTCCTAGCATCTTTCAACGTGTTGGATCGTGTAAGTCAATCTAGCTCCTCTGTATCATATAAAGAACCAATTCAGGAAGAATATTAAATTAGAAAAGATGAAACTATACAAAGGAGCATTTTAATATATTTTTCATTGAATGGAAAACACTCTGGTCCTCCTTCAGCACAGCTTCTTTCTCTCATTTTGAAACTTACTCTGTTAGGAGCTGAACACTCATAGACACCTGGCTCTATTCTATCACATCCAATTTCACAAACACTGTATTTTTTTCATGGCAACGTGTTCATTTAAAGCGGCAAACTTTTTTTTATATAAATGCCAGATATTAAATACATTAAGCTTTGTGTGCCATACAGTGTCTATTGCAACTACTTGACTTTGCCAGTGTAGCACGCCAAAGCAGTCATAGGCAAGATGCAGACATATGGGCATGGCTGTATTTCAATCAAACTTTTATCAAAGACATGGACTGCAGGACAGATTTTGTCCACAGAACATAGTTTAATGACTCCTATTAGAGAGAATCATTTAATATCTGTTTTACGTCATTCATTTATTAATATACCTATTCATTCTGAGATGCAGAAGTGGAAAAGAGCAAGGCATGATTAAAGAAAGAGTGATGCCGAAACCGATTTGGCTCAGTGGATAGAGCGTCGGTCTGTGGACTGAGAGGTCCCAGGTTCGATTCCAGTCAAGGGCATGTATCTGGGTTGCAGGCACATCCCCAGTAGGAGATGTGCAGGAGGCAGCTGATCGATGTTTCTCTCTCATCGATGTTTCTAACTCTCTATCTCTCTCCCTTCCTCTCTGTAAAAAATCAATAAAATATATTTTAAAAAAAGAAAGAGTGATGTGCAGTCTAAATAAAAGCTGTAGATGATTCAAATAGAATAATCCATTGTGTGGTATAGTTCATAAGGAATCTGCAAACTGTCAGAGACTGAAGGGAATACATTTACAGAAATGAAGTTTACCTATTGTAATTTTACATACATAGAAATGGATTGAAAATGTGTAACATTAGTCAGTCTTTTCCTCATGATTGTCTCTATATAGCATTGTATGAGGGAAATGGCTTATTTCTAGATCAATGAAAATTTATGGAGAAAACAAAGGCAATGCCCCCTGGTAGTGCCAAGCTGATGCCACAGTAGCATATTATATTTACTCCATGTTCTCTATTAGCAGTGTTTAAAATCTGGCAATCACTTCATTTCCCTGGGCTGCAACTTTCTCACCTATGAAATAGACTAGTTTAGAAGATATCTAAATTCCCTTCAATTTAAAATTATATTAAATGATATCAGAAAGAAGGCGTGGTGGGTGAGTGGGTGCAAAAGATCAACCAAATAACTTGTATGCAAATATGCATAATCCATGGACACAGACAATAGTGTGGTGAATGCCTGGGGTGGGGGGTGGGGCTAGAAGGGATCAATGGGGGAAGAAGGGGGACATATGTAATACTTTCAACAAGAAAGATTTTAAAAATAAAATAAAATTGTATTAAGTGGCAACCCAGTTCTCATCTGATATAATCAGAGACCACACTGGAAATTTTTTGTTCCTTTTTGTTTTTCAAATAGAAAATCTCATATTGCATTTTTGCCTCATGTCTAATGCTGCCATTTCACTGACTGTACACACTGGCTAATCATTTGTGTTATTACCATGTTTCTATTTTTCTGTTGTTAGTGAAAAACCATAAAGGATTAAACTTTACTTCTCCATTAAGTAAAATACATTTTTAAATAATAAAACTTGAAAATTTTTCCTCTCAAAATATACTCCAGGAATAAAAATTATTTTTTTTCTTTAGTTTTTCTCTTTGTTGAACTACTTTTTGAATTTTTGGAAGAACATCAATAAAGGAGGCAGTCCTTGAAGCAAAACAATTGACAAATAGGTCCTCTAAGCAGCTGACAAAGGCCCTGTTGTGCCACTGCACAGCAGTTGGAAAGTTTAATGAAGGAGAGAAGTGAAGAGCCAAATAATTGACTTCTTAAGAAACTAATCCCTTGAAAATTATGAGGAAGTTGTGGCATCATATGCTGCACCCACAATAGGTTAACTTTATTAACCTATTACTGACTAAAACCAATTTCTCAATATGCAGAAAAATATTCAGACTTTAAAGTATAGGGAATACACTTGCCCAACTTTACACAGGCAACTTTTAACAAAAGCGTGTGTGTGTGTGTGTGTGTGTGTGTGTGTGTGTGTGTGTGTGTGTGGCGGGGGGCAGGGAGGCGGATAAAAATAACAAGAGGGTATATAAGGCAATTACCTGTACATTCAAAAGAGCACTTTTCTTTGTCATGTCTTCAACTAATTGTAAAAATAAACATTACAGACACCCGCAAACTAATTTTTTAATCCTCACCTGAGAATATGTTTTTACTGATTTTTAGGGAGAGAGAGACAGAGAGACACTTCTGTGAGAGAAACTTCAATCAGTTGCCTCCCGTATGCACCCTGACAGGCAATCAAATCTGCAGGCAACCTAGGTATGTGCCCTGACCAGGAATCAGACCCACTACCTTTTTGTGTATGGGTTGACAATCCAACCAACTGAGCCACCTAGCCAGGGCTGCAAACTACATTTTTTAACATAGTAATTTTTTTATAATCTAATGAAAAACCTTATCAAATCTAGCTCTGTTATGACAAGAATATAAGTTATGTTAATATATTTCTTGTAGAAGAAAAGGGGCTATCAATGGAATGAATTCAAACAAGAAGAAAACTAGAATAAAAACACCAATATTCTGTACTTTCAAATACTGAGATGATAGACATGAGCCAAGAGATATATGAAGAAACTGAAGATTGCTTTTAGACATGGTTAATGATGCTGAAAGAGTACCAAAACTGGCTGTAGAAAGCCTTGATTCAAATTTTGGTTCTGTACCTTATCAAATACTCAACTTTATAAAAGTTGTTGAACCTTGTATTGCCTGTAAAGTTGGACTAACCATCTGTCCCTCATATTTAACAGTTACTGTGAAGTTCAAAAGAGATCATGTGCATGTAAGAGTTTTAAAAAAATCCAAAATGCTCTAAAATTGGAATCAGGTTCACCCACACATATAGAGAAAGAGAAATAAAAAAGTCTTGAGAATCTGTAGAATTGCACTTGTTGCTAATTCTGGTTTGCCTCTAATAAACCAGGTGACTTTGGGTGAGCCATTCCCTCTGGATCTTAAATATCTGGGTGGGAAACAAGAGAGATGGTCTCTATGCCCACTTTGGTTCAAACTTCATTACTTACATGATAAAACATTTTTTCAGGTTCTAGTTTCCTTTGTCAGCATATCTTCTACCTGGGTGAACTCATCTACTCCAAAATCAACTGGCCTATTTATATTATCATTTATTTTTAAACTATAATCCTTGACTACTATGCTATAGGCTATTGAGCTCCAATCTATATCTCTAGCTCAGTTTTTTTTTTTCTGAACATCAGAAATCTTCCCCTGCTTATTTTAGTAAAACATCATCTGAACACAAACAGTAGCGTGGCGGTTGCCAGAAGGAAGTGGGTGGGGGATAAGAGGTGAAGGGGGCCTAATATATGGTGGTGGAAGACGATTTCACATTGGGTGGTGGGCATACAGCGCAATATACATATCTTGTAAAGAAATTCACACCTGAAACCTATATGATTCTATTAACCAATGTCACCCCAATAAATTTAATAAAAAAAAGAAATACATCAAATACTAAACATGAAAACAATTAAATTACTATCCACCCCATCTCTAAAAATCAAACAAAAATGTTCTTCCTTTGCAATTACCCACTCAATTGGTGGCACTAAAAGCCATCTTAGCAACTTGGTTTTAAAAAAAAGAATAGAGAGAAAAAAGAGAGAATTAATTTTGACACTTCCTTTCCTGTCATTCTCTAAACCAATACATTGCAAGTCCTATAAAACTTAGTTTTTAACTATTTTATTTAGTCTACTCAGGCTACATGGTAATTCATCCTATAAATGGAGGTTTAGATTGTCTACCATTTTATAACATGCAAAAATCATTAGAGTGAATATATACCATCACATTAAGAAAACAAATGTGTATTTATATATGAATTCATGCACACACAATATATGTATACTAGTACATTGCACACATTAGTGCTTTATTTTATAAAAGGTAAAACTTTCACCCTAAAAAAATCAGGCTTTCCCTCTCATTCACTATTATTCTAATTCAGAGACTTATAGTGTCTTTTCTGTGTCACCATGACAATTTCTTAACTGTTGTTAATGCCTACAAGCTTTTTGTCTTTAAATCTGTTTTCAACATTTCCAGTCAAGTGTTTAACTTAAAACAGAAGTAAAAACATGCTGGTGCTCTGCTTAAACGCATTAACGTCTTTCAGACTTCCACAGGATAAAGCCAAGATGCACAGATTGATTACCTACAAACCCCCCAGGATCTTGCCATGCTCTTGTACTCTGCAGTACTAGTCACTCTCATCTCTCTTGTTACTACCTCACTCAACATTCAATTATAATATCACTCATTTACACTGACTGGGGAAGAGGGTACATTCACATATGTCTACAATGCTTTCCCTGCATTTCATGACTTCATTACTTCCGTTTATCCTCTATAACTTAGTTCAGAGGTAACATTCACAAGGAGGGTATCGGTAAATGCTAAGACTAGGTTATTTAAGCTCTTTATGCATCCTTCATTTCCAAGGTCCTATCATCGCTTAGCATCTCATTTTAATGTTTTCAAAAGGCAGGGGCTATAATATTGAGCCTAATCCTTAGCATTCTATAAAATAAGGGTAATAGCCTACTGAAATTAATAGACTTTAGATATATTCAAGATTAATAAAATTTTGACAAACCTATAACTTTTTAGTAATCTGAAGAAAATTCTAAACTATCAGTTTCCCTAGGTTCAATATTAATATCTGTGAGTGGCACCTGGTAACCTTCTAAGCCCTCTTTATAATCTCACTATACTCCCAAACCAAGCCCCTTAGCCCATTAATTGTGTTCACCCTACTTTGGCACTACAAAGCCAATTTAGTATTGCTCTTGAATGTAACTATCTAAGAAGAAAAATCCTTTGCTGTGAATTTCCACATTCCTGTATCATTATACTTTTCAACCATTTTTGTTATTGTGATCTCATGTTCACAAATCTTCAAAAATAACTAATAACCAGTATAGCTTGGGTACCAACCATTGAGTGCTCCACTCAATCTGAATGTAACCAGCTGTAAACAACAGCTATGGTGACACTCATGAATACTGGCTGATCATTGGCTTTGTTACATTCATAAAGTTTCCTAGTGCTTCTGTAACAAAGTACCATAAATTAGGTGACTTAAAACAAAGCAAACAAAATAATTCTCTCTAGACTTAGAGAGGCTAGAAATCTGAAATCAAGGTGTTGGCTCAGTCTAGTCCCTCTGAGACTGTGCAGAATCTTTGTTCACTTCTCCCTAGCTTCTGGTGGTGACATTCAGTCCTGTTGTTCCTAGTTTTGAAGCTGCATCACTACATCTCTGCCTTTCTCCTTGTGTGTGTGTCTCTCACATCTTCTTATAAAAACAACAGTCATGTTGAACTAAGGGCCTATTCTACTCTTTCCTGTATGACCTTATCTTAAATTAATTACATCTGGAAAGGCCCTATCTATATATATAAAAGGCTAAGTGATCTACTGTATGTCCATCTGACCATCCAACTGACTGACCGGCTGGTACATATGATGTGCACTGGCAATTTAAAAATAAATGTTGAGTAGCGCCTGCCTGCCTGATCGCCCCTACCCTCCTCTGCCTGCCTGTCTAATTGCCCCTAACCCCTCTCTAATCTGGGACCCCTCAGGGGATGTTAGGCCCCATCCCTGACTAAACCATCACTCAGACATCCCTCTCGCAATCCGGGACCACTGGCTCCTAACTGGTCACCTGCCTGCCTGCCTTATTGCCCCTAACCTCCTCTGCCTGCCTGCCTGCCTGATCACCCTTAAGCCCTCTGCCTGCATGCCTGATTGCCCCTAACACCTCTGCCTGCCTGCCTGATGCCCCTAACTGCTCTCCCCTGCTGGCCTGATGCCCCAACCATTCTGCCTGCCTTCCTGATCACCCCTAACTGCTGCTGCCTCGGCCCCCACCAATGTGGCTTTGTCTGGAAGGACGTCTGGAAGATGTATGCTCTATCCAGTCTAATTAGCATAATACCCTTTTATTAGTATAGATTTTGACATGTAATTTTTTGCAGTAATGTAATTACCACATGAATCTTTCTTTCAATTAATTTCCTTTCAATGTGCATGAATCCATGCACTGGGCTACTAGTTTCCAAATAAAATCACATACAGATACTAGGGATAAAGACTTCAGTGTAACTTTTAGAGGTACAAAATTTACCCATGACAATAACATAAAAACTGTCTTCTTTTAATGCCATCTCAGGTATAACTTACTCTTTATAATGCGTTATCACTTGGAATTCCACAATTATTACTAAAAATATGTCTGTGAGTTACTTTAAAAACTGGAAAATTTTCTGAGAAGAGCACCAATACAATCGAGTCATTCAATGTGGGTAGCCAATAAAAAAGTCCTTAGACTGAAAAGTTCAAAGACAGACCTTAGATCTTGTAATGTTCTCCCAGGTAATAAATGTCCTCTTGAGAGGCCTTTCAGTGGATGGAGAACATTTGTTAAATTTATCAACTATATTCACTGTAGAGTTGCAAATATTTAATACAAATTTATTGAACAAAACAAATAGGTGCTGGCGACCAATTCCAGCATGTCATAATTTCAAGAGTTTCATCAAAAGGTTGATGAGGGAAAAAAGGAAAAACAAGATGGCGGCATAGGTAAACACCTAATATTGCTGCCTCACACAACCACTTCAAAACTACAACTAAAAGACAAAATGGACATCATCCAGAACCACAGGAAGGCTGGCTGAGTGGAAATTCTACAACTAGAAGGAAAGAGAAAAGCACATTGAGACTCAGAGGAGGTGTGGAAGTAAAGTGCAGAGGTACGAAGGCGTGAGCTGAAAGGGCTGGCAACTGAGGACG
Source organism: Myotis daubentonii (assembly GCF_963259705.1). NCBI lineage: Eukaryota > Metazoa > Chordata > Mammalia > Chiroptera > Vespertilionidae > Myotis > Myotis daubentonii. The sequence continues at coordinate 168,847,229 of NC_081841.1, forward strand.
TGGTTGTCTTTTTCAATCAGGAGGAAGTCTCAAGCTCCCAATGGCTCTGACCTCCAGTTCTGGGTGAGTCTCTGGGACCCAGACTCATACGGGGAGAAACTGAACTGTCTGGCATCCGGCAGAACTAGAGGGTGGCTTTCTCTCAGAGGTGCTTGCAGCAATTACTGCGGGACACTGAGACCCGGGACCTCTGAGGGCAGGGCTGAGGATCAGCCATAGCTGTTTGCTCAGCCCTGTTGATTCCCTGAGACCCCACCCCACCCAAGCTGCATGCAGAGGCTTTTGCATATGAATGGCCTGTCCCTTTGAGATCTAAAATTACCTAACAAACTGCAGCTGGGTCAGAGAGACCCTGAACATCCAAAAGAAGGCCCAAGGCCCCAAAGCAGCTTGCATTGCTTCACAGCTGGGCCTCATCTGAGCACCTCAAAACCCCAAAGAAGGAAGAGGAATCTGCAGATCTCTCCATAGCTCTTGCTGGGCAACCTCAGAAAGAGGCTAAATTAGCACCTCCTTAGAAATCCAAGAGCCCATGTACCCAGTGGTCAGATTGGGACCATCCAGATTACAACTCCTCAGATCCATTAAGGACACCCTCAAGAGGCAGACTCAGTGAGCACCAAAGCCCCACTGAAGCAAGTCTTGCCCCATAAGGGTTTCTTCAGCACAGAAGTTCTCCCACTGTAGACACAGCTGGTTCTCCCAGACAATTGGCCTTGACGTCAATTCCTGCCAGTGATACCAACAACAATCAAGGCTTAACTACAACAAGACTGTGCACAAAGCCCGCAAAGCGGTGCACCAAGAGTGTCCACCTCAGGTAATTGGGGAGGCTGAGCCACTGGGCCCTATAGGACACCTAGCACACAAAGCCACCCTATCAACACAAGGAAGCAGCCAAAATACAGAGACAGAGAAACAGGTCACAAATGACAGAAATGGAGGAAAGCAAACTACTGGATATAGAGATCAAAACCACGGTTATAAGGTTTTTCAAGAATTTTCTAGAAACTGCCAATAAATTTAGTGAGACCCTCGAGGATATGAAAAAGGACCAAGTAGAAATTAAGCATACACTGACTGAAATAAAGAATATTATACAGAGATCCAACAGCAGACAAGAGGATCCCAAAAATCAAGTCAAATTCTTGAAATACGAAGAAGCAAAAAATACCCACCTGAAAAAGCAAAAAGAAAAAAGAATCCAAAAATATGAAGATAGTGTAAGGAGCCTCTGGGATAACTTCAAGCATACCAACATCCGAATTATAGGAGTGCAAGAAGAAGAGAGAAAGCAAGATATTGAAAACCTATTTGAAGAAATAATGACAGAAAACTTCCCCTACCTGGTGAAAGAAATAGACTTACAAGTCCAGGAAGAGCAGCGAACCAAGAGGTCACTGGTTCGATTCCTGGTCAGGGCATATACCCAGGTTGCAGGCTCGATTGCCAGTGGAGAGCATGCAGGAAGCAGCCAATCAATGATTCTCTCTCATCATTGATGTTTCTATTTCTCTCTCCCTCTCCCTCCCTCTCTGACATCAATAAAATTGTATTTAAAAAAAAAGAAGAGGAAGAAGAAGAATGAGGTAAAGATAAAAATTATGAACAACAAATACATATCTATCCACAAGTGAATCTAAAAATCAAGTGAATAAAAAATCTGATGAACAGAGTAAACTGGTGAGTATAATAGAAGCGGGGGCATAGAAAGGGAGTGGACTGACAATTCTCAGGGGAAAGGGGTGTGGGGGTGTGGGAAGAGACTGGACAAAAATTGTACACCTATGGATGAGGACAGTGGGGCGGGTAAGGGCAGAGGGTGGGGTGAGAACTAGGTGGAGGGGAGCTATGGGGAGAAAAAAGAGGAACAACTGTAATAATCTGAACAATAAAGATTTATTTTTTTAAAAAAAGGTTGAGGAGACTTGGGGACTCAACAGGGTTGAGTCACACATGTAGTCACCTGTTAGGAATGGCTAAAGGCATTCCCCTAAACCTGAATAGGATACATTAAGTTGATTGCGGCTACCAGACAGCTAAAAGGCATCTTAATGTACATGTTATTGCCTCCTACTGGCCAAACACCTGTACAGCCGTTGGCTAATTCCCCCATTCTGACAATCTACTCTGTACCAAACCCTGACCCTTTGAAGTGTATATCTCTGCCTTGCCTCAGGACAAGTTGTGTTAATAAAAAGCATGGGGACGGAAAGAGCCTAAGACCTTAGACTTAAGACCTTAGATCTTAGCTCCTTTAGCTAAGCTCCTCTGACCCCCAGTGCCTTTCAAAATTATATTTCGTCTCCAGACTCTTTATTGGTCCCTGGACTCTTTAATCTATGCACAGCCCCTTCTCCAGATTCCTGAGCCCTTCTTGATGGTGGGACAAGAACCCCGGCATTGGAGAAAAAAGTTATCAATAAAAAACTTCTTCAGCCCTGGCCTGGTGACTCAGTTGGTTGTTGTCCCATATACCAAAAAAGTTTTGGGTCAGGGCACATAACTAGGTTGTGGGTTGATCCCTGGTTTAGGGCACATGTGGGAGGCAACTGATTTATGTATCTCTCTTACACTGATATTTCTCTCTTTCTCTCCCTCTTCCTCTCTCTCTAAAAATATCAATAAAAAACATATCCTATGTGAGGATTAAAAACAACTTCTTTATACTATGAGACTGCTGTGCTGTCTACTGCTCTAAAGAGGAAGTAATGTAACATTATAATTTTGGGGATGCAGCTAAAGTGGTACTAAGAAGAAAGTTTATAGAAATGATAGGCCTATCTCATAAAAGAAAGAAAAGAAAAAAATACACAAATAATCTAACATTACACATTAACAAAATAGAATTAGAAGAACAAATGAATCCCAAAGTCAGTAGAAGAAAAGAAATAATAAAAATTTGGGCATAATTCTAGCCAATTTGGTTTAGTAGATAGCATGTCAGCCTGTGGACTGACGGGTGCCGGGTTCAATTCTGGTCAAGGGCACATGTCTGGGTTGCAGGCTCCAGCCCCACTGGGGGACATGCAGGAGGCAGCCAATCAGTGATTCTTTCATCACTGATGTTTCTATCTCTCTCTCCCCCTCTCTCTTTCTCTCTGAAATCAATAAAAATATATATATTTAAAAAAAATTAGAGCATAAATAAATGAAATAGAGAACAAAAAGACAATAGAAAAAATTAACGAAACAAAGAGCTGGTTCTTTGAAAAAATAAAACTGAAAAACCTCTGATTATAATCACTAATGAAAATAAATAAAATCAAAAATGAAAGAGAAGTTACAGTAGATACCCCAAAAAGGATTGTACATGAATACTATGAAAGCGATATGCCACCAAATTAGATAACCTAGAAGAAATGCACAAATTCTTAAAAATATAGAATGTTTGTAGATTGAACCTTGAAGAATTGGAAAAACCTTAAATAGACTTTAAATAGATTGAGACAGTCATCATATAAATAGTTAGGAAATTGAAATAGTCATCATAAACTTCCCTAAAAACAAAAGTCTAGGACCACATGGCCTGCTTCACTGGTGAATTCTACGTAACATTCAAAGGACCTTGAATACCTATCCTTCACAAATCTTCCAAAACATTGAAGAAAAGGGAATACTTCCTCACTGTTTTCATCAGGCTAACATTACTGATACCAAAACCTGGCAAGGATGACACAAAAAATGAAAGTTACAAGCCAATATCTTTAATGAACATAGATACAAAAATCATGGCAAATCAAATACAGCACTAAATTAAAAAATATAACATTTGTGACCAAGAGGAGTTTATTCCACATTAACAAAATAAAATATATAAATCATATAATGATATCAATAAATGCAGAAAAAGTATTTGACAAAATATAATATTCATTTATGATTTAAATTAATAAAATGGTTATAGAGGAAAGAACCTCAACATAATTAAAGCTAGATAGGACAAAGCCTCAGTTAATAACATATATGATGGTGGAAAACTGAGAACTTTTTCTGTAAGTTCAGGAACAAGACAAAGATGCCCACTCACACCACTGTTTTTCAACTTGGTACTGGAATTCCTAGCCACTGCATTCAGGTAAGAATAAAGAACAAAAGACATCCAATTGAGAATGAAGAAGTAAAATTGTCATTTTTTTGTAGTTGACATGATTCTATACATAGAAAATTCTAAAGGCTCCACCAAAGGACTATTGAAAACATAAACAACTACAGTAAAACATATAAAATCAATGTGCAAAGTATATAGTTCCTATATGCTAACAATGAAATAGCAGGGGGCCGGGGGGGAGAGAACAATTCCATTCACCATTGCAATGAAAAAGATAAAATACAGAGGAATAATCTTAAAGGAAGTGAAGGACCTGTACACTGAAAACTACATGACATAGTTGAAAGTAATTAAAGAAGACACACACACAAAAATGAAAAAACAATATTGCATGTTTATAGATGGGAAGAACATTGTTAAAATGGTTATATTTCCTAAAGCAATATACAGATTTAATGCAATCCCCACTAAGATCTCAATGGCATTTTTCAAAGAAATAGAACAAAAAATCACCAGCTTTATATGAAACCACAAAAGCCCTGAATAATCAAGGAAATCCGGGGGGGTGGGGGAAGGGGAAAGAAACCAAAGCCAGAGGTATCACACACCTTGACTTCAAATTATAATATAAAGCTACAATATCAAAACAGGGTGGTACTGGCAGAAAAATAGGCACAGAGGTTAATGACAAAGAATTGAGAACCCAGAGATAATAGAAATAAATCCACATGATATATGGGCTACTAATTTTCAACAAAGGAGCTGAAAACATACAATGGAGAATCGAAAGCCTCTTCAATAAAAATGAAACTAGACTGCTACCTGATACCACATAAAAATTAACCCAAAATGGATTAGAATGTATATATAAGGGCTGAAACAATCAAATGCATAGAAGAAAATAGATACTAAACTTAGGGACCTTGGTCTCAGAGAGGTTTTTTGTGAGCTTGACCCAAAAGGCAAGGGAAATCAAAGCAAATATAAATGAATGGGACTGCATCAAACGAAAAGCTTCTGCACAATAAAATAAATGGCCAACAAAACAAAAAGACAACAAACTGAATGGAAGAAGAAATTTGCAAATCATACCTCCCTCCGATAAGAACTAATATCCAGTATATAAGAAACTCATACAACAACAAAAACAAACTATCCCATTAAAAATGGTCCAAGGACCTGAACAGACACTTTTCCCAAAAAGACATACAAGTGGCCAACAGATATACAAAAAGCTGCTAAACTTTACTAGCCTTGGGGCTTTACTCATAGTCAAAAGTATGTCCTTTTTTTTTTAAATTATGCCACTGAGTTGTAGCAGAAACAGAATGGAGATCTACCTATATTATCCACAATATATGAGTTCTTCATTTTTGTTCCATACTGTACCAAATGTATTCAGTTAAAAAGGACAAAAGCATACGAACAAAAGCGAGCAAGAGTCACCTGGAATGCCTTTTCAGACTACACTTTGATTCCGATTCTGAGAGCACCAACCCTTCTACTTCCATGACTCCCATATAAGTCACACCTTGGGGAACCACTATTTCTGATGGTAATTGGTGATATTCTTAGTTACATTTGAATAAAAAACATAAAATTGAAGAATTACCAATCTCAAGAAAGATGACTCGGTGTATTAGAGTGAAGGAATGAAATACATCTGTCATGTTAGTATAGTTGCTTTTGTGTCTGGGGTAGAAAATGATTTCACCGATGCATAGAGATTACTAAGGTTAAGAATAAACATATGCAAAGTTATGCAATACTAAACAAAACCTACTAAGCATGCTGAGGAAAGCCACACATGGTGGAGTAGGAAGCTCTGGGTTTAAGGTGATTTGGCTCTGGGCAGGCCTTTTTTATTTGGTCCCAGCTTTGCTTTTGCTGACCCATCTTAATTCAGCCATTAACTAGAAGTAACACATTGCGGTAAACTTTGAGTATTTAAATGTGTTTACATTGGGAAGAAGCTTCCAACACTGAGCAAATATTTAACAGATTTATAAGAAGACTTTTGTTTAGCAAAAACAAAACAAAACAAAAAACTATGGCTCTGATATTATTGGAGGAAAACATTGTTTTGTCAGCTGAGCTACTTGCAGCGTTAGAAAGTGATGGTCCTACTCATCAGGTAAAACAATAGTAGTCTTTTCTAAAAATATCAGAGGAAACAGCTCTGGAAGCCAATGTTTTTGGTAAAAAGGAATAAACTCATTGCAGGCATTCTTTATAAAACAAGCTTTGTAGAGAAAATAACTTTGCCAGGACATAGCAACATTAACTAGTACAAAATAACTGTTAAAATCTAGCTCAAGTGTTCCAACAATATTAGTGAGGAAATCACAGTAATATGCACAATATTTTTCATTCCCAAAGAGTTGCAATGTTAAAAGCGTTCTATATTCCAAATGTAAAAAGCTATACCTTGTATTAATTAACCTAAATATTCCTTGTCAGGCTTGGTAGCATAGCATTGAGGACTGCCAGAACCATAATTGTGTGTGAGTCCTAAATCTTTGCCAGTTCTGGATGTAGTCTCATTAGCATATTCATAAGTCAAAGCTTTGTGCAGGTGCCAAAATGCTGAAAAATGTTTTGTGACTATTTGTTGCAGTAATAGAGGCAAGTAGTAAATTACCCTTAAAATTCCATTATATAAGATAAAACATAATATGTAATGTTATAAAATAATTGCAAACACCAAATGAAGCAACACTTTTTTTTTGAGTAATGTAAATAACAGAGATCCAGAGCAGAGGAAATAAAATAGAGCTTTTCTTACATTAGATTACTTAGAAATATGTTTTGATTTTGTTAAGTGATATGCCAACATTTTCTGGAGAGGATAATAGTCCTGTTATTTTCATGAGAAAAACTAAATTTCAGAAATTACAATTTCTACTAAAATTGTATTAAATATTTTATTTCTTAAGTACCTTATTTCCAGTATTCTTAGAAATACTATCTAATATTCAATCCCCCTTAAACCCTTCAAGTGCACACACACACACACACACACATCATAGGCTTTGTTAATGGAAAAGATTGATTAGTAAAAAATGTCTTGTTCCTTTTATCCATTTACTTCAGAAAAGATCTGGTCACATTAAAAGAAAATCATGGTATTGCAACTTGCCTGTGAGGTTTTAGATCCATTACATGTTGCTGGATTCTAAAAGAAAAGTTTTACCCCCACACATGCACACACAAACACACACAAATGCACAAACATGTATTTTCTGTTCTTTTAATTTACAGAGTCAGTCTCCTAGCTACTCTTATTAAAACCTAAGTAATTTTTTGTTGCTGTTACCGTTGTTTTACAGAATAAACCTATACAAAGTGGCATCAGTCAGCTAGGTTAACTCTAACATTTGAGTTAGAAAATATAGTAGTACTATAATATTTCTATAATAAAGATATATAATTAAAATTTGCATCTTGAACAATTGCGTACATATGTGTCTGTTTTGATGTGTTTGAGATATTTATATAATATTAAATATATGTGAATATATATGTATAATCTTAAATATATATATATATATATCCATAACCTATCATCGGTAGATATATAGATATATCAAACATTTATTGACACACTAACATATAAGTGATGTCATTTAGATTTTTATACTATATGAAATTAATTTCCCAGCTGAGGGTTATTATTAAAAAATAATCCTATATAATAAAACCCTATTATGCAAATCGTCCAAACGGCGAAATGATCAGTCTCTATGAGGTGCACTGACCACCAGGGGGCAGATACTCAATGCAGTAGCTTCCCCCTGGTGGTCAATGTGTTCCAACTGGGGGAGTGCAGCTCAGCCAGAAGTTGGGCTCATGGCTGGCGAGAGCAGCAGCAGTGGAGGGAGCCTCTCCCACCTCCACGGCAGTTGGACATCCCCCAAGGTGTCCTGGACTTTGAGAGGGTGCAGGTGGCCTGAGGGACCCTCTCCAACCCCCTGAGTGCATGAATTTCATGCACTGGGCCTCCAGTACTTATATAAAACAAGAAAATGAAATTAAATGCATACTAATCATAATTGAAAACATTATGATTTTTAATACTTTAGTGAAGTTAATTATACATTTTAATTTTTAATTAGAGTTTGTTTAACCTGCAAAGAGTTTAGAAAATAGCAAAAAATATCAACATTAAAATCAACATTCCTCCCATTTTTCTTATAATACATAGGCATGTCAACCTTTTATTTTTGTGATCTTTCATTTAGTTCAGTTCATTTCAACTAACATCTTTTATGTACCTTCTGAAGTATGAAACACTTAAAACATATTTTTATTGATTTCAGAGAGGAAGGAAGAAGGAGAGAGAGATAGAAACATCAATGATGAGAGAGAATCATTGATAGGCTGCCTCCTACACATCCCCCAATGGGGATTCAGCATATGCCCTGACTGGTAATCTAACCATAACCTCTTCCTGGCTCACGGGTCAAAGAGCCAGACCAGTTAGGCACAAAACATTTTTAAATGCCAAGGGGATAAAACATGAAGAAAACACAATCTCTAAAGGAGCTCACAGTTAGTGAAAAAGAGAAAAATAGTTAGTGAAGATCAAAATAATACAGCACATGCTATGATAGAGGCATGCCTGCAGAGCACTCTCTTTCCCAGTTATAAAAATGATCTTAATTTGAAACATTATGTTAGATCAAACCTTCAGTCAGACAAAAATGATCAGGGTAATTTGATCTTTCCATCTTCCTCAAGGTTGAGTAACAGTACTATAGAAAAGTACAGATAGACAAGGCAACATCTATAATAATAAAAGAATAATATGCTAATTAGATCAGACATCCTCTGGATGACCTTCCAGACAAAGCCAGGGCTATGAGGGAAACCCAGGTCCTGGGTGCCAGAGGGAAGCTGGTGCCAGCAGCCGGGGGAAGGAAGGCCTACTCTTGCACGAAATTAGTGCATCAGGCCTCTAGTCTTAACAAAAATGCCATTAACAGCTGTGGATTTTCCACTGGCAATTAGCCAACTAGGTGTGACAGATAGGAGGACTTGTGAACCTCAAGATGCACAATCTTCAGAATTGGACTTTGTTATTTCCAGATAACTGAAACACTAATGGAAAACGATCCATGTTGGTAACTACTGGAAGATTTGAAAACCGACAGGATATTTTCCTCTTTAATCTAAGTACATTTTGCTGCCCATTGTTGGCTGCATTCTTAGAATGAAAGCAAAATATTAGCAAGATTAGCAATATTCTGACTCTTAAAATAGTCTCTTTATATTCTCTTCTGATCTCAGAAATATCCATCATACAATGCATACCTCATACTCATCAATTTCAGATTTGTTTCAAATGACAAAAGTAAATAATATTCTTATCTTGTAACTGGCTCATCTTTTCATTGGACAGATGAGCACCCACACACATGCACACACAAAACTAACACAACCCCTATACAGGTTTCATACAAAAGAATGAAAAAAGTGGTCACGTGTCACTGACTGTATAATCAACATGATCTGTTTACTGGTCAATAGTTACTACACAGAACGTAAAAATCCAATTGGGTATAGAAGTTTGCTTATTTTTTTATCAAATGAATTATTTTCTTGATTTTGTATAAGCCTGGTGTCAGAATTTTATAAATGAGACTCAGGGTAAAGCTAACAACCTGAATCTAAGCCCTGTTGTCTATTTAAAAAACAGGCATTTTTTTCTTTGAAAAAAAATTCAGATGAACAGGTTTTTTTTTTTATCAGAATTTAAGATGAAAAAGTAAACGCGTCTTTTAATACTAAGTTTATTTCCTTGGATGGTTATAATTTTATTATGTGTCTCAGTGGTCATTTTAACAGGCAATATCAAGGTAAGTCTACCAAAAGAGCTATCATTTGTACATTAGAATACAATTTAAATCTGAGATGCAAAAGTTTATTTTTTGGTTTAAAAACTGCACTAAAGCACATAAAGTTTTTCTTCAATTAGTTATGTCTTGTCTTGACCCTATAAACAGACTCAAAATCATATAAACATATTTTAAGATTCATCTTTTTCTATATCCTTTTCTTGCCTATAAAAATTCATTTTTAAATTGGTAATTTAACATTATCTATTCTTTCTGTGTTTGGGAGAAAATAACCTTTTAATTTTTCCCTTAGAAAACAGAACATTAATTCAAGATTCTCCATATTAAATATATTAACATAGTCCACAACATTTCTTTATGAGTAATATAAATGCAAAACATGAATCTGACACATCTCATTGATTCTCTCTTTTTCCCTTGACCTCTATGTGTTTCAATATCTGCTGCCATGAGTCAAAAATTCCTAAAGCAAAACATTTATGCAAGAGTAAAATAAAACAAACATAAATAGGATGCACTATATTTTCTACATAGAACACACATACATATTTCTCTGATTAGAGATTTGTACCAGATAAGTATTCCTAAAAATTTCCCCTAAAATGTCAGAACTAAATTACTGTACAACATTTAGATTATTTCCTAAACTGTGTGCTACTCTTCAGTGGTAAAATCTGGTTTGATAAGCTGTGAGGACCCATGAGGTTTCTTCTTAGGATTTGGGTTGTGGGCTCGATCTCTAGTAGGGGGCATGCAGGAGGCAGCTGATCAATTATTCTCTCTCATCATTGATGTTTCTATCTCTCTCTCCCTCTCCTTCCTCTCTGATATCAATAAAAATATATTTTTAAAAAATAATAATAATAAATAAAATAAAACAAAAGAAAATATTGGCAGTTGATGAGAGACAAGTAACTATCTTCCACTGCTACCTCTATTATATATAACTAGAGGCTCGGTGTATGAAATTCATGCACAGGTGGGTCCCCTCAGTCCAGCCTGCACCCTCTCCAATCTGGATACTAGCTCCTAACTGCTCACTTGCCTGCCAGCCTGATCACCAGTAACTGCCCTCCCCACCAGCCTAGTCACCCCCAACTGACCCCTGCCTGCCTGGTTACCCCCAGTTGCCCACCCCCCCACCAGTCTGGTTGCCCCATGCAACCTGCTGTTCAGTCGTTTGGTCATCCCTCACTAACCCCCCTGCTGGCCTTGTCACCACACACAGCCTGTTGTTTGGTTGTTAATGTGACTGTGATGGTGTCCTGGACAATTTCCAAATTCCTTTATTATTAGTATAGATAGGTTATATATGATATGCATGTATGCATTCATCAAACGTATATGAATGAATTTGTTTTCATCTCACAACTATAACCAGAATTAAAAGATAAGAGAGCATCATATTAAGAAGGTGGTTGATATACAATAATGCAATTATAATTAAATTTTTACAATGTTGTAATAATAAAAATATTGGAAAGTATTATAAATGAGGGTAGAAATTATTTACTGTTATCTACTTCCTATGTACCAAGAGCTACACAGATTACTTTGCAATCTGTGCATCGTTTGTTTAATCAGCAATATAATGAAATACTATTGATTTTTTCTTCAATTCTTGAGAACTTTAAAAATTGAAGTATAGTTTTTGACCGTTGATGGTTGAATCCAAACTGAATCATTCCAAAGGTCACTTTATTTTTTTCATTTGACTTGTAAGCTAAGTAGGCCTAGAAATATTCACAAAAGACTTGGCACAAAAGATGATGTGTGAAACAATGTGTCATCCAAGCCTTGAGGATAAGTAGGATTTTGCCAGATGGTTAGGGTGTTGAAGGACATTCCAGGTCATGGGAACAGCTTATGAAAAGAAAGTGAGTAGTACACTTGTGAATCAGTCAATTCTGTGGAGTTCTACCTGTGGTCTGAAGTGTTTTTGAGAAGTGCTGTGTGTAAGGACTTCACAAGGAATGCTATAGGTGATTGAGATAGTTGTTTTGTTATACGAATGAGAGTGAATAAAAATCAAGGTAAGGGAGAGTTAAGTGGCAGTAACACCAATTAATACTAAAATAAGCTTGAATTAGGGCAGCAACAGAAAAGATACAGTGGCACAGGCATTAAAACATGTTTCTTTCACCACGGATAGTTGAGAAGCACTGATCTCCAAGATTTTGTCCCTAACTGGCTGTGGGTACAAAAGAATATAAAAGGTTGAAGATGCTGAGGTGCCTGTTTGTGAGGCTGCATGAATCTTGTCTTCATTATCACAATATGAATCTAAAAGGATGTGGAAGATAAAATAATTAAATCAGTGTGAGCAATGCTTAGCGATTATTATGTAAAATGGAAAATAAAGTGAGAACTGAAAAATAGACCTTGAAGAACATAAATGTTTAAACTGTGAGCAAAAGAAGAGAAACTGTCAAAAGAGACTAAGAAGCCCTGGCCTGGTTGCTCAGTTGGTAGAGCATCATCCTGATACCCCAAGATTGCAGGTTCAATCCCCAGTCAGGACACATACAAGAATCAACCAATGAATGCATAAATAAGTGATGCAACAAATCTCTCTTTCTCTCTATCAATCTTTCTGTCTCTCTCTTCCTCTTTCTCTGCCTCTCCCTCCCTCCTTCTCTCTCTCTGAAAACACACACACACACACACACACACACATCAATTTTTTAAAAGACACTAAGAAAAGGCAAGGAGAAATGTCCTTAAGTGAAGGATAGAGTTCAAGAAAATGCAAATGAAAGAGTCATTATAAAGAACTAGAGGCCTGGTGCATGAATTGGTGCACAGGTAGGGTTCCTAGGCCTGGCAAGCAATCAGGGACAATCTGTGGGGCAACCGGCAGGATGATCAGCTGGGGCCTGCAAGCTGGGGGCAGCTCAGGCATTGAATGTCTGTCCCCGGGTGGTCAGTGAGCGTCATAGTGACCAGTCGTTCTGCCTGTTGTTCCGCCATTCGGTCAATTTGCATATTAGGTCAATTTACAATTTTATTATATAGCATAAGAAAGGGAAAAGACCACGACAAATATGGCATGCCCTTATAAATAATCCAGATGAAGTTAGAGAGAATTCGTTGCTTGGGTGTTCACCCTTAGATACATGCCAAATAGGTTTTATTCATGCTCAAGAATACTTACTTTGATCATGAAATACTGAGTTAAAGATTAACCAGACTAGCACAGCTGCTGATGAGAAAGGTCACATCTTTCTGTTATTTTCTACTTGATTAATAATCAGAATGAATCCACAAGATATCAGTTGTCCATCTTCACATGGTTTTTATGACATCCATTGATACTCATGAAAAAATTGCTATATATCATCCTGCCAGTGTGGTTCAGTGGTGGAACATCAAGATATGAACCAGGAGGTCACATTTTGATGCCCTGTCAGGGCTCATGCCTTGGTTGTGGGCTCAAAACCCAATGGGGGCATACGAAAGGTAGCCCATCAGTGAGTCTCTTTCAGCGTTGATGTTTCTATCGCTCTCTCCCTCTCCCTTCCTCTTTTAAATCAATGAACATACATTTAAAATTGCTTTATATAAATTTCATTTTAGAAGTAAGAGATCTCTTAGTTTTAACTCTTCATGTACAACTGCTCACCATGGCTTGCTCCTATATCTTTCTGACCTTATCAGCTTACATACTCCCCCTTACTAACCAGCATGTTGGGCTTCTTGCTTTTCCACTCTCCCATCTTAGGTTATTTCCTAAAATACTCTTCACACACAGTGAGCTGCACTGGCTTCTTCTCTTTACCTTTCATATTTCTGCTCAAATGTCACTTTCATTGGGAGACCGATGAGCATTCTGACTGATGTAGCACTATACCTGAATACACTCACACCTCACCTATATCATATTCTATCATCTTACTCAATTTTATTATTTTATATAAAACTCTGAAATTATGTTATATGAGATCAAATTTGTTATTATATTTTTATTTTTTAGACATGAAAGCTAATTCCATGAAGGCAGGGTTTTGAACATCGTCTTCACACTAACATCTGCATCCCTAGAATAATGCCTCACAAATATATGAATCAAAAAATTTGATAATAAATAACTGAATGGATTGAGGCAACAGTGATTTCCTGAAAATGTGCATTTGCTCTGTCTGTGATGTCAGCTTAATTCTAAAAGTAGTAATGAAAGAAAAAGACAGAAGAGGAAAAGGAGAAAAAATGGGAGGAAGAGGAACATTTGCTTACAAATTGCTGTTTCAAGCACATCTTTTGGATGAATTCTATACATATACTGAGAATAATCATCTTCAATACACTAAACTGCAAAAATTTTAAGAAGGAGACAATTAGGCTAAAAGTGGGCATATAATTGACAGGTCAATTTGCATTTTATAGACTTCAATATTTTTTTTTTATAAATAATGTGAAAAGTTTAATAGAAACAAAGAAGTTTTAAAATGTTTAAACAAAAGGCACCTATAAATATGCATTTTGAACATTTAACATTATTGACTACTTATTAGAGAATTAAAATGAATTAATATGAAATTTATATTTATGATATTTTACTAAATTTTAATCACCTCTTTGGAAAAAAATGCTAGAGAAGGTACAAAGCATCTTTATCAAATAAACTCATATGTGTTTATTAACACAGATTTTTTTCTTAAACATTACTCATTTATTTCCTTGAATGTAGATATTTATGATGTGAATAAAGTTTGACTCAATAAGCTAAAATAATATAACCTCTTACTGATTTGCCATGATATAATGGGATTTACTTTTCTTATTCATTTTACTGGCCCCATAAAGCAAATATTCTACATGAAAATACAATGCAAATTTTTTTACACGCTTGCTGAGACCTATTTCAATGATAGGTACAAGTTCAAGAACCTTGAGCTCTCTGGATGGAATGGCAGAAGTATAGCATATAAATTCTGGTAAGTTCATAAAATTTGTAAAAGAGCATGTAACTATGCAGTTTTTTCTAATATGATGACTGGAATGCTTGGACTAAACTAAGGTCACATTGACCTCAGGAGTATTAGAGAAGAAAATAGCCTTTGAAAAAAGACTGCAACATATTTTCTATAAAAGAGATGAGTATTTGATTCAATACTAATTTTGCATAGATTGCTTGTGGAATAACATTCTCCATGTTAGAAGAAAAGTAAAATTTATTTTTTTTCTAATGTTTTAAATTCAGTTTAGCTCAGACTCATAGCATAATGTGAAGTATCTTGTATTTTCTACTTTTCTTTACCATAAGTTTTTTTTTTTTTTAATTTTGCTTTGGTTTGGTTTCTATAAATCTCACTGGGTGTCCTAAAATAAAATTATTTGTGTTTTAAATATGTCATACACTAAATGGGTCACAGTAACTAATAGATATTGTGGATCCAGGGTAACAGGCACTGCAGTTAAACCCTGAGTTTGCTGGTCCAAGTGAAGGGAATAATCACTGCTACTACATAGTTGAAATCTATGAGGTTGGAAATAGGAAGATTAAACAAACAGGCTTATAATTAATTAATAGATTAGTTTAAATTTTTAAAACATACGCAGTGTTTATTTTATACTATATAAATGTGGAGTAAAGACTTCTAAAGAAGATATTTAAAATGTTTAAAAGTAAAGCCACAAAAAGGCATATATCAATAAATAAATTTTAAATTACAATAGAATAATAATTTAAATTACAAATTATAATATATTCAATATTTCTTTGAAACAAGATATTGTTAACAACACTGACATGTTGGCATTTGACGTAAAATTGTGGAATTGAAGTAATCTCAAAGAGCTCTTGTGCATTTGCAATATAACCTCAAATATATATAAAGCTTTTACAAGGACTACATAATTCATTTCACTTGATCATTGCAAGGACACTGCTAATTGGGACATATTTTTGGATGGTGAAGGAGTGTTCAGAATTAGAATCTGGAGAAAATGACTTTTTATCATTATTTTATTTGTATCATCATTCATGTATTAAACAGTTATAAATGATTTATTATTATGCACAGGGTATCCCCAAAAATGTATACACACTTTAAACGCTGTTAGCTCAATTGCTGTTTCTTTCTTTTCAGAATTAATAATTATTCAAAGTGTGTAAACATTTTTGGGACACCCTTTATACTAGGTGAACATGACAAATTCTACATACAGTTTTTGTTCTTACACAAATTAACACACTTCAATTTTAAAAATTAATATTGTGATGGTATGTTATAAAGAAAAGGAAGTCGCTGTGTGTTTATCATAAGGAAATTCAGAATAGTCTAGGTCAGCAAAGGCTACCCTTATGAAATGACTATGTTTATTCTATGCATGATGCCTTGGATTTCCAACAGCTTTTCCAATTTTAGGTTTTGTGTTTCGTTGTATGCCAAGATTTTCAAGTCATCAGTTCCAATTTTGGCTTCAGAAAATGATGAGGTTCTTGTTACCTTTCTGTTAAAAAAAAATCTCAGTGTAGGAATATCTCAGAGCACATCATCTCATTTGTATATAGGCCCACCTATCTTTGACTAAATAGACTATTCTTCTAATAAAAGGACTATTTGAAATACGAAGATTTCAAAATAAGGTTAAATTACATGCAATCTGCTAAGGTATAAGAATTTCCAGCAGAGAAGAATTCAAACTGTTTCACTGTTGCTAAACACTAAGATGTGTATAAGAGTAAAGTGGAGGTTTGAAATGGAACAGTAGGAACGGGTCCACGTTGTATATGTTTCAACAAAGGAACAAGTTCAAAGTATACTAGAGAGCCCTCTGACAGTCTATCCATGTGAAATAAGCAAGGCAGATCTAACCAGATAAAATGTGCTCATAGGGCAAATCTGGGTTCTAATCCTAGTTTGACAATTTCCTAATTGAGTAAGTTTAATATCACTAACCTTCAGATTCTTTATCTATTACATAGATTCTTAAAACACCTCAATCCCCATGTAATTTCTCAAACTACATTGGTCAGAGTATCGAAATGTGCAACTCCACAAGCATCAAAACTAAGCATCATGATGTTTAACTATTGGGTATGAGAACTGCACTTGTGGCAACTCTATGAAACCCCTTTAAAACTATCAGATGGCTGACAGGTGCATTCGCAGAGGACAATTCCCAACTTCCAATGTGCAAGAGAAATTTCCTCAGCGGTTTTTTTTTCTAATGAGCCTGTGAACAAAATTGGGGCTTTGTAATAAATATGACAAGCTCCGGGGGTGGTCCACATGGCAAGCCTGGCAGGCAAGCTCAGTTACTGAAAGTGACCACACAGGCTGGTCTGATCATAAATTCCTAACTTGGCAGGTCACAGTGGGTAGTACCAGGCCTATAGCTTCCTTAGCAAAGGTCAATCTTTACCTTAAGAGAACCTTGTTCATTGTTCTTATGCATCTAGGATAACATACCTTTGAAATGGTAGAGTAATTTTCTTTTCTAGACCTCTGGAAGTCATAATCACCAGCACCAGAG
Source organism: Myotis daubentonii (assembly GCF_963259705.1). Lineage (NCBI taxonomy): Eukaryota > Metazoa > Chordata > Mammalia > Chiroptera > Vespertilionidae > Myotis > Myotis daubentonii. Next base: position 168,864,617 of record NC_081841.1, read on the forward strand.
TACAACAGAGAATGAATACACTACACTTATATAAAGCTACCCATACTGATCTTAGTAAATTTTAAACCCAGCCTTTTACTCTAACCTGATATTATTCTCTTGAAGCTAGGGCTTACATGTTAAAAGCTTCTTTTCTAAGTGTTTTGCTAGAATCACCAGTTTCAATTCCTATGTGAACCCAAGCAGCATGACCTTCAAGGCCCTGGCTAACATCAACCACCAATACACAGGAATTTAACTAGATGGCAAACTCATGGATGCTGACCATGAGAGTCCATATTAGGTCTAGCAAAGACACTGCCTGAATGTCCACAGCCCCTCCCCCTGATCACTTTGTTCTGCTTTCCCTTTCCATCCTTATAAAAACCTCTGTCTGCACTGAGATCTTAAGATAGTTTTTAAATATATTAAATATATTTTTTGTTGATTTCAGAGAGGAAGAAAGTGGGAGAGAGAGATAGAAGCATCAATGATGAGAGAATCATTGATCAGCTGCGTCCTGCACGTCCCACACTAGGGATCCAGCCCACAACCCAGGCATGTGCCCTGGCCATGAATAGAACCGTGACCTCCTGGTTCATAGGTTAATGCTCAACCATTGACACATGCCGGCGGGGCAAGATAGGTTTTTAAGGACTTGGAAAAGTTCCCCATCTTCTCAAACTGCTGGCACTCAAATAAACCTCTTTTCTTTTTCACCAGCTCCTGTCCCATGAGTTTGGCTGCCATTGGGTTACAAGACCACGAAACTCCTCATTGTTATCTTATTGCCTACACACCACTTCTATGTGGTGTAAATATTACATGATAACTATTTTCAACCAACCAAAATAAATATGTATCTCTCTAATTTACTTTTTATTCAATCTTAAATATTTCCCCACTTTGCTTTCTCCTGCCTCCTTAGTCTATCAACAACGGATTTCATATACCTTCCTTAAATTCTCTGCTTTGATTCTAAATGCAGGGGGAAAAAACTGCAAAAATGCCATTCTCCAGAGCATTCTCAATTTGTTGAGATCTTCCTTCTGATCATGTCCTCAAAATTTTGTCTCAAATAAACATATAAAATTTTTCTAGAGATTTGAACATTCTGTCATTGACAAGTCATATTTGATGATGACTAATTTCACAGGAATGAGACTATTATAAATATAAAATGAATTATTGTGGTGAACTTCTGAAAATGATTGATAAAAGTAGAGAACAAATAAAATATATTATATTGGTCTCTAGCCTATTACATTGGATGCCCTGTCTCAAAAAAACAGGTAAAATATAATAATGTATACATGGAAAATAAAAGGTACTTCCATATGTTTATATTTTCATTGGAGTTAGAAAAAGAGCATATAAAGAAAGCAGCATGAGGAACCAAATTAAAATGGCATGGGGTCAAAATAGAATATGGGAACTTTTCATATTCTTGCTTATATCCACCAATTTATTCTTGTATATATGCTGAACAAATTTTAAGTAATTTTAGAAATGTACCTTACTCACTTCTTTATGTGATCATTCTATGGGCTAATAGATTTAATTGTCTAGAAAGTAACTTTGAAACATACTCAATTGTTCTATCTGTAATTTAAAGCACTAGTTTCTAGTTTGTTAGTTTGCCCTACATGATGCATCTGAGCAGAGACTGTGTCTTATGCCCCGATTTAGTAAGCACAGAGTAAACTCTTATCATTACTTAAGTTAAAGGAGGTATATTTTATATTATTTAATGAAATTTTTAAAAATAAAAATAAAAACATGAAAACTTATGAAGAGGCTTATCTGGATTCCAACGGCGGCTGCTTTTGCAGGTTCTATTGCTATATCCTTTCCAATTATACAAAAAACACCCTTTTCAATCTATGTCAGGTTCTCCAGTTCGCCCTAGGAATTTTTAGGCATCATAAAACTCTGCTGAAGCACTTAACATTCTGCTTCAATTTCTCCTTAAAGCCCGTACTTGGTTTACTTTGCAATCTTTGAATGCTCCAGCGGCTTTGATGCCCTTATGTCACTATCCATCCCCACTCCAGACCCCGCCCAGGGCAGTCATTGCAGTAAGTATCATTTGTATGTAGATGGAATAGTTGCATTCCATGCTCCTTCATTCATGACTCCACTTTTCAATGAGTGTGGAATATTGCTTTTAGGAACTAGTGGTAAACTCTTTAATTAATTGTATGAAATATCTGTCTTGAATATCTACTGTGAGACTCTATTTCATAACCATACAACTTATTGTATATTAACACTTCTCTGAAGAACATGAATCTGAGACTGTATCTGACTGAGAACACAATCAGCAATCAAATAGTTGACTTAAATGGGAACTTTCTACTTTACATTTGATAAACCTGACTGGGCAGCTTACATTTTTGATATAAAGAAATGCTAGACCATTTTGTTTTTATAGAATAAGGATCCACAAAGCTCATATTCTGTTTCTTAGCAATAAAATTGGAAGGAATTTTAGAGACAGGACAGACAGTTTTGGGGAAAGGGGGAGGTCCATGGGAGAGGAATGCACATGTGTGATGGGCTCCAGCGCTTATCTTACTTTCACAGAGGATAGAGAATTGTCACAAGATACCAGGAAGAGGGAAACATGATTTCACAGAGGATAGAGAATTGTCACAAGAGACAGGGAGAGGGTGAAGTGGGCACCACGTAGGCTTTGGACTTTGAAACTGATACTCTGCAGAAAAATGACCAATTAGGAAATCACAGGGGTCATAAACTAAGGAAGGTCCAATTAGAAAGGGTCATGAAGAGACAACCTGCTGCAGCCTTTATAAATCGGGGGACAAAGCAACTCAAACGATTTTTGGTTTGATTTTTTCCCATTAGAGAGAGAAAGAGCAGGTTTTTCCCACTTGGGGACCCCTGCCCAGGCAAAGTTTGTATATGCTTCCAATAAACTTCCACATGTTTTACTAAAGAAGCCTTTAGTTCACGAGTTTATTCTTCAAACTTCATAGGGTAAGAATCCACAAAGGGGAGATTCTGTGCCCCAAACTCCACATATCAAAAGTATGTTCTAATGTTTTCTAGTTAGAAGCCAATGATTATGGTTGGGATAGTGAATACACGATATACACATAATGTATTCTAGAATTGTATGCCTGAAACGTATATAATTTCATTAACCAATGTCAGCCCAATAAATTCAGATTTTAAAAAGGAAATGATGATGGTGACTAAACTAAAAACGGGATCCAGGGCATGTTGTACTGCCTGAGGCACATGGTTCTGAATACGGAAACACACTGGACAGCTTAGTTTGTGATTATCCAGATGCCCTTTTTTAGTTGGTCCCAACTAAGAAGAATCCTAGGTACTTATATTAAAATTGTCCAGTTTACTTAACTAAATGGGTGTATGGCACTACAATTAATAAGGTTTCCTGATAGAATAAGGACTGAAACTTAATACAAAGCAGGACTGCAAAATTACCTCCTCCTGGACAGGGTTAAAGTATACGTATTCCCTTCATTCAGCCTCTCAGAAAACTGACACCTGAAAAGACTTAGTCATGACTAGCTTCCTAATATTGACCATGCTTATGGACCTCTTTCATTCCTAAAGTTTCCTGTTGTGCGTGTGTATGTGTGTTTTTTCCCATCTATTTTGGAATACATAATCACCTCATTTATTTTCTCCTTTTGTGGGTGAGGTTGGAAGTGAAGTCTTAGTTCTTAGTTTTATCTTTAAAACTTTTCATGATTATCCCATATGCAAATCATAGTTATTCAACACTTTATTACTCTACACCAGCAAACTATGTATGTACCTTAGTAATATGTATCAAATCTCTTTCTACTGGCTTAAGATTTATAAACCTTCTGTCTTTTATAATCCATTTTTTAATTTTCTCTTGTACATACTTTTAAGGCTTTCCTATTTCTGTAAAATCCTCCCATATTCAGTATTTATATTTACCACTAGATCCTCAATATTTAGTAATCAAACCAAAGGCCCAGTGCATGAAATTCACACACAGGTGTAGGGTCTCTAGGCCTGGCCAGTGATCAGGGCCGATCAGGTTCCCCAGCCCCCCGCCTCCTGCCTCCTCCTTCCCTCGCTTCCTCAGCACCCGCCACCGCCACTGGTTGCCCGCCATGTTCCACACTGCCCCTGGTGGTCAATGCACATCATAACAAGCAATCAAACTCCCATTCTCCTGGTCGAACTCCCGAGGGGACACTTGCATATTAGCCTTTTATATAGAGAGATGATGTCCTTTACTATAGAGCTTTCTAAAGCTAAAATATCATATTAACAACATAGTGGGCATTTTGAAATATCAGTCTCTCTCTTATTCCTCAATATATGAATTTAGAAGTTGCCATAAATTCCACTACCATACAATTGGGTTTTTTTTCCAGTGATTGAATGAAACATCTCAGAATGTCAAGACTTTAAAAGTGTTTTCTCTCAGGACTTCTGTTTGTAAGTCTTATAGTAAAATCAAGAGGTTTTTTGTAAAAAAAAAATGATTTTTCAAAATATATCAGTAGTTGGAAAAGTACCCTTATTTTCAGCACATATACTTCAATAACTACTTTACTAAGAAAATAATAAAAAATACAATTAAAGCCCCAGCCGTAGGCAGCTGCCTAGGTGGCCTCATACCTAGGTAAGTGTTACACTGCTGGGAGAGCAGCAGCTGGAAGCTGGCTGGCATCCTGGGCCTGGTTCCTGCCAACTCTGTTGTTAACTATACCAGGATGCCCGCATAATAAGAAAAATAATACAATTAAATATGTATCTACAATGAAGCAGAGTTAGAAAGGGCCTAAATTCTCAGGAATTGTGTATAATTGTACTATGAATCTATGAGATCAAGTATTATGTAACTGAAAAATATTTTCAAATAATTTTATGTTATTTTAAAAGGGGCAAAACTGTAAATACAGCCTGTCTTAATGTGTGAATACACAAACACACACACATACACACACACACACACACACACACGTATCAAAGAACTTCAGAAAGAAGAGTACTAATGGGTTAAAAATGAATAGATCTAAGTAGTAAGATTTAGAGGTTTATAAGTCATCTTTATCAGTTTGTATGTTTCCAAATTTTCTACATGCATTATGCTATGCTAATAAGTAAAAAACAAACCTATCTTTAGAAACGGAGAAAAATATATATATTTTTTGTAAAGAATAAAAATCTATCAGCCAGGCCTTCTCAATATCTGTTCTCATATGGGAGATAGTAATTTTTAAAATACTTCTATTTGCACAAGTAACTGTGCTGGAGGTATATACTCTAGTCTCCCTTATTCTAAAGTCACTCCCTGGGAATGAATTAAACAATAAGGGAGATTCCTGAACTCTTACAAAGAGTCAGGTGCAATTTAGTGAGCTAAATGCTTCCCAGAAGCCCCAGATCAGGGCCGCACATGGGCCATCAGCTCCACAGGCATCTACTAAGTGGCCTCCCTCCGCACACTTCACACGCCCAGGAAACTTCTCCGACAGCAACCAGTTAGGCTGCGTTGTCTAGCCTTGGAGCAATTCTCCTAACTTCAGTAGCAAAAGTAAAGGAACAAAGAAAGTACCTTTCTTTTTGTACTCAGTTGGTAAAATAAGACTCAAAGAGCATAATCTGAACCACTTTACCCCTAATAAATTGCCTTAATAGACACTTCATTTTTTTTTTTTTTACTAGTAGTACTGATCCTAAAATCATAAAATCTCAGACTTCTAGAGATTTTACGTTATACATGTGAGTCTCGTATTTTACATCTATATGAATCACATGCAGATATTGTTTGATGAGTTTCCTAGATTTCACTCTGAGAAATTCTGATTTGGTGGTAGGACTCTGTATGATAAATAACATCTCAGCTATAACTGGGACAAAGGGGCCCATGGAGCACATTTTGGTGGGTTTGAAGAATGAGTCTCATTCCTATAAAATATTTTGACAACACAGTTAACAAATGCCATCTGCAAAGAAGGCAGAAAGTTACAATCATTAGCAAGTTTAAGTGTACATGTATATCATTAAATATCTATTTTGAGCCTCTAGGTGACTTCCATATCCTATTTCATGTCCACATCACTACACTTTAAGAAAATAAAATTGTAAAACAAACAAAAGAGATAAAAAATAAACAAAAAACAAATCACCCGAGTAGATCAGATCTATACAGCCACCATTAACAGCTTCAATAAACCTCACATATTAAATGATTTTACAGAAGGGGACAAAAAGCTGAATTGTTTTGTAACATCTTCTAAAGTAAAGAAAATTGACCCATTAGGCACAGTGATGAGGGCCCACACTACTTTTAAAAGACCAGGAGGTGTTTTAATTTCTTTCTTTTGAACTTGGGAGAAGATTTAAACTTTTAAGTAAAAGAAAGTGGTTTAATCTATATCATTAATTTATTTGTCTTTACATCAATAAAATTATATATAAAACTAGAGGCCCAGTGCACAAAATTTGTGCACTCGGAAGGGGGGGGGGTGTCCTCAACCCAGCTTGCGCCCTCTTGCAGTCTAGGAGTCCTCAGAGGATGTCCGACTTCCACAGAGGCAGGAGAGGCTCCTGCCACCACCACTGCACTTGCCAGCTGTGAGCCTGGCTTCTGGCTGAGCTGCGCTCCCCCTGGGGGAGTGTGCTGTCCACCAGGGGGTATCTCCTGCATTGAGCATCTGCCTCCTGGTGGTCAGCGTACATCATAGTGACCCGTCATTCCACTGTTGGGCCAAAACTGGCTCTCTGACATCCCTCAAGGGGTCCTGGATTGCGAGAGGGCACAGGCTAGGCCAAGGGACCCCACCAATGCACGGTTGGGGCCTGGGAGGGACATGGGAGGTTGGCCAGCCTGGAACGGACCACAGAGGGCTCCAGGGCTGTCTGGACCATCTTGCTCAGTCCCAATCAGCCTGACCTCAGCAGCAAGCTAACCTACTGGTCAGAGAGTCTGCCCACTGATGGTCAATGCACTTCATAGAGAGTGGTTGATTGGCCTTAGCATATCATTTGCATATTACGTTTGATTGGTTGAATGGCCAAGAGGATGACCGAACACATAGGATATTTTAATATATAGCATCAATCTACTTGTCATTACACCATCTAATTATATATATAGTTATGTAATTTTATATATATATATATATATATATATATATATATATATATATATATATATAATTTAATGTAGAAGGCAGAATGTGAAGGCAACAGTGCTTAAGGTTCACAAAAGTCTTAAAGCAGATCTGATCCAAAGTTGTCTCTCATGATTGTCCTGCTTCCTAAACTCATTTAGGTTAGGCTGATAATTGTTCTTCTCTTCTTTCTTCACCTTATACCATTGAAAATGACTGTGAAGCTAGTTATTACTTACATTTCTCACTAAATTATTTGTCAAATTATGAAGAGAAAAAATGTGAGTTTCTAACAAACCACCAGGTTCCAAAGACATCTCCAGGAAATGCTTCTTGGGAGACTGACATGAATAAAAGCTGCTAAAGAATCCACAGTCAGATGGAAACTGCTTGAGAAGTGCACACTTAGCTTGTAACATGTAAGCAGGCAAGTTATTATTTATCTCCTGTATTTGATGAATTATGTTCTTAATCCTTTTAGATCTTTCTTAGTATGAATTCTGCTCCATGAATTCCATTACAGACAAATTTGAATAAAATACCAACTTTTTGAGCATTCATTTTGTTTGCTCAACTTCCTTGTCAAGAAAATGAAAGAGGCATTTGAGGAAAGTTTACTTGTTTCTCCCCCAAGAAGTTCATAAATCCGGTTTGTCTCATTCTGAACAGGCTATATATCATTTTTAAATTTTATATACTTCTAGCCAATAAATTCTATTTCTCAGAATGTAGGTCAAAGTACTCTTTGAAAACAACTAAAACTCTGAATTACAAAACATATTTACCAACAAGAAATACATAATGAAGATATTCATAAACAACCAGAAATGCAATAAAAGGGATATGCCTAAGTTAATAATGATGGCAGTGATCAAATAAATCATGCATTTGCATATTAATATTTTTTTCATTCTATATATTTGCATTTTTGCCTGGAAGGAATTTGGAATGATGACAGAACAGATATTTGTTATACTTAGGTTCTGAGTAAATTGGTTGGGGACTGAAGCAACTGAAGTGTCTGGTGCCAAGATTTCTCGCCTGGTTCCTTTTTATCTTCTATGAGAATTAATGCAGCCTTAAAGCTAGCAATGAAAGTGGAAAAATAAGCCAACATATTAAAGTAGGTAAAGATAATAAAGTAGATTATATTTTAATATGAAATTAATAATAATATAAACATTTGAGTTGCTTTAAAGTCTATCAATGGGATGTGGAAAAGCCATAATTAATTAAAAATTATTGTATGTTAAAATAAAATTGGTCATTTCCCGGGGTATAATCCTGTCTCTTTACTTATTTTCAATTTTATATTTTGTCTCCTTTATGAACGTTTCACACTGCAATATTGTTTGATGTGTATGCCATCATCTGATTTATCTGTCTACCCTGCTTATGACTAAATCAATCATATGAATTATTAATGATACCAGTTTTTCTTGCTTACCTCTGAATGAAGAGGGTATAGCTCTTCATCTGAAGTGAAGCGCTTGCCTTTTATAGAAGTCTGAAAATTAAATATAATGGAAAATTCCATGGCTACTTGTATTTGAGAAAAAGTTATTATTTCAGTACATCTCGTGGTGGTTTCTTTTAGTCTTCACATTTGTCTCCACTGCTTCAAATACCTAGCTTGCTCTTACTAAATAACCTCACCAGCCTGACAGGCAATTAATTCACTTCTTGCCAATCTTCTGCTCCCGAAAGCCTCTCAACCATACATCTTTGTCTGTGCTTCCAAATAGTCAAGCCCAGTTGAATGACACCAGTATAAATGTGTATTAAATAACATATTTGGGACTTCACAGGGCCTGTCCCAAACTCTCAATACCTTTGTGAATCATTCCTCTAATAACAACCCATAATCTTAATCTACTTTCTTCACACTCACAATCTTTTCTGGGTTCCCTATCCTCTGTAATTTTCCATTATCAGTGTATTCAAAATTCCAACATAATTTTTTCCCTTTACATTTGGATCCCTTCCTATACATAATCTCTATAGCTTTACCTTTCCTTTTTCTTACTTCCTTTCTTCCTCTGACAAAATGCTAATTAGAAAAATAAATCAATTTTTAAATTTTTTCTACATAATTATTAATTATCCCTAGTGCCATCTGCCTGTATCTTTCTTGATAATTCTATAGGTGTGTTTATTGTCTGCAATTCTTACTCATTATTTTAAATCTCTCTTTCCTTATCTTTTACTGTAGCCTTGAAGATCTTTGTGGTCTCTAACATTCTTTCTCTGCTTGCATGAAGAAATAGTCTACTGGGTATGTCAAATGTATTATATTTACAATTATATTAAAATTATGTTCATCATGTCTCTTTACCATTCACCCAATAGCCAGCTACTATTTGTAATCTTCACTGTCTTTGTTAATGTCTCTGCTCAGAATCAAGGCCCTGGGGCATTGCTGACTTCTTCTTCTTCTTCTCCATTAATATATGCAATAATTTTCTAAGTCTAGCAGATTCTACCCCAACAATACTTCTAGCGTATGCTTTTAGGCTTTTTTGACCTCTTAAAATCAGCATCAATATTCTTATGAACTGAGAACCAAGATGGCAGCATAGGTAATCACCAATACTTGCTGCCTCCCACAACCACATCAAAATTACAACTAAAATATAGAGCAGCCATCATTCAGAACTGACTAAAAGCTGCATGAATGGAAGTCCAACTAGAGAAGTAAAGTATATCAAGACTAGTAGGAGGGGCAGAGGCAGGTTAAGGGCTGGTCCAACACCCATTTTTTTTCAATTGGGAGGAATATTTCACCTACAGAGGGGTCCCAGAGCTGGGAACAGAAATCCCTGTAACTTCAGGCTGTAAAAACCAGCAGGAACTGTGGCTAAGTGACATAAAGGCTGCTGGAGACCCCGGCAGTTCTTACACAGTCTGCATCCTCTAGATTCCAGTGCCAGGCAGCAGCTATGGGGGGTTAAGGGACATATGGTGATGAACTGGTTTGTCTGGCATGGAAGCAGGAACTCGGGAGCAACTTTCCGGGGTGGCCACAGGGGTCCTTATTCTTTTTCTGAGACCTCCCCTGTCACAGAGCTGACTAGCAGCCATATCTGAGTTTCCATTAGTGTCCACACTCTCCCCTCTGCCCTACAAAACCCACCCCATCCAATTTGCAGCCTCACATATGCTGTTTGCAGAGGCTTTTCCATACAAATGGTATGTCCTGGCTCATGCTTCAGGCATTTCTAAAATCTCTCAAACAAGCTGCAGCTGGCCTCAGCATGCCCCCAAACCTATCAGTGAGACCCAAGACCCAGCACTAGTACCACCTTGCCTTGCTTCACACCTAGGCCTCACCTGAGCACTTCTAAGCCCAAAACAAATAGCAGCCACCTGAAGATCTCTTCTGTAGCTTCTGCTGGGTGGGCCCAAGCAGTGGCTGACTTTGTACCTCCTGGGAGGCCCTAGAGCCAGTGCATTAATAAAAAGTTTAGTGCTGAAAAAAAAATAGAGCTCTATTCCATTACCTCTAATACCCAGTTATTATTCCAGAAGTAAGAATTGAGATATGGGGGGAAATAATTATGTTTCTAAAATAAAGTGTCCAGTTATTCTGTCACTGGTGAAAATTAAATAGAGTATGGAAACAGAAATCTTTATATTATACCTACAAATTGAATATGCACCAACCACATAATGAGATAATGTAAAGAAAACTAAATAAGAGTAAATCCTTACAAACCATTGGGTATGACTTTCTTTCACCACTGTAACTCCATCCCCCACCCTCAGTCTTGGAAGAAGTGCCATCATGAAGACGTTTGGAGAGGAACTAATATTATTTTTTCAGCTGATCTCTTTAAGTGGGGCCTGAAGGAAAGATCCAAGCTAAAAGACTCCATTAGATATTCCCTTGGAGAATAATATGGTCATTCTTGAAATGCTGCAAAGGCAATAACAATACTAAATCTGATTTAAAGCAAACAATTAAGTTAGAATTATTCAGTTCCAAGAAGTGGCTAAGGAAATATAGTCTATAAATGTAAAAGCTTGTTACTAACAAATCATGCCTTTATATCACTAGTGTCTGACCTAGAAAGCTATAGGTTTAGTAAACTTTCAAACCCATGTCTTTACTTCTCTTTTTTACTTAACCCTATGACTGAGACTGAGCACCAAATAAAAATCTGAGCATAAGGGGTTGTGCATCAAATTACTATACAAATTAAACTAATCAATTTATAGGAAGCATGAGATAAGAATGATGCAATTCTATTAATTGAACAAATATAGAAAACTCAGGAAATACTTTACCAAATTTTGCCACATCACATTTTCTCTGGGTATTGGAAGAAATGTGCATTTGACATTTATTGGCCTAGAATAATGTACTTCACATATTCTTTGTGAAATGAACTCATTTAACTTGAATTTCTGTTTGTACATTCAAACTCTAATCTTGCAGTGGCTTTTTTAGTTGTACAGCCATATATCTAGATTAATTTGGGACATTTCTGATGTTAAATATTATGTTATATTGTAATAATAAGGGCTAACCTATGTGTTCGGGTTTCTGATTTGGAAAACATGGCCACTACATTGATCACTCTTAAATGGAGATGGGAATTAAAGTGGTTATTTTAGAATAAAAGTTCTTAACATAAAAGAGAGAGAGAGAAAGATTCAGATGGGTTTGGGTAGAGAGGTCTCCCTAGAGATTGAAGAAAAAAACAGCATTAGTATTTTAGTAAAGTAAGCAAGAAGATAGAATATTTTTGGAGATTTGTATTCTTTATAACATCAAGCAAATATAGAAACCATTCACTTTCCAAAGTCAGTTATTATGTCACTGATGAAAATTAAACTGGATATGGAAACAGAAATCTTTATATTACACTAATTCTAATATCAGTAGCTTTTAAAGCATACATATGTTCTTTGGAACGAAAGTCAACCTAGTTTGTTCCAGCCTTTTTCAGCTTTTGCATCCTTGGAAATTTCTCAGTCCAGGACAAAAAAAAAAAAAAAAAAAGAGGGTACATATTAAATTGGGAATCACTTGTTTCACAGTATGGTAGTTTCACAAAAAATTAAGAATAGAGTTATTATATAACCCAGCAGTTCATTTTCTGGGAATCTCCCTGAAAAACTTTAAAAAAACCTTTTATTTGCAAAGATATATGCACCCCTATGATCATTGAAGCACTATTCATGGTAGCTAAGACATGGGAACAACCAAAGTGTCCTCTGTAGATGATTGGTTAAAGAAGATAAGATAAAGACACTACCAATTACTAATGGGCCATAAAAACAATGAAATACTGCCACTTGTGACACCACTGATGGATCTTGAGAATATTATGTTAAGCAAAATAAGTCAGTCAGATAAATCTGAGAACCAGGTGATTTCACTCATTTATTAAAATATAAAACTGAAACTCATAGACACAAAGATATGACGTTTACCAGAAGGAAGTGGGTGAGTGATTAATAAAGGGTAAAGGGAACCAAATATATGATGACAGAAGATGATTTAACTTTGGGTGGTGGGTACACAGTGTATCTTAGAACTATGTACTTGAAGCCTATATAATCTTATTAACCAACTAGAGGCCTGGTACATGAAATTCGTGCATGGGAGGGGGGTCCCCTCAGCCCAGCCTGCACCCTCTCCAATCCGAGACCCCTCGGGGGATTCCAAAACTGGTAGTTGGACATCCCTCTCACAATCCTGTACCACAGGCTCCTAATCGCGCACCTGCCTGCCTGGTCACCCCTAACTACCCCCCCTGCCGGCCTGATTGCCCCTCACTGCCTTTGCATGCTGGCCTGGTCACCCCTAACTGTCCCCACTGCCAGCCTGGTTGCCCCCAACTGACCTCCTGCTGGCCTGGTTGCCCCCAACTGCCCCCCTGCTGGTCTGGTCGCCTCTCATGGCTCCCATGCTGGCCTAGTAGCCCCACGCAGCCTGATGTTCAGTTGTTTGGTTGTCCCTCACTAACCCCGCTGCTGGCTTGGTCATAGGCAGCCATGTTGTAAGGGTGTGAGGGTTAATTTGCATATTACCTCTTTATTATATAGGATGTCACCTCAATAAATTTAATTTTTTCACCCTAGCTGGTTTTGCTCAATTGATAGAGCATCATCCTGCAGACTGAAGGGTCTGGGGTTTGATTCAGGTCAAGGGCACATCCCTGGGTTCTGGGCTCAATCCCTAGTAGGGGGCGTGCAGGAGGCAGATAATCGGTGATCATCTCTCATCATTGATGTTTCTATCTCTCCCTCTCCATTCCTCTCTAAGATCAATAAAAATATATTTAAAAAATAAAATAAATTTAATTTTTTTAGAAAAGAATCACTTGTTTCAAACAATCAAAAACAGGTGTACCTTGGCTATTAATATAATAAATAGGTCAAAATATATACTGAATTGCATTAGTAAAATACAGAAATGCCACTTTTAATTAAGGAGGTTTATAAATTTACTCTTCTTACCTGGATATGTGCCGGGAGCCGCTGTTTCAAGGGACCTGGCATATATGGCATATGGTTCTTAATATGTTTGCTCACCTTCTTGGCGCTGTGTTTTAACCAAGGTCACCTCTCCGAGAAAGGTTGAATCCCCAGGTAGGGATTTTCCCCTGAAGTTAGGGAGGGGATGAAACTCCTTAACTAAGTGCCAGGCGGGTAGTAAATCAATTTAACTACAAACAATCATGCTTAAGCTACATAATCTTTACTCCCTGGAATGGAGATAAGAAACGCCCTAACCTTTGTAATAGAAATTGACAGGATTAGAATCAACTGGTATAAATACAGATGCAACAAGACAACAACAGACAGAATTCAGAAGACAGAAACACACAGAACTCAGAACACAGAACTTAGGACACAGGGCTTGGAAGACAGGACCAAGAGAGACAGAGCCTAGGCACAGACCTACACAGAACGTTCTCTAGAGACAGAAGAACTTCGCTGGCGAGAGCATGCCGGAGGATCCTGGACAGGGACTGGCCTCGGAGCCTGGAGGCGGAGCCTGGCTAGAGAGCATGGCAGGGGATCCTGGACTGAACCTGACTGTGGAGATTGGCAGGAGAGCCTGACTAGAACCTGGTGACTGGACCTGCCTGGAGAACCTGGACAGAACCTGGCTGGAGATCCTAAGCAGAACCTCTCTGGAGACCGAGACCAGAACTTGGCTCGAGATCCTGGCTAGGCTGCTGATCTGTTGAACGCTGTCTCCGTGTCATTCCTTCTTCGCCGACTCCATCTACACCTTTGGGGACCCCTGGACCCGCTGGGGTTGGACCCCGGCAGATATGCTCACATTTTGCTATACCCCTACAGAACTATTGTTCAAAACTAAGTCAATTTTAGCCTTAATCTCTGTAACTTCCTTATTTCCTTTTCTCTATCCCATTAGTTAAAAACAAATTTTCACAAATTTTGATTTCACCATGCACTCTATTATAAAAACAATAGTGTGGTCACATTTTAACACTCAATCAAAGCATATGATGCCTTCCAATACTATACTGCCCTTTGTCCAATTTGCTTTAACTCTAGTTACATACAAAGAACATTGTGACTAGGGATGCTATTTTACACCAGAGAAGCTTACTTCTTATCTTTATTTAGTATTTATTACTTCCACACTATTGCTATAATATTCCTGTGTTCTGAAATCAGCATCTTCCCTAAAATATATATATATATATATATATGCATATACACATACTAAATGCCCAGTGCACAAATTTGTGCACAGGTGGGGTCCCTCAACATACCCTGTGGGGATTGGGCCAAAACTGGCAGTCCAATGCTGCCTGCCATTCCTGCCTGCCAGGAGGGGTCGGTCAGCTGAGCAGCACTCCTGCTGTGGGAGTGCACTGACCACCAGGGGGCAGTTCCTGCATTGAGCATCTGCCCCCTAGTGATCAGTGCATGTCATAGTGACCGGTCAACCTATTGACTGGTCATTCAGTCGCTTAGGCATTTATATATATAGATATGTCTTATGTTTTTAAAATAAAGTAACATGACTAAGAACATTTTTTAAGTGGAATTAACAATATTCTGTTCATAATACCTTATATTAGAAATTATGTTATCACAGAAACCTGTATGTGTAAAGATTATACTCTGAAATTGGTTTCAGTTGTTATCATAGATATTATTTTTAAGAGATTGTTGGCCACAGTATTTATTTTCTAGTTGCATGTAGCAAACAATGATTAGATTATGAAGATCAGATGTCTAAAAATAGAACAACATATTATGATGTGTATGTACATGTTTGGGATAGTATACTGTAATACTTATTGTAATTTAGAATAACCATTCTTGTTTCCAGTTTTCTTCAGCAATCCCATAATTCCCTTTAGTGTATAATCATTCAGATTGTTCACATGTTAATCTATTTAGAAAATTACTAACATTTTGTTTGACATATTTAAACATTTATTTATTTGTCTCTGTGACAAAGGGGCAAAATATCATGAAATACAAAATCATCAAGGTATTTTTTCCCAGACTCATTTAAGGTTTTCTAACACTAGTGGGAAATTCCCTGGGTGACAGGTTTCTTCTGTTGCTCCTGTAGCTAACATATTTTAAGAAAAGTGAAAGTAGGTCAAGTTATTTTACAAAATGCTAACCCTGTTATATCTTCTTGGTGGTAATCTTACCTAGACATTCATTTTTGTGACTCTGACAAACTTTTCAACATATGTCATTTCAGTTTTTAAGTTCGATCTAAAGTTATGATCTGTTGAGTCATATGAAAACATGTGCTATTTTAACCTTACTGGTGAATACACTAATGCATCTAATTTCTCTCTTGACAGATTTAGAGGAAATAAAAATGTGTAATGTGATAGTAAAAAAGTTATATTATATTCACATTTACTAGCCTGAGACAATTACCACATGATATGAGTCATAGGGAAGTTTTAAAAAATGTCATTACCCTTAAAATCAGTCATAGCATCTGTAAAAATTCATTTGATTCTATTTTGATAATAAGAAATTGAATGAGGTAACTTGTAAAGGAAAAATAGAAATGAATTCTGGAACACTGAAAAATAACCTGGAATGCTATAAAATAAAGGGAACTACCATGGGTAAAGAAAATCACTGTTGACTATATGAAGGCAATTACATTGTTGTATGAAAAAACATTGAGAAATCTGAAAAGACAAATATTGATGTTTAAAGAAGGAAATCAGGAAGAAAACTCTTAAGAAAATTAATAGGTTTACATTTAAAAATATATTTGCAAATTATATAATTACATGCAATCATTGCAGAAATCAATCTACAAGTTTATTTGATGATATAAATTATGTCTTAATAATAGAGAAAATAAAAGCAAGTTCATTTGCTAGTTCATAAGGTCCTTGAGCATAGGACAATGGTATGATCTCCAGTTGCCAGAACACCTTCTGTTGAATAAACAAATAATTTAATTTTTAAAAATACCATAACTTGCCTATGAAAACTGTTTCAAAAAAAACAATTTTTAAATTCATATTTAATACAGAGGGGATATTTTTGCAAAGAGTAAATACAGTTTAAAAATGGTAGAGATTTAGGTTCACTCATTAAACTTTATAAAAGACCTTAATATAACATGTCCAGATCCTTCTAGTAATTCTATAATCACTGATCTATGTATTTTTGCATTAGGTCATTATTATCATGTCTTGCCCACTTCCAAAGAAAATATGATACCTTAGAATAATTCACCCACTTGTAATACATCATTTAAGCAATTATTACTATGAAAGAATTAAATTGGATATTTCAGAAGCACATTTCTGCCACTTCAGTAAGATTGAGATTTTCTCTCTGCCTCACCTTTCTACCTGCCACATAATGAGAACACAGATTCTCCAAGTATACACCACCAATAATGACTCCTGGGTCTAGCAGAATGTGATACAAGGGTGAGAATAACACTGTAAGCTACAGGAGTAAAGAGTAGTATAAACTATGGCCATCTGCCAATGCTACCCTCTTCTCCCAAGGATTGCAACTCCAATTTCAGTCACCTACTTTTTCATCCATCTGCCAAACTGAGGAGCACTTGTGAAAGGGTTCTGGCTGTGATTAGATTAATTTCAAACTAGAAGCTCAGAAAGAATCAAGTGTTTTGATTGGCTTATAATCAACTTCTCTACAACTTAAAGATGGAGAAGTTGGTTTAGGACTGGTCTCTAATGTATCTTCCAGATTTATACATGTAATTGAATCCTGCAAAACAACAGAAAAAATAATAGGCAAATTTTCATTTAGCATAGTTTGTTGTCCACATGGAAACAACCCAAAACGCAAAAATGCTGAGCTCAAAGAAAAATCCAGTTTAATTGAGGAAAACAATTGTTGATGAGGAAAATAAAAAACAAGTTAATCTTGCTGTATTTTTCATAGTTCAAAATATTTTCTTAGATAAATATAAAAACATATAAAAGGATATAAGGCTTTGCTTATTTAGATATTATTTTTAAAAATTATGACTTTAAAATATGCCCATGTTTTCTATATATAATTGGCTCTAATGCTCTTCAGATCATGACCTACTTGGTGGTATATATATTTTTTGTTTGTAACTCACCTCATGACCTAAAATTCCTGAATCAATCATAATTTTAGTTTTTCATACTGTCACCAAAGGTAATTCATGATAGAAATAAATCCCTAGTGCTGACTGATATATAAAGTTTTTTATTGCTCTTTTAGGATAAGAAGTTTACTTACATTTATATGCTTTGGGGAGATCCTTGTATTCTGCTTTTATGATATTTATCTCTCTTCAAAAAAACAAACAAACATAGGTCGTCTTCATCTTGAAACAAATACAGATGTTTCTTTAAATGTGCAAGCAATATGCTAAGTCTCTTTAGAATTATTTTGAGAAACACTGTCAATTTACTTATTATCTTTTAGTACTGAATAACTTTTTTCCTTAAAATTAATAAAGGTATCCTGTGTTTTCCCATTTATTCAAGGAATTTCCCAATTGTAGTTGAGGGACAATTTTGATGGGCAATGTCCTATTTGTAATCTTTTTGAGAATCAGATTTCAGTCAATGAAGAACTTCAAAAAGATCACTCGGACCTGTAAGTGCAATCAATGTGACCATCTACAGCTGCTGCTCTGTGTGTCTTAGTACTTGTCAATCATCCTGCATATAAGCCCTGGAAAGAGAGTGGGTGCAGAAGGCAATTTATTCAGTGACCTACAGGTGGGCAAGGGAGACTAGACTTTCTCTTTTCCTTTCTGTTTACAATGTTCTCTATGAAATGTCACAACTGATTTCTGATTTTAAAAAAAAAAACTAAACAGAGGAAAGTTATTTCTGATTTTTAAAAAATATTAAAGTTAAAAAATATGTATTGACTATGGAAGGTAAATTAGCTTTATTTCCATTTTACCATTAAGTCTTTAATATTGAGAAAACTTAGATGACCCTTCAATTAGAAAACAAATGATTGTCTGAAACAGAGGATTAATTTTAAACTCCTAGGCCTATGTGTCAAAATCTTAACCTGTTCTTTGTAGCACACATAGTATGTTTTTATCAAGTAATGATATACACCCAGTCAACAATTAACAGTCTTAGAAATGCCTGGAAAATATAATATCCAAAACCTTTGCCTTTATTTCAATTCAACCAGCCACTTTTATTATGAGGGTGTATTCTAGCTCAGAAATCACAGCATCCTCCATTTTGACCACAAACTGTTTCTTCAGTTTTTTCAAAAGCTCATTCCTGCCAAATCTTCTCTTTAAATTCTTAGAGACCACCATTGTCATAACTATTCTAGCTTGTTCCTGTCAATTAGAATAATTCTTCCTCTCTTCCCTTTCTAGTTTGGACCCAGGTATTTATCTATTGAATAATTCTATATTGTTATAATCTAAAGCATTTTCATTATTATGCTTCCAGCAAACATGTCCAGCAAACCCATATCTGGGTCAGTATCATGTGTGTCCTTTCATTTAATTACATAATCATAACTTAAAACACATGCACACACACACACACACACACACGATAACCCTCTGTTAATTGGCAACATTATAAAATCATTGATTCCTAACTCAGCTACAGCTTCTGATGTCTATGAAGTATTTCCATCAGTACTTTCTATCTTTATTCATTCACAGAAGTTAATTGTGAACATTGTATTGGTGAGGAATAGTCATCCATAAATTCTTGTCTCCAACAACTAAAGCTCACAGACAGCCACATTGTCCATATTTTCTCATCCTTTAAAGAGTAAACTGTTTTATTCCTTAAATCCCTCCTTTTTAGATCTTATTCAATTAGTCATCACATCCAATTTAGATACCTTCAAAGTCTCTCTCACTACCCTCTCTCTTTTCAATCCAATATATATATACTCATATTTATCCCATTCTGAACAAATGATTTGCCATTGCTTTAGATATTATTTTGATATATTACTATTATTTATATACATTGCTTTTATTTTGTCCTCCAGCTGTGTCAAATACCTTCTTACCCAATTTGCACAAATGATTTATATTTACAAACGTCACTATAGCCACTTCAACACCTCCCATTCACTCATAAAGGTATTTGTCTTTCTTCCCCCCTAAAAACCTCTTTTCACTGAGTTTAGCTTACTGTTAATTAACAAATGAAGTGGATATTTACCTACAACACATCTGCTGAGCTACCATTTAAACTTCCTTCAAATCTTACCCATTTATTTTCATGAGTCTGGTCTTACACCTTTTTTTATCAGTTTTTAAATAATGATTCTGGCCACCGTTCTTTTCAATTATCACTGTTCTTTTCAATCTACACCTGCTTCCATGTCATCTTGATTTCTTCATGGTGATGATTTCTTTTGCCATATCCTGTAAGTCTTAAATCTGAAACTCAAACCTCTCCCATATCTTCAGTCTTTATATCAAAATACATGCAGTAGCCAATGCAGAGTTGGTATAAGTGAACACATCTTTCCCAGAAAACCAGTGATATTTTCTTTGTCCAAAGTAACAGCATCCTAATCCATCAAGTACATCAAACTGGAACCCTAGGAGTAATTCTTAATTCTTCCTTTTATTCAACAATCTAATAGCAAGTCCAGATAATTTGACCACTTAACTTATGAACATATCCCTTCTCTACGTATTGACAGCCTACTCTGCTCCTTAGTAATAACCAAAGATTCCATAAACCAATTGGTAGCTTAGAAGCTATGTATTACTCAGGCATTTTTCTTTCCCAGCACATTAATATTGATCATATACAGTGATAGGTAGATAGATAGGTGATAGATAGATATATTGATAAATGATAGATAGATAGATAGACAGATAGATACAGACAGATAGAAAAGCAGAAGGATTGCTACTTAATGCTTCATGTGTAATTAAATGTGATATAAAATGCTTCTAGTCCCCTGATATCCATT
Organism: Myotis daubentonii; assembly: GCF_963259705.1. Classification (NCBI taxonomy): domain Eukaryota; kingdom Metazoa; phylum Chordata; class Mammalia; order Chiroptera; family Vespertilionidae; genus Myotis; species Myotis daubentonii. The sequence continues at coordinate 168,885,175 of NC_081841.1, forward strand.
TTACTTTTTCTCCATAATAATAAAATGTTTGGTGAGCAATGGTCACTCAGAATAAAAAATACTTTTCACAGTCTTCTTTGCATTTAGGCAAGTTAACATAATATAGGATCCTATGGAGTTTCTGGTAACCTTACCTAAATGGCAACACTCTCTTTCCCCAACACCTTGTCAATTTCTCTGCCGCCTAGAAAGTTGAACCAAAACAGCAAGGATTATAGCCCTGGGATGACAGAATTAGACAGAATATGGCTGCCTATAGTTTTGGTAGAATGGAATTGACATCCTAGCTTAAGATACCATTTTTTCCAGACTAATCTGTGAGCAATAAATAATTTCATTATTGCTGAGACAATTATCTGAGGATGTCCTGTTATTTGCAGCTGAACCTAATTCTAATGAATACATCAGCTTTTGGCTATTTTTGAAAGACTGGAAAATCTGGCAATTCTATGCCACATTTCCCCATGGCAACGACTGGCTGGAGCAGACAGCTTTAGTGACAAAAATTCTCTATTGTTTCCTACTTTGTGCTTGTTTCTTTAACAATTTATTTTATTTGCATTTGAATATCAAAACCACTGAAGCACAAGATACAATCCAAATTCCTTAACATTCCAGATTTGTGATGATTTTGTATCCAATCATCTTCTGGAAACTTCTTCTTTTTTCTATTAATTTATTCTCCCCCTAAACAAACTCTTTGTATTTTCCTAGTTACACCAGTCACTTTCTATAACCCTCTTTCTTGGTTTACGAATTATTAGCTGCTGCCTAGAAAGACCCTCTATGCTCGTCATTGCAAACAGCACACTTGCTACGGTGGCCTGTGATGATCAGCCTTAGATGTTCCTTCTTACAGGAAGCCTTGCCATCCACTAGGTTGGGTTACAAGTCCCTCCTCCACACTTGCAATCCTCTAAACATATTTATTACTATCTTGTTTTAAAATAAATTTCTGCTAAAGTACCTACTAATCAACAACATTCTAAATAGAAACGCTTAAGAAAAATGTAGGACGTTATTTTTCAAATTCAGGTCTCCAGAACTTCAGAGATTGTGAATCTGTACGCTTAAGACAGTGCCCAGGGATCTGCACTTGAAACAGGCACCTCTGCTGGTTTGCACACAGGTAACAGGACAACCGCTCTTTATAGGAATGCCTTTAGAATGTGAGGTCCCTGACAGTCCGGGCTATCCTCTTTATTATTTTGTACCCAACACCTAGCACACTGCTTTTTGCTCAATAAATGCTTGTTAAACACAAGTGTCTTTCAGCTCTAGGGAGAAGCAGGAATCCTTGCAGGTCATGCGGTCATTTTAATAAAACGCAGCTAAAGTACATAAAGCTGTAAGGCCTCATCTCACACCTTGGCTCAGTCTGGCAAATGATCAGTATCAAAGTTGGTTAGCATCATTTAAACTTCAAAAAAATGTGTGTGTTTCGTACTTTTTCTGTGTTTCCAACTTTTGTACACAGAGTTCAATCTAAGCAGCAGTGCAGATGTATTTATTTACTTAGAGATAGTACTTATTTGCTCATAATTCAAGTTAAATATCTATGATTATCTGTGAGTGTCAATATAGCACTCTGTAAGTGCCGGCCACTAAATTCTTTCGACTAATCATATACACTATTTTCAAAATAATGTGTATGTTTCATTTTGCTTTGGCTTGCCAAATGTAAAACTATTGTTTTTCAGTTAGTAATGAAACATGTTCTAAGTTGACAGGGATTTAAATTGACTAATAAAATGGTAAATAGCTATCTTAACATTTCTGATTTCAGATGCCTCATCATCTTAGATGTTCTTCTCACTGTTCTAATTTATTACAATCATATAGAAAATTGTCTGTCTCAGTTTATAACCCAAAGTTTTGGGAGTATCAAAGAACAGTTTTTAAATTAAATTTAAACAAGTACATATAATTATTCACTTCAGGCATACCTTTAATGAAATAAAAGTGTAAGATAAATTCATATCTATTAATAAAAAAATTTCAGTTCATGTGGAAAATGCTTAGTTTTTCTATTTTTGATATGTGGTTAATTTTTAAAAATCTATCAAACGTTTATATTTGTTCCTAAATAATCAGCTTGAGTTAAGAGACCCAGACCTATAGTTACAGTATGTACTGCTGAGTGGGAACAGAGTTTGCCACCCAAAACGCCTCTTTGGATTATTGATTATTTTAAACTGGTTATGGCTAATAAATAAAAGATGAAAAGCTTTTTCTCCTTACTCCCTAAAATAATTTAGACAGTGGACCTGCTCTGTGATGGGAGCTATCCTTATAGGTAACAACTATATTTCAATTTGAATGAGGTGTGACAGTCAGGGAGGAACCTAGAAAGGCCCCTTTGACCAAAGTCCTCTGTGTCACATTGCTAAAAATAGCCCAGCAAACATTTTCTTTTCTTCCTTCCTTTTTCTTTCTTTCTTTCTTTCTTTCTTTCTTTCTTTCTTTCTTTCTTTCTTTCTTTCTTTCTTTCTTTCTTTCTTCTTTCTTTTTTTTTTTTTTTTACCAAAAATTTGCTTTTTCTTGTCCATCTGAATTGTCTCCCTCCCCTTTGAAACCTGGACTCTCTCCTCTTTCTCTTTATTTTAAGATGTCATATAAGCCCCACCTGTCCAATTTGTCCTCAGGCCTCACATTGTTATGAAACCACCATACCGTACATAAATCATTAAATTTTTTATTCTCTCTTGTTAATATGTCATGTCATTTCAATTAAACAAACAACCAGAAGAACTAAATGGGAAAAAGGGCAATTTTCACCTCCCCGACATTGCCATTCTGAGAAACAATCATTTTTCACCCATGGATCAAGCTGCTATCTGTTCCTCTTACAACACTTGACATTCACAGGGCCTCGCTGTAACTTTTTTTTATTATGTTTGTTCGTCACTTTTTGTCCATGTCTTTGCCAGACTCCAATATACACTCTAAACCACATATGCACTTGGATTTTCATTTTCTTTCTTAATAGACCTTGAAATTTCCTTCTTAATGTCAACAATTAGTCAAACTGAGGGTTCCCATTAACAATGCAGGTTTCCTGACTAATGTTTCAGGGTGATATAATTTAACCCTTGGCACAGCTTTAGAGTACTATAGTAAGATTCTTCAATTTGGCACTGTGGTCTCTTAATAATATTTCATTCTCTGAGCTGGTTTTCAATATAAGACTGATATGTTAGAAATTGTTTACCTTTTCACACAAATTTAGAGTATGATTTTAGTATTGGCTTAAAATAATTGTAATTTATTATAATACTACTCTTATGATAAAATATATAAAGCCATATTCTGAAAAACATCTCTAGTCTTCCAGTTAGTTGTAAACAATAGATAATCATGAAAATGCATAAGAAATATTTTTCAAGCTATTTTATAATTCAGAAATATAATACAAAACTAATTCATCCTTGATATAAGTGAAGCACAGCTCAAACATTTTACTGGCTAAACTAAATCAATAGAACAAATAATCTTTGAAAATGAGTCACACATTCATTAATACAGAAAAATTCTAACAGTTACGTATTTATGCCATAATTTTTAGGCTGCTGAAATCATGTGATTCATACTTGTCTGTAGTCCCATAGAATCGAATAGCCCAATTTACAAAATGTCTTCATGCATCTAAGTAACAGAGATCCATTTCTTCTCTTCACAATCAGTAGATTAATAGACTTAAGCCTTCCTTAGTTCAACTATGGTCTCCTGTCATTTTTACCCTGCCCCCAGAACATACATATGGAAAGCAAAACTTATCTCTGCAACAGCACTCAATTGCATAGCCAGGGTCAAAATTACATTTAATTTTGTCTCAAGTAGTGTCAGTCTTATTGCATCACAGGAGTGGAAAGAAGCACTGTGTTCACAACACAAAAACAATAGAGGTCTATTATTTGTTTCCTATCAAATCATTTTATCCATAGGAAATACATTAGGGAATTTCTTCACCTGTTTTCCAGGGGAGTAATGAGCAAATAGTGGGTGAATTTCTCTTTCAAATGTGACTTTGTTTCTTTTTTTTCCAAAACATTTATGGGTTAGATAGAAGTTATTTTTCAGTAAATCAACGGGTTTTTGATGTCACTCCATATGGGTTAAATAATTTAGAAAAAATAGCAGATAGTCTTGTTATGTATTTGCTTAAAATTTTAAGAAAATTGTGAATCTCAGAGATTGTTTGTTTGTTTTGTTTTGTTTTTGTTTTCTGTCTAATAAGGAAATACTTCAGCACAGTGGTCATGGAAAATATACACCCAATCTCAGCTTTAGTTGCTGATATGAATTCACCAAAATGTTTTAAGGCTATGTTTAAAGCATAAAGGTATATCTTTTTACAAATGTTCCTTCAATCAACATACATTAATCATCTATTATACTCCAAATAAGGAAGAAAAAAGATACATAAGACATGAGCCCTGATTAGAAAGAACTTAAAACAACAATAGAATCTAAAGGTTGCATATTTTCTACCAGTGAGTAATATCTATGTATTCCTATGTTAACATAGGTATAAATTATTTTTACTTCTTTTTTTTATTGATTTTTAGAGAAAGAGGAAGGGAGAGAGAGAAAGAGAAACATGGATGTGAGAGCAAAACATGGATCAGCTGCCTCCTGCAAACCCCCTACCAGGGATGGAGCCACAAACTGGACATGTGACCTGACTGGGAATCGAACCAGCAACCTTTCTGTGTACATTAGAATTCCCAACCAAATGAGTCACACCAGCCTGGACAGGTATAAATTATTTTGAAAAAAGGTGGGAGGTGGAATCCTTCAACAAGTAGAATTTGCTTATTGATTGTACAAAAGAGTAGCAAATAAGAACAAACTGACCTTTTGTTTCATTAAGTATGGCTCTAAATGATAAGTTCAGATGGAAAATCAATCAGCATTTTAATACAACAAATTAAAGGAAATAAACTTGCTTATAAAGTTGGGTAAGAAAGTCACCCAGTTACATACTAAAGGAGCTGCGTACTAATTAGTTATAGACTCTTAGTTTTTTATTAGTAATATTTTATTTGTTAGGTTTATTTAGTCTATAAAGGAAAAAACAATCCATCAAATAGAAGTGGGGTTGGAGTAACTCTGAATTGTACACAGTTTTAAAATAAACTCTTTTGTGACCAATTAATCTTATTCCCATGAAACTGGGCTACATGGGTAGATACTTCAAAAATAGATTAATAGAGAAAATTTGTTTGATGGAGTGTTCCATTTTCCTAAAACAGGAGCTATTTTGAACTACTAGGTCATGAAGTAGTAACCTATCCTGTGCTTCAACAGATGGCACAAGTGAAGGAAGGCCAAGCTCTTTGTTGTAAATGACACACAACTGGACTTAGATGAGCCTGAAACCTATAGGAAATAGATGCAATGACTTCTCTTTTTGTTTTACTAATGCTATCATTAGTATTATTATGTCTCTGAATGATTAGTTTCCATTCAGAAGTAATTGGCTCTAAGCCTATTGTTTTGGACCACCATGAATTCAGTTTTCTAAGATGGGAACTTGGTCATTTTTGTCCCCCTTCCTAAATTAGGTACATCAGGCATTTATCTGTTCTGCCCTGCAGGTTTCTAAATAAGTGTTCTGGAAAAACAAACAGATATACAAATTCTGGGGAGTTATAGGAAGGTAGCAGCTTTTGAAATCAATAACAGTGGGAAAACATTATATACTAGAGGCCCGGTGTACAAATTCATGCACCAGAAGTGTCCCTGGGCCTGGCCTGTGGAATCGGGTCAAAACCAGCTCTCTGACATCCCTCAAGGGGTCCCGGATTGAGAGAGGGCACAGCCAGGCCAAGGGACCCCACCAGTGCATGATCAGGGCCAGAGAGAGACATGGGAGGTTGGCCAGCCAGGGAGGGACCGCGGGAGGGCTCCAGGATGTGTCTGACCCATCTAGCTCAGTCTTGATTGGCCAGACACCAACAGCAAGCTAACTCACCAGTTGGAGTGTCTGCCTCCTGGTGGTCAGTGCACATCATAGCAAGCAGTTGAGCAGCTTTAGCATATCATTAGCATATTACACTTTGATTGGTTGAATAGCCAACCAATCGACCAGACACTTAGCATATTAGGCTTTTATAATATAGGATCATACATTTCCCTCAGAGATTCAGAGTATTTCCTAAAATCAGTTAAGTCCTATATTAAGGACTATTAAGTTGTTTGATGCTGAGTTTCCCCAATTTTAAAATCAAGAAATAATTTTTGTAGGTTACAGTTTTAGATCTCAGGCCTTTGAATAATGGACTACAGTTCCATAAATAGCAGAGTCAAGAAACAGAGTATGTTAGAAGTAGTTTGTGGGAGGAAAGTGTGTTTCTTATCCTGAGCAAATAAATGTATTCTGACATGGAAGCCTGCTTCACTTTTGGCATTGGAAGGCAAAATGAATTACCTTCCAAAATGATATCATGAATTATTAGTGTTCTCACCATAGCAACACTATTATGTTACAGATCCATTTATAGATAGGTGCTATGCCAAACAAAAAGAACTATGGTCCCTGGTATGCAACTAATACAGAGTCTCCAAAGGCAAATATAATAGTTGCTCCAATTCTATAATTGATTTTGGTGGAGAATTTGCCTACTATAGGCAGTAGTCTGAATTCCCTTTCCAATTCTATTGGATATCCTGAAACCAGCAAAAAGACAAAATGCCCTTTTCTTATTTTCTAAGATGATGGAGAAGCAATCCCTCTGATTTCTCCATTAAAAAAAATTACATGTATAATTTGAAGCACTAAAAAACATTACTCCTGCCAAACATCTCTTTGACATGCTAGCAGTACCTGGTAAAAATGATTTGGTAACCATACTGCTATTAAAATGTTTTTAAAAATGTTTTTATTGCAGAGAGAGGAGGCATTTTCTTAAGAGATTTGATAGTATACCTGCTTGAAATGCCTGTTCCAAATTTCTGGAGAGGGAGAGAGAGATAGAAACATCAATGATGAGAGAGAATCATCAATCAGCTGGGGATCAAGTCTGAAACCCAGGCATGTGCCCTCACCTGAAATCAAACCACAATCTCCTGGTCCATGGGTGGACGCTCAACCACTAAGTGACACCTCCCTGGCTCAAAATTGTTTAGATAGTCCATCTCTTGCAAAAAAAAAAAAAAGAGAAAAAATGTATTAAGCCATTTTGTCATTTCTTGGTGCTATTTACATGTGTTCTTTTTTTCCCCACTTCTCTTCTGTAGATTAGCAAAAGGCGGCTAAAAAGTGAAGATTTAAATGAAACTTGGAGGCACAAAAGGAAGAAAAATGAAATTTTAGTCTCTTTGATCCGACTTTGAACTTTGGCTCTGCAACTGAGCAGTACACTGGGAGTTGCATTCTATTCCTCAGATTCTCTATTTGTAAAATAGTAATGTACATTAATGACCTACCATATATAATTGCTCTGAGTATTATGTAAAATTATTTATGCAACAGAGAACCATGAATAATAGCTATTGCTTTCTGAAAGTTCATAATGTATCAAAACCTTTTTAAAGTGTGAATTAACACATTTAATATTCAGAACATTGCTATGAGGTAGGCACCATCATTGTCATTTGCATTTTACAAGTGAGAAAATCAAGGAGCTTAAAAGGTTAATAACTTTATCAAGTTCACACAGCTAGCCAGAGCTAGAAGTAGAATTGATACAGTCTAATTCTAGAGATGGGACTCTTAACCACTCCAGTAATTCTTGATCAAACATTATTAGTTTATTGTCAGTTCTCTTCAATCACTATTTTACCCCCGGCCTACTTTATACATATTTTTATAATTATATTCTGATACAATCCCTGGCATATAATATCTGTACACTGAATGGAAAAAACTTAGACAACTATCCTGTATAATTTTAAAAATCCTATATAATTTGGATAAAGCAAATTATTTTGAGATATTTTAATGAATATATAATAAGCATATCATTTGAGCCTTATTAGAGGGATTTAATCTAGTTTACGAAAGGGCAAACTACCTCCCATAGGCCAGATAAATTCTGTTGCATGTTTTATGTTGCCTGTGGACTAAGAATAGTTTTTATATTTTCAAATACTTGAAAAGAAATAAAGAAAAAAATATTTGGTGACATATTAAAATTATATCATATTCAAATTTCAGTGTCTATAAAATTTTAAATTTTATCAACAGAAATTTTTAGAAATCTGTTTCCTCTCTTGTTTTATACATGTGTTCTACATAATATGGATGTGCATATCTACATATTACACTAGATTTTCCATCTGAGTACACAAAGTCAAAAATGTGTATTATAACAGAGAAAAAGTTTCCTGACCATTCGATTCTATCTAGTTCAACAGTATCATCATAGGTATGAAAATTGGGACTCACCAGCACTAAGAGCCTTACCTAGCATCATAGTGCTAGAGAAGAGCCCAGTCAGAATTTAAGGCCTTCTGGCCACTGGCTCAATGTAGTGGACCCCATATATGGTACCAAAGACTGAACTCAGTAACACCATGAGGCTGTGTTGTGAGGCACTAATAGAGCTCTCAGTGGCTTTTAATTTCCCTTTTAAAAATAAACTGAGTATTTGCAACAGGGTATTACACATATACAGAAAGAATGAAGCCACTCAGAGCTTATGAAAAGGGAAGACTATCCTTGTACAATGTCCAAAATGAATATTTGAATTGCAGCAGGACTAAAATAAAATGAAAAGTAATCACAATTTACTTAGAAGATTAACTTCAATTACACTTGCGCTGTTAGAGATTAGAGACTGTGATGGTGAGCTGAATGATGTGGATAAAATGGTTGGTTAAATGAAGAAAACATGAAATCTTTATTATTGTGCTGGCTACACAAAGGTGGGACTAAATACCACATGTGGCCTAGTTTATTGAGATTACCATATCACAGAGTTGTCTACAAGCCAGGGTAAAATAAAAGCTTCCCAAAGAGTGCCACCTTTGAATAACTACCAAATAAAAATCACCTGATTCTCATTCTTGTCTTATTGATTCCTAAAGTTAATCTTTCTTTGCCAGAAATCTTTCTACCTGTCTAAAAAATAAAGTTAAGTCTTTTGTCACTGGTAATGAATATGATTATTTCCCTCTAATTCAGAAATATTCTTACTAAAGCAAAAAACTTAAGCATTTCAATTTTAAGTTTACTTTTGCACCTTTATGTCACAAGCTCTTTTTATTATCTTTTTCCACATTGTTATTGTCTGTTTCCAATTGATTTTTAACAATAAATATTTTGCTGGTTTTTACATACAGTTTTCTGGTTTGAGGGAAAATGTATACGTATTACACATGTTTCATTCCTTTCCTATATGATTTCTTTCTAAAATCCAGTTTATATTCAATTGTCATTAAATCTGCCCTGAAGGTAGAGTGTACCAGTAAAATGCAACCTTAGGCATAGTTTTTAATTCTATAAAAATGGAGCCATCAATACAAGACTAATGATGAATTCCAAGTCTATATATTCCTCCCTAGACTCTCTCTGAGCTCCAGATTTCCATGTCCAACAGCCCACCCAGAATATGTATACAGGCATCTCAAAGTTAACATACTCAAACTTTAACTAGAACCTAAAACCTGCTTCCTCTAGCCTTTCCTCTGTTCTCTCTCTCTCTCTCTCCCTCCCTCTCTCTCTCTCTCTCTCTCTCTCTCTCTCTCTCTCTCTCTCTCTCTCTCTCTCTCTCTCTCTCCTATGTATCCTTTCCTTCACTCCCACCTCCGCTCTAATAGAGTTCTTTTGGACACCAAACATTTACCATCCAGCCTCCTTCTGTCCACTGCTACCACTATTGCCCAAACACCATCATGTCTTTCCCAAACTTTGCAAACTTAGCAGCTCCTTGCCTTCTATTTTTTGCCCCCTATAATTGACTTTCAAAATTGAGTCAAAACAACTATTTAAATATACTATTTGGGTCATATCACTTGGCTGCATAAAACTCTGCTATACTTGAACTAACATCTAAACTCTATGCTATGGCTTATAAGTCATTATCTGGCTGCTCTCTACCTCTTCAACTTCATTTCTGCCTTTGTTAAAATATCAGCTATTCTTGCCTTCTTTTTAATCATTTTTTTTCTTTTCCTTTTTATTGAATGTACTGGGTTAACAAAATAATACAGGTTTCAGGTGCACAACTCTGCCACACATTTTCTATACACTGTACTGTGTGTTCACCATCCCCAGTCAAGTCTCTGTCTATCACGATTTCTAATCCTTAAAAAGACATGCACAACTTTTAATCAAGATGTTTTGTCCTTGCTAATTTATTTTCCATGACTCCTCTTTCTCCTAATCTTCAAATAATTGTCTCATCATTTTTCACTCAGTTCATGGAATATCTCCTCAGAGAGGACTTCTATGACCACCCTAAATAAAAAATATCATCACCCCCTTCCACTTTATTTTATTCATAGCTCTTCATTATACAAGCTTATTTTAACCATTATTTTTGTTTACTTTTCTTTAATCCCAGACAGAACATAAATTTAGATGAGAAGAAATTTAGTCTGTTTTATTTGGCTTTAGAACCTCTGCATAGATGCCTGGCATATAGTAACTGATCAATGAATATGTTTACAATGATTACAAAATAAAATTTTCATTATTCCCAGTTGTTTTTTCTTTCTTTATTTCTTTTTGTTCTTGTTTTCTGAATTTGGCTTTAGTTGTATCTCCCTAACAATACTATGTTGCCTCCTTGAAATATCTGGAGATAAGTGGTACATATATCACTGATAATTGTATTACTCTTGAAGAATACAATATTATAAAGTTTGTAGTAAAAATATTTCTCAATCATTGTCTAATAGCCAACATAATTAGGGACTGAAATTTCTTTTCTTGAAATATGTCATGGTAGTTTAAGATATTAGGAACTAAACGAAACATATTTATAAAATAGAACAATTCTATTTCCAGTCTGTGTATCTGATTACTCGCCAATTGTGTAAATTGAACTTGCAGAAATATTAATTTAATAGGCACCCTATTAGCAATCCATGTAAAAAGGCTAAAAAAATTATTAAAAAACTGGCATAGATAGTTTGGGGCTGGCTATAAGTGATGTCATGCTTATGCAAATGTTAAAAAGTGCTCTGATCTGACTTTCTTCTTAATTTAATTTATAAATTTAAGTAAAATAGTAACATGGAGCCGAAACCAGTTTGGCTCAGTGGATTGAGCGTTGGCCTGCGGACTGAAAGGTCCCAGGTTCGATTCCGGTCAAGGGCATGTACCTGGGTTGCGGGCATATCCCCAGTAGGAGATGTGCAGGAGGCAGCTGGTCGATGTTTCTCTCTCATCGATGTTTCTAACTCTCTATCTCTCTCCCTTCCTCTCTGTAAAAAATCAATAAAATATATTTTAAAAAAATAAAATAAAATAGTAACATGGCATTCCATGTAACTCATTTGTTGGGGATTATTGCTATTTTCAGCTGTTGGTTTCTTGGCTTCAAGTCTTACTCTTCATAATATCATAACGTAAGATGCAATACCCTCCTGGAATACTCTGCTTCTTATGCCTTAATGTCTAACATACAAAATGCCATCTGTAACATGAAATCTGGTTGTTGGAGAGCTGACCATTTGGGTGAAAAATAAAAATGCCATCCAAAGTTTTGTTGAAAAATTTAAAAAATGTAACATTTTTCTGACTAAAAAATTAATAAGGTTAAACTCTCTCCTTAAAGTATTGAGACACTGAAAAACATTTAGTCATTCAGGAAATAGGGATAAACAGCATTAAGCTCTTTAGTAATTTCATTCCCTTTAAATTCAACTGATAATGGGCTAAATCAAATTAGACTAATTATTTAGGAATCTTGAAATGTTTACCAACATAAATTTTCAACTCAATGATGACAAAGCCAGAGTCAGCCATTTGTTATATGACCACCAAAACAAATCCAGTGCTAAATATATCCAAGTAAATAAAGTTAACTGAACTCACACTGTATCAAATTAGCTACAAATATTATCTAACTGAACAGGAACAAGCAAATAATTATTATGTGGCATCATTTAAAATATTATATAACAAAATTTTAGATATAATAATTTAGTCATATAGAATTACTTATAATTATATAAAATAATGACCTGGGTTTCAATAAATATAAATACCTGGATAAAAACAGATAGATATTATTGTGGTGTGTAGAAAATGGCATCATTTCAAATTCATTCACTATTTTGTAATCTTGTTATTTTATGGAAGTAGCAAAATGTTCTACATATGTACACGTAATACTATTTAAATCATATTACTATCACAATAATGAGTATTCTTTCCTCATATCATGCAGTTTGAAAATGTTAAAAATATATTGATTTTAAAAATAAAAGTGCACAATAAATATCACATTTATCTGGGAAGAGTCATTATATTTTATCGCAATAGTGACCCTTTTCTGCTCATCCGCCTTTTGTGAGAGGCAGAAAGTGCTTTATTGAGAACACTATGGATTGGCCATTTATTATCTATATTTGAAGCATTTCTCATGTTTCACTCTGTATTGACTTTTTCTATTGATAGGCTGCAGCTGGACATGTTTCCTTCCTGTAATTTTCTTCCACGGAAAGAAATGGAGTTAGAGTAAATGGAACAAGGCATAGAACTGACACAATGCATGGCTTTGCTTACTGCTTTCTGCTTGTTAAACCTTTGTACTTGTGCATCTGGAACAGACTAGTTAGTAACTGAATATTAGGTTTTTCTAAACAAGCACGGCTTTGGGATTATTAGCTTTACAGTAACATTGAAAAAGTATATATAATAATATATTGATGTTGCTATAATCTATTTTATATATAATATAAACACCTAAATTCCCAGAGACAACTGTACTGAAATTCTTATGATATTATAACATAGTTTATTCAGTTTTATTCTCATATTGGATTTCTCAAATAACTAAAATTGGAAAATTATCATTCACCTGTTAAGATAAAAACTGGTTTGATTGGTTCATTTTAGAATGATTAGTCAGAAAACTCTTACTGACGTTAAAATTAGACATTTTCCCTATTTTCCCAAAGAAAAAATGAAATTGAAACCAGAAAGGATTTAAAGTGCTTCTTTCATTTTACAACACTGTTTTAAAATTTTAAACTATTTGTATAATAGTTAGTAAAAACGATGTGACAACTGCACTTTTCCAAATGGCCCAAACCATCACATACTTAAAAGAAAGAAACACAAAATTATAGTGGCAGCCTTTAAAAACTGCCAATGATATACTATTTTATAATTACAATGATGTATATATCTCATCTTTGCTGGTGATAAACTTCTTGAGATTAGAACTGCCTTATTTTCTTTTCCCAAGAGAATGTCTACAATATTTTTCACGTAGTAACTGCCAATTTTTTGTTGCCAATTGAACATTTACATTCTAAAGCCTTCAAAATTCTGTAAAATTTTAGATAATTCTTCTCCAAGCTTTTGCAAAGTTCAAGTAGGAAATATAATTATATTTCAAGTACGTAAGGTAATATATATTTAGCATGTAAATGAAAGGAGCAGAGTAATTAATTAGACAATTGAGGTCTCAGGCAATAAAGTGAAATTGCCAGGCAATTGAGGCCAAAGGGTTATACTGGGTTTCAGTATCTAAGATAATTTCTTCAGCGGTCCATTTCATTATAAAATTATAGTTGTTAAACACTTAGTTTGTTATCTTAACTATCTAACTTTTTCTGTAACCCAATCATATTTCAAGAGGCCACAATAGAGTCAATATTGGTTCAGTTTTCAAAATTGTCTTGTTTGTAATATGTGCTTTCCTAAAGCTACCCAGTGGCCTTTCTTTAAGTTTCAATGCCAAGAATCTCTTGCCACATGTCCTGTTTCTTTTAATGATATCAGTTTTGGCAACTTTATAGATAAAAGAAAATGCCAGGGGATTATAAGGAATTATTTACTTTATCCTTTTTTTAAAAAATGGATCAAGGCCACATTGAAATAGATCATATAACAAAAATCTTGAGTATTTCTTGCATCTGTTGATATTATACAGAATTCATCTTTTAAAAATTAAATAAATATGCTGCATTTGGAATAGATTGCCATAGAGAGAAAATGGACCAAAAGTTAATGCATGCCAAAATTAAATTTTAGCACATTTTATATTTCCATTTTCTTCACATAAGCACAAAAATAAAAAATAGTATTCATAAATAAGCTAGCCAAAAAGCAAAGTTAGAAAACACTCTACTTAATATTCTGCCAACACATTGAAAACACACACTTCTGTGTTCATCTTTACAAATTCATCCGTCTCTTTGTGCACAGCAAAAAACATTTATTAGTAACCTAGAAAAAGCGATATTGACAAACTGTCCTTGGAATCACCAATATAATTTTAACACTTTCTAAAATGCCTGACAATTCTAATTACATCTTATACTGGTATAAATACTGTTAAGAAAAAGAATCATGTTATGTTGATGATAGATAAACTATTCCAACTTCCTCCTAGGTAAACATGTAAAAATGGTTAAATGATAAATTTCTATGGCAACATCTTAAATTTTAAGATATTCTTAGTTACATCAGCAGCCACAGAATCTACTACTTTCTTTAAAGCAATGGAACTAAACAAAATATCTCTTTTCTCCTTTTCCGCCTGGCACAACTACAATCTCTTTTGCTTTGTTAAATTAAAGGATGATATAGCTGGAAACAAGATATCTCAACAAAAGCAAATGACAACTACAGTTATGTTAGCATTTTATGTAAAAATAAACAAAAACAAGAAGCTAAGCACATCTAAATGGTAATTATATGATGAGACCATATGTACTGTGCATCCTTCAAACCACATATAAGCATATATAAAAGTTTATATATGTAACTATGATCAAGATACTTATCAAAATAAATAAAACACTCTCAAAATAATGTATGTTATTTTATATGTGTTATTGGACATCTTTTCTACATAAATTTTAACAAGTATTATTATATATTAAAATATTTGATGACCCTAATAATTTAGAATAAATGTATAGATAATTTAAATTTAATCATATGAATTTTTATAATTCTTAAATTTATATAGCACATTCATCTTTTTTCTTATATGTAAGTCTTCTTACATACTCTTGGAGAACATCTCTTCTAAATGTAGGATGAGTATCTTTTGTTGCAAGACGTACTGGATATATAAAGAGCCACCAATACATACTCAAATAAGAAGACACAACCTAGGTTCTTTATTTGGAATACCATATTTTAAAAAGTCATCAGGTAAATATGACTATTCATAGAATGAGGTGTTCAAGTTTAAATCCAGCTCCACTATTTAACAGTAATGAATTGAGTTATTGCTTATTCTCCTTTAGCTTCATTATTCTCATTGGTATAATGGAAAAAGCAATATTTCATTAAACTATTCTGTCTTGTGGTAGTTAAATTAAATAGTTATGTAAACCACTTAGTACATGCCTGGTACTCAACAACCACTCTAAACTTATTAAAGCTAATATTTTAAGAATAAGTTTAACCATTTAACCTTATTTTTAATATTGTAATTTTTAAAATTAGTATGAAGAAAGGTTCTTGCCCAGTGCACCCTGTGAGAAGGTTCTAGTTCTATGAGAAGTTCTAGTTTCATAACTTAGATTAATTATGTATCAGTTTTAAAAATTGCTATCATGCCTCACTAGGTATTTTTAGTTAAGTGTCACTTTCCGCCAGAGACTTAAAACATCTGCCATCTTTTCTTTGCCTTCTTAAGGTCATAATACTGTCGAATACCTGGCTCTTTCCTTTCCCCAACTTTCCCTCACAAATAAATCTGTCCATCGCTTACCAGAAACCCAGTTGTACTTTCCATAAAAGGAAGTAAGGCCTTCATATGAATAATAAATAAAAAGCAACTTATAATATTTGTAGGTTACAATTTCACCACCATGAAATGTAGTCCACAAACAAAAGAATCAAGAGAGAAAATGATGAATGGCCTTAGGAATAGTCATGGTTTATAATAAAGATTTTATTTAAAAAGCATTAAAATAAATAATACATACTCCAGAACATCACTGTCACTGTTCTGGGAAATTACTTCTCTCTAGAATATGAGTTCTAGAAGGCAAATCTTCTTACAACTGCTCTGGGGGCTTTCATTTGCTCCTTTACAATCTATATAGATATATATTTTTTCTTGATCTGTGGTCTGCAGTCTTTTAACACTTCTCAATGGTGGATATGTGGTGGAATGCAGACCCCATCAATACGTGTAATTTTATTTGCTTTTTGTCCCTTAACTGCTGATAAAGCAGACCACTTGGAAATCCCAGAGGAATATAATTGAGGCCAGAGTTACATTGGCTCATAAAATTGAAATAGTTCAATGCTGTTTCTTGTTAATTACTGAGTCGCAACCAGAAATCCGAATGATGGGATAGAAACACTTCTTTAGGATAATGATTGATTTCCATAAAGATAAGTGTTTTAACAAATTTCAATATGCAGTTGCTGGGGCGGGCAGGGTGGGTGGGCATTAATTAGTTTTACCGTTTTCAGCAGATGTTGAATTCAAAACGCCAGCAGCATCTCAAATGCCAGTCATTAAGGCTGTCTTTCATTGAAGAATGCTGACCAATGAAATCTCCACTCTGTTTAATGAGACCGATCTAGGCAGAGTCAATTAAATCAAATCTTTACTAACATCCTCAGTATATCTGCAGTGTGTGCACAGCAGCAGAAGCAGCAGCAGGAGGGATTTCCAGTATTAATAAAGGGATTCACTGCCGCATAAGGAAAAGGGGAAAAAAGGGAGGGCGCTGTTGGGGGAAGACCTTACTTAATCCACAGGAAAAGCTGGAAAAGTCGGGGCGGGGATGGAGGGGGAAGGGCCTGGAACTACGGAAAAGGTAAAAGCTAAGTAAGAGGGTTAGAGAAAGAGCCTTAAAGCGGCTCTGGAAAGATTCCACCCCCCACCCCTCCCCCTCCCCTGTCCCTTCCACCGCAAATCCAGGTTACCAGTTGCAAATAGGAAGCTGGAAAAATGTAAGGACCAAGAGTTGAAAACATTTTCACTTTAATACTGAAAAAATATGCCATTATAAAATCCTTGAATAGAATTAGTAAGTTTCACGTGCTTCCTCGCTTCTTTTCCCTACTTTGTAAGTAAGATTTACACCAGCACAGAATTGCTACCATAGGATCGCAGCCTAAGCACTAGAGTGACATTAATTGGTCATGCTTAACTGCCTCAGAAATCTTTTCTTTTTTTCTTATTTTTAATAATTACACCGATACTATAATAGAAATCATGGGTACTTATTTTACATTCAGATGGAAGGCCTTATTGGAAATGTATAGAAAAATATTCCCCCTTCAAAACAAAAAATAAAACCGAAACAAACATCACCATCATCAAAATAAAAGGACGAACCCAACACAACCCGTGAAAACGTCTCTCAACAAAACACATTTTTTTAACTCATAAAATGGACTGATGGCTAACCATGCAAATGTCTTAAATAAAACCTTAACATTTTTTTTTTCCACAGTAAACATACTCTCTGAACTGCCTACCGATCACAAATAATGGCGAAATGGCACTTCTGATGAGACTGTACTTGTTTATAGAAAGTTTGATACGATGGGACTTATCAGGTAAGAGGGTGGGTGCTGTGAGCGTGACGCTCTCTCCAGTCGCTCTCTCCAGTCCCTGGAGCGCGTGGATTCCATGCGAGCCATGCAGCACTTGTTGTGTGATTTTTTCTCAGAAGTCAAAGTTACTTATTTACAATACATTCATGCCTTCGTGCAACTGCCCATCCCTGCGTAGCCAACAGGGAACGATCAGGCCCCCTCCTCGAGGGGCTAATCCACAGGGGAAAAATAGATATCTATCTCTCTATATAGATGTGGGTATGCGTGTATATATGTATAGGACCACGACAGCCATCCCCCACCAGTTCCTCCGCAGAGGGCTCGGGCACTGTCGGTCTCTGAGCAGGGCCCCTGCTGGGCTTTGTCTACAGGGGCTCAGCCGGGCTGGCAGCAAAGAGCGATTTGGCAGCGCTCTCCCAGCCACAGTCTGCTCTTTGTTTCCAGGAGGGAGCTAAGGAGTCAGACCCTCTCCGTGGAGCGAGTTCACAGTTATTTATTTACTTGTGTCCATCAAGCCTTGGGGGGCGCACTGGACTTGGGTCTGGGCTCCTCTGACCCCTGGGATGTCGGCTAGGGGAGGGAGCATCGCCTCCCCCACTCCCCTGGTCTACGGGGGTCGGGGTCTTAGTCTGAGAGCGAGTGGGAGCCACAGTCGTACACTCTGTGTGCCCCGTCCGCGTTGTAAGGCCCATTGTGCCAGTAGGAAGAGTCACAGACTGTCTGTAGGGAATTGATTTCGGACGCCGAAGAGTTGGCATCTCTTCTCTTGGACCGCTTGCGGTTCCGCAGGATAAACACGAGCATGCCCACCACGGTGAAGGCGGAGGTGACGAACACCAGCAGCAGTCCCGGGACCAGCACGGAGATGGACACCCTGCTGGTGTCTAGGTAGGAGTTGGAGTGCGTCCCGGTCTCCGCCAACCCGGTGCTGTTTTTACTGTGCGAAGTGAGCGTGGGCGAGAGCCGGGCGTACAGCTGGGGGCAGATCTCGTCGTTGGAGAGGAGCATGACGTCCTTCCGAAAGAAGTTCACCGGCGTCTCGCACTTGAGGTCGCTCATCAGCACCTCGGAACCCAGGCGCTCCGCCCATTGCTTGAAAGGCACGATGGTGCAGGAGCACTCCCAGGGGTTCCCGTGCAGGTCGATCTGGATGATGGAAGTTAACTGGTCCAGCACCCCTGCCACCGGGAGGTACATGAAGTAATTATTGTGCAGGCTGAGCTTCGAGAGCGAGACCCCGGCGAACACGTCCACGGGGAGGGACCTCAGCAAGTTGTTGTTGAGAATGAGGATCCTCAGTTTGGGCATGGCGTGGAAAGTGCCCGGGAGGATGAGCTGGATCGCGTTGTACTCCACGTTCAAGTACTCGAGGTTTTGCAGCCCCGCAAATTTCTCCCGGGACAGTGTGTCCAGGTAGTTGCTGTCCATATACAGCCACCGGAGGTCCAAGAGGTTCTTAAAAGTGTTGTTTTCCACGGTGGCGATGTTGTTGTTGCCCAGGTCCAACAGGATGAGGTTCTTGTAATCCACAAAGTGCGATTTGCGGATGCTGTGGATCTTGTTATCTCGCAGGAAAAGCTCCTGCACGTTGGCGAGCTTCGGCTTCAAATCAGCCAAGGTGCTCACGTTCCGGTTGTTGCAGTTCATCTTTAACCCCGACCCGGGGATGTGGTCGCAGCTGCAGCCCCCAGGGCAGGGCAAGCCGTTGGCTGGGGGTTTGTTTCGGGCGCTGCCGGTCGCTACCGCTGCCGTGGGTCTGATTTTGATCTGCCAGTTGCCAGGGATCTTTGTACCTCCGTTCGGAGCAGAGCCCGGGGTGGCATGATCCTCTTGCCCGTTTGTCTTGAAAGGAGTTGGCAGGGGGCCAGGAGCGAAGGTCTCTTCTTGGGCAGGGGGCGCCGGGAGACTAGAATCCACTCTGTTTTTCAAAGGACACAAGTCCTGTTCGGTGGTTTCATTGAGGTCTTTCCCCTGCAGTCTGGTGGGGGCTTCGCAGACCACTCGGCCGATGAGGGCGTTTTTGGGAATGTTTTCGAGCCATTCTTTCAGGGAGAGCAGATCACAGGTGCAGTCCCACGGGTTATCCTCCAGCAGGATCTCGGCAATGCCAGGGATTTGCTCCAAGACCTCCTCATAGGGCAGCGTCTTCAGCCTGTTTCCCCGGAGGTCGAGGTGGGTGATGGGCACGTACTGGAACACGTTGGCAGGTAGGGTGCTGATGAGATTGTCGTTCAAAATGAGCACCTCCAGCTTGTTTAAGTCTTGGAAGGCCCCCGGGTCTATATCCCGTAACAAATTAAAATCAGCCTGGAGGTACTCCAGATCGTCCAGCCCCAGAAAAGTCTGCTTTCGAAAAGACTTGATCTTGTTGTTGTTGATATGCAGCCTTTTCACCAGCTGCAGCCCCAGAAAAGCCCCGGGAACGATTTCATGCAAGCCATTGTTTTCCATGTGCAAACTAACCGCATTATAAAAGTTCGCAAACTCATTAGGGAAAAGTCGAGTGAGGGAATTGCCATGCAGAAATAGATGGTAAAACTGGGAAGTCGGGGCTGTGAAACGCTGCAGACTTGTAAAGCCCTTTTTTTCACAGTCTACGTGGAGGTCCCCTTCTATCTCATTGCAGGAACAGATCTTCTCTTTGCAAACGTCCCCTGTAACGTTTCCAGCGGCAAAACAAAGAGACGTCTCCAGCAATAGAATCCAAAGCAGCATTTTTAAAGCGAGCAATTCATCCCGATCTCATCACAAAGTAACAGCGACCATCCTGCTCGCCACAGACACAATTCAAGTTCATTTAGTGCTCCAATGTCCGAACCCAGGGAAGGAGAAGAAAAGGGTTTGGGGGGGGTGGGGTGGATTCCTTCCTCCCTAACCCCCCCGCACTGCAACAACCCAGGCGCCAGTCAATAATTATACCCACGAACTATCCAGGCACGTAGTGCAAGGCAAGCAAAAAAAAAAAAAAAAAAAAAAGTAGAAAAATAACCCCACTCTCCCTAAACCTTTTTTAAAAAGAGGTTAAATATATACGTATAAATTAAAAATGCACACTTAACAGAACCCCATCTAGTGGTCTTCACTAATGAAAGGGAACAATGCTAGTAATTAGAAGCAAGTGCATGTTAGAGAAACAAGCAGAGGGTTTGCAGCGTAGTACAGGCGCACTGCCTGTGCATGGCTGTGCGTCGGACTGACCTTGCCTCTCTGATACAAAGCAGGGGTTTTCGGCGGCTTCTGATGGTGAGGCAGCTGGTGGAGTTCTTGCTGTGGCTGTGGGTTGCCGAGAAGTCCCCCCCGAGGTGCTGTCCAGTCCCCCCGGTGCTGAAATCACGCTCGACCGAAACACTCACACTGCTGAACCAATGGCGCTGGAAAATTTCCGCAATCGCTGCGTTTTGTGGCTGTCCATCCTTTTCGTTTCCTTCCCTTCGGGTCCTCTTTAGCCTTCTTTCCCGCCCCCTGGGCTCTGGATCTCGGTTACAAGCTCGTTTCTTGTTCTCCTTCTCTTGCTTCTGCTCTTTCGGAATTACGTGGAGGGGGCGGAGGGCGGGGGGCGAGTTGTCTGAGGGAGGAAGAGAGCGCGAGAATGGGGAGGGGAGAAAGAAGAGAGTTGCTAAGAAGCTCTGCTCGTTCCAGCCTGGTGCACTCTGAAAGATCTGACACCCTCTGCTGATCTGCAGTAGCAAAAATCCATCTGGTGAGGGAATGCTGAAGGAAAAAAAAAAAATCAATCCACGTACAGGGCAAGCGTTAAAAATGTGGGCATTAAAGGCTGTCATCCACGTAGACGCTTTTATTTTAAATGGATTATTTAATTATTTTTGCATGCTGGAAACTTTACCCTTTCCTTTCCTTAATGACCTCGCAGCACCCACTAGCTCCAGTGTTTGGGAAAGAGTGCTTTTAAAACATTTATTTCCCAATGGCTTGAATAAAATTAGTGTCAGGGTGTCAAGCGAACAGCAATTTGAGGTAATTATACTGCACGCCATTTTCATCCGTGCTTTAAATGCATTTCTTCCGTCTCTGCAGTACAGTGTGTTTTATGCTACTTGATGTCTTTGAAACCTTTTTTTTTGTTTGGTATATTGAAAGTGGCTATTTGAAAAACATATTCATATCACATATTTTATATAATAGCATAATTGGGCATGGATTTTTTGTTGCAAGGTATATAATTTAGGCACATTCTTTTCTTTTTAAAACTTGGTATAGAATTTTTAGTCAATTTGGTCATTGAGAGTTAGAGGTTTCTCTGATTTTTCTTGAATGTTATTTGTCTGCAGGGTGAAAACACAATGCTCGCTAGCTAACGTCTTTGATTCCAGATATGAAAGATTTCACTGAGAACCGGAAAAGGAGGGAGGGGGGGCAGGGAAAAAAATCCCAGTTTGATACCTGAGTGCTCTTAAAAATCCACTGGCAGACAGCATGCACAGGCCACCCACACAACACTCCCCCCTCACCCCGCCCCCCCCCCCCCCACACACACACACTCATACACTGTCACAGTCACTGGCTCACAAAGTTTCCACAACAGTTCCGATGGATTAAAAAATGCATACAAGTAAATAACCAGTTGCATTTTGAGAGGAGATAGCAATCCGTGGTCTCTAAGGCTTGGGGTGGGGGAACTCTGTCTCCGGGTAGCAGGCAGTGGCTCCCTGGCTTAGGATGGTGGGGTCAGCGGAGCTGAGGGAGAGCAGCTCACAGGCTTTTCAAAGGGAAGGGATTGCCGGGTCCCTCAAACTTTGAAGGAGCTTATAAAAACCAAGTTCAACAAACATCTGTGACGGGAGAGAATGTGAAAGTGCTGCCTCTCAGAAGGCTATTTTGCTGACTTTTCTAATAAGAATTGACACCTTTTCCCTCACTGCATTCCAAAAAGTGTGTGCATCATTTTAGGTTTTGAATTTAAAGGACTTTAAAAAAAATGTTGCTTGGTCCTTTCTTCAATCAAAACAGAGATCACATGTTTGCATCAGTTTCCCTTTTAATTAGGTTTCACAGGAGTTAGACAGCTGTTACAAGCTTGCTAATCTGCTTAAAGATCAAATATTCAAGGATGTGTGCATTTTTAAAAGACTAGGGAATGAAAGATTTTGGGGAAGGCCTCGGTTTGGGTTCTTGGTTCAACAGCTAATTTTTAGAGGGGGTTCATATCTATATGCAATATTTTCAAATAATCAATCAAATGTTGTGTTGTCATCTTCTGGTGAAAATTCAGTGGGGGTGTAGATAAAGATTCAGGTTGATATGGGAAGTGTGTGTGTGTGTGTAGAGGAGAGAGAGAGAGAGAGAGAGAGAGAGAGAGAGAGAGAGAGAGACCTTTTTCAGGCAGCCTGTTCAATTGCTAAAACAATTCCATTCTTATTTAATTTAACCCATCACTGTATGTAGAAAGAAGAAAAAAAGTATAATCAATTTGAAATTATTTCACTTTTAAAATGTTAAACTGAAGATAACTAGTTAAACTAAAGAAAAACTAGTATTTTTATTTTTTTGTAATTGTACTCAGGCCTGAAACTTTTTGGCCTCAGAAACCAAACTGAGAAAGGAGGGTGCTTCATGCAGTGTCTGTGATTGATAGGAGGAAAGACTTGAAGAAGAGACATAAAAACTGCTGGCTGCTTAGGAAGAAAAATATTGGTGGTAATCATCTAAAATCACACTTTTAAAATTAATTGGTTACTTGTTTATTCAACTTGCTAAATAAATACTTTATGCGAAAAGACCCAAATAACATATTTAAGTTGATTTTAAGTGAACAGAATCGGTGTAACAACCAATTGGTATTCAGATTTTACCTCCCTCCCTCACCCAATAAACTCTGTGTCTTCCTCACAACTGATTGCTCTTTCCTCTCAAAGGACCAATCACATTAGAACGTTTACAGTCAGGATTTTCCTATTTAGATATTTTGCAAATTTTCCCACTCCTGCCTCCTCAAATAGTTAGTTATCTCTGCACCCTCAGAAAGCAGTGTGGTAGTGTCCAGATGGGGAACCAAATCTCAGAAGAAATTATGAAGGGTCTATCACCTATATAAAGATAACCACTGCAAAACCGCAAGCAAGGAATAGAGACACGCACATATACTTACTTCTACTGAAAATCTACCCTCACTAATGAGCTAAGAAAATTCTTCTTAAAATAATTTTCATAATAAATGCAGGGTATCCCCAAAACTGTATATACACTTACTAGCTGATTCTATTATATATTATAAATGAAATATATTTTAATAAGCACTACCTTTATTATTATTCAAAGTGTATATACATTTTTGGGGGGACACACCTGTATATTTTAAGGAAATAAAGTGGTCTAGAAAAGCATATGCACCACTTCAAAGGCTAACTCTTGCAATACATATAACAGTAAGTTTATTTAAAGGAAATTTAAAAATATAAGAATGTGTACATGATCTAAACATTTCTAATGCCTTAGGGGAGCATTTCTTAGGCATGAACTCTTCTTAAAAGGGTTCTACTATATTTATTTGAGCTCAGGTGAACTATTTCAATTGTTTTGCCTCTCATAAAAGATGATCTCAGGAGCCAGAAATAAAGGACACCACAGATGATGAGAATTGATATTTGCTCAGGGCTGTAGTTTCATTTCTGGTCTGTGGCCAGGAGGATTTCATTTGTACCATTAAATGTTAGAATTTTGTGATTCTTCCTCAAAGAAGTACGTCTCTCAAGCAACAAAAGTTAAATGTACGCATCACAAAATCATTAAGGTTAAAAAAGCAGTTATCAGTTAATTATGTGCATTTTCCCAAATAGCATCAAATTTTCTGATGTTTCCATATGTGCACCACATATTTATGATGAAAGAGTAGAATATCAGCAATCATTATTTAATATACTTTCATTCTTCAGTTTATTTAATCTTTACAATGATTTTATAAAGTATTTTTTTTAATTTTTAGTAATATTATTTATTTAAGAAATACAAAATTATATACAGAAAGCCCACTTTAGTCTTCCCTCAGCCACACTATTTTTTGTTCCAGGCCAGATAGCTCAGTTGGTTGGATCACCGTCCAGTGCACCAAAAAGGTTACTGGTTTGATTCCTGGTCAGGGTTCATACCCAGGTTGGGATTCCATCTCCTATCCCAGTGCCTCAGGAAGGCAACCAATCAATGTTTCCCTCACATTGATGTCTCTCTCTCTCTCTCTCTCTCTTTCTCTCTCTCTCTCTCTCTCTCTCTCTCTCTCTCTCTCTCTCCAATAAACAGATCCTCAGATAAGGAATAATAATAATAATAATAATAATAATAATAATAATAGTAATACACCAATAATAACTGATTGGTGTATAGTAAAATTGATATTGATATTTTATCTTATAGATTAAGAAATTGAAACTGAGAAATATTGAGTAACTTACTAAGATAAAATAATGTCAGAAGGAAACAAAGCTACAAACTCATGAGCCAAACTTTTGCTCTCATTCTGAAGTCCCTAATTGTTATAAATGTGCTATGTTACTACTTTAGTTAAGCTCCTTCTGAGTTAGTTTCCTAATAGTAAATTAAGTAATTGGAGTTCATGGATCTTTTGGTCCCTTCTAACTATTTTCCTCTGAATTCAAAATTTTTCAAAAATAATTTTGGAAAAGGCCCAGTCTGTGTCTGTCCCCTCTACTTTATTTAAGGAAATAAAGTGGTCTAGAAAAGCATTTAGGATTTTTTTTTTTAATTCTCACCCAAGGTTATTTTTTTCCATTGATCTTATTAGAGAGAGTGGAGGTGAGGCGAGAGAGAGAGAAACAATGATGATCTGAGAGAGACACATTGATTGGTTGCCTCCTATTTGCACCTGACCAAGGCAGGGTTCAAGCCTGCAACTGAGGTATGTGCCCTTGAACTTGACCAGGAATTGAACCTGCAACCCTTTTGTCCAAGGCTATAACCACCTAGAAAAACCAGCCAGGGCTGGACTTGGGATGTTTTGCTAATGTATTTGCCTACTCACTAGGGTTTGAAGCCAATAATAAATGTAATAACCACTGAAGAATAGAATTCACTAGTTCTGAGTTTAATCCACTAATATCAGTTCTTAGGTTTTACAGGATAAATGGGTTGTTGGAGGTCTTTCTTTTGTGATAACAATTATAAACTAAGAAATGGGGCATAGATCAATTACATGTATAGTGTGCTTGGAATGTAAGATCTCCCCTTCATATTTGCTCTTTGTAGATAGTAAATGATATTCTAGGAATTGGGTGGCAAGCTAATTATCACATTGTATGACTTCTGAAGGCAAAAAATAAAATATTTTTAAATATTTATCTTATAGTAAATTGTTTTTCAAAATATAGCCATTTTTATTTATCATCAAATAAACAGTAAACCCAGAAAAACACATCAAAATACTTTTATATTTTTATTTTGTGTCATGAAGTATCATTTTTTCATGTTTTTATCAATTTAAATTTATATTGTTGTGGGTTATATGTTTTGCCATGTTAAAATGGAACTGGTTTTTCTCATACTCTCTTTTGTCTAATAAAGCTTACATAAATAACTATTTTGGGCTATTGGAGAAAACATTGATCAAAAATATAACTTTATATGTATGAAATTCCTAATTTATAGCTTTTTAAATTTAACATAAATCAGGCAATCAAAATTTTGCCTGAAAGAGGGACTAATATAAGATATATGATTTGATCTACTATATTGTAGTATACTAGACCACATTGAAATATATAGACT
Organism: Myotis daubentonii; assembly: GCF_963259705.1. Classification (NCBI taxonomy): domain Eukaryota; kingdom Metazoa; phylum Chordata; class Mammalia; order Chiroptera; family Vespertilionidae; genus Myotis; species Myotis daubentonii. The sequence continues at coordinate 168,911,573 of NC_081841.1, forward strand.
TGTTATCTATATTAATTGGTGCTTAAGTATATACCATTAAGGATTTATTCTACTTTTCATTACATAAACTATAAGATCTTGATGATGTGAGAGAGACACATATAGAAAATAATCACTTAGAAAAAAGCTCTGTTTTTGTTTCTTACAAATAACATATTATGTATTTAAGATAAATAAATACATATTACTTGCATAGGTTTTGAAAAACACTGAAAACAACAGCTAAAAAATTAAAATCCAATGAATTTTAAAACCCAGAAGTTATTAGTGTAAAAATAAAAACATACATCTTATAATATGCTTTTGTTTTTCACATGTATTTGTAAAATACATCTAAGTTTATAAACATCCACTATTATACTATATTAGAGGCTGAATTATTTTACATACCATAAAATAATCCATTTAACTAATTCTACATTTTTGGATATTTAATTTTTACTAAAATTTTTGCTATCATAAATAATGCTGTAAAGAACGACCTTGTACATAAATCACTGAGAACATTATTATTTACCTTCTTGTCACAGATTCCTAGAAGTAAAATTGCCAGGTCAAGTGAAGAAAAAAATATTAAGACTTTTGATAAAAATTTGACAAATTGCCTACTCAAAATTTTTGCCAATTTATATTCTACAAGTAGTAGATGAAATTTTCCATTTCCCTAAAACCTGGCCAACACTATTTTCATTTAAAATATTTTCCACTCAGTTTAGTACTTTTAAAGTGAAGCCAATGCATATCCACTTATTTGAGCAAATTAATTTTGATTTATAATTACTTATTGACTGCATTGTTTTCCTTCTTCAGTCCTATTCTACTTTTAAGATATTATTTTATCTTAAAATCACTTATTTGAATTCTCTCCAGACCAAAATATGTCTGTCACTCTCTTTTACCTTAATGTGTTCAGTGGAATAACTGTTAAATGTGTGTGTGTGTTTAATTACTTGTTTGAAGTATTGGTCCTACACTAGAGTGTAACGTTCTTGAGGACAGTGATAAAATCATTTTATCTTTTTAAATCTATCACCTGGCAGCATACTGGTCATATATAATATGGTGGGATATATATACTTCAACAGTAAAATAATGCAGTATGGAGTTGGTAATAAATTAAGTGGAATGGAACACAAGAGTTAGAAGGTTCAGAGACAGGATAAATTCACAAACTAGGGACTTGGGAAAGTGGTACATACTACTTTTGCAAGGAAAAGTGGATTATGAAATGAACAATTGTGATATAAAAGATTAAAATTCATCAAAGTGTAAAGACTCAGTGAGTTAACTCTTTAGGTTATTGATTGGAATTTAAGAATCTCTAAAAACAAAAATAAAATTTGTTAAGCTGTCAGTCCTTTCAGGGCTATGGCAACATTTTAGAGAGGCTGAATTATCTTTCTTCCTCCTTTTTCTTTTGTAAAGCTCTCTTCTTTCTTCATTTTTCTCTCTGTTCCACTAGTTATTGAAATGAGTTTTAGGGACAAAATAGGCAGGTTGAGGGAGTTATAGGAATGAGGAGGGTCCATAATAGAGGAATACATAAATGGAGACTTGAAGACGCCATGGTGCTTTATCTTAAATATACAGAGGACAAAGAAATGTCGCAGGAAAAGGGGGTCCAGGCAGATGGAAACATTTCTGGCCTGAACAATTAAAACAGCCATAAACCAAGGACAGATAGAGGTATCTCTGGCCTGAGCATAAAGCGGCCATAAGTTAGACCAAAAGTAGCCCTGACCTGAGTAGCTGGGAGAGCTGTAAGATAAAGCTTTCTCTGCTAGCACAGTTGGGAGAAAACCATAAGATACTAGTAAATCAAAAGTGACTCCAACCAGCAAGATAAGGGAAGAGAGAGTTGGGGCACCACATGGGCTTTGAGCTTTGAAACTAATACCATATAGCAGAATAACCAATGAGGAAAGCGGGGAGGGGGGGGTGTCCCAAATTAAGGAAAGGGACCAATAAGAAAAGGTCAGATTCAAACAAAGAACTGCAGCATATATAAACTGGAGACAAAGGGACATGAGGGAGGGATTTTTTAAAATTTTCCCATTAGAGAGAGAGTGTAGGCTTTTCCCATTGGAGGGTTGGGGGCTCCTCATGGGGTCCCTTTTGGGGACACCCTTGTCCAGATGGAGTTTGTATCTGCTTCATATAAACTTCTGTATTTTTTTTATAAAAGAAGCCTTTTTGTCCACAAGTTTATTCTTCAAACTTCGTGAGGACAAGAACCCATGGGAAGAAAAGTCTGCACCCAGAACCCCACGTTTCATTATGTTATTATCTTTATCATATACCTTACTATATCTTCCTTGGGGCTTATTTTAGGCTCAAAGTTGACTATCTCTTTTATATGAATGCTCATATAATGTCAAGATGATGCACCATTTAAAAATGTATAATACTCATATTCTGTTTCAGCAGTGTTAAAAAATATTAAAGTCATTTACTTATTCATCTTTGCCACACACAGGTGCATGCAAGTCATACACAAATACTCATACACTGCAAGCATCATATATCATCTAATGCTTACAGTGTTGCAAGACACCAGAATGCAAAAATGTAAGATGGACAATGACATAATTTGCATTTTTACTCTTGATTTTTGAATATGCAATGTCTTGATCTATGTGGAATCAATCTGTAAAGGTAGTCACATACACTCTTTGCAGGCCAAGTGGAAAAATGAATTTAACGGAGGTGGGTGGCACTTTGTGATGGCCATTAAGTCACATTATGCAGAATGATAGTGTCTAATAAGCTGATGACAAAGGTCAACACCATCTTTTTTTTTTAATCTTTATTGTTGAAAGTGTTATATAGGTCCTCCTCCCCACCCCCCCTTAACCTCTTCCGTCTCTTTTAGATTTCTGCACCTGTAACTAATTTTGATTTCTATATCATGAAAAATGAAAATCCTATAGGGCATTTTGAATTGCCCAAGGAAAACAAGTAAATATCTTTTATTAAAGTAGAAAATATTTTATTTTCTAATTCATTGGAATTGGCGATTCTTACATTTATGGTAACTATTAGGCCATTAAAAAGCATTATCTCATATGAGGAGTTGCCTAAAACAGTGATAATATCACGGGCTTTCGCATCAAACGTAGGAAATCATACTTTGTTGTACACTGTGCTCTGGGGAAATTTCATACCATTCCTAATACTGGTCAATTTCTCATCTTTTAAGCCTCCTTTGGAAATCAACCACAAATACTATCATAAAAAATAAAAACAATAGACTCCCATTTTCCTAAATCTCATGGTGGCTAGGGTAAATTGTATGACGTAGCCTGGCCAACTAGATTCACATGTCTGGATTTTGAAATTAGACCTAGGGTAAATGTGGAAAAAGGAATGGCTGAATCACCCCAGGTGGTGGTAGCAAGGGCAACGGAGAGGAGCACAGAGCACAGTTGTGGCAGGGGACTTGTGCTCAGGGTCCAGGGCTGAAAGTGGAGTTGTTGTAAGCTGTTTTGCCACTGGCCAGAGTATTCTCAGCATTATTCTTAGAGAAGAGAGCTGTGGCATGACTTCAAACAATTCTGATTATGGGTCCAATTGTATTTTTTGTACAGGTACCAAGCCTGGTTCCCTGGTCTTTCCAGAATCTTCGGGACCTACCAGTTTACTTTCTCTAAATGCCTTTTCTGCTTGAATAAATCAGGAACTCTGATCTGAAATGTGAGTAAGGTGACCATACATGCTTGATTTCCCAGGAAAACGCTCGTTTATGCTAGTTGTTCCAGCACAGGGTTTCAATTTCAAAGGTGTCCCAATTCAGAAAATGTATGAATCTAACAAATAAGCCATTTCTCCCTTTTTGACTTGGGAATTAAGATGCTCAGGACAATTAGCAATTGAATGCCTCCCTACCACAGGGTTTATTTTTGAAGTTGACTTCACAATAGTATTATTCAAAATGTCATTTTGCCTGGGAAACTTAAGGAAATAAGAGCTAACTAATATACCCCAAAGAACTGCTTCTCTAGTAAAAATTACCACCATTTCTAAAAAATCTACCATTTTTTAATGCTACCTCATAAAGAAAATTATACAAAAAGTAGGTAATGTTTGGCTATTTCTGAGACAATGATGACTCAAGATTTCAGAATAGCATAGTAAATACGCAACAGAACACAAATTCAAATTTTGTAATTATATCTGAAAACCGACCCTGCCACTTTAAAAGTGGCATTAAGAAATAAGAATTCATGGCAAGTAGAGCAGTTCAGTTTTAACTTTGATGCTCTCTAGCCACATATTTAATTGCATTATCTCCGGGAGCTTCTGGGTAAGGAAACTGAGGTTGGCAGGTGAGGTTGCATGGCGTGTATAATTCCCTTGAGAGAAATGTGTTACCATTTCTGACACTATTTATGTTCTGACAGCTAGGCTAACTAGATACACTCCTGTTTCTTCTTGGACAAGCACCTCCATTATAGCCATTTATTTCTTTGAAAATGTAACATGGTACCTGTGATTATATTAAAAGTACAACATTTATATTCAGTTCCCAGTCATTTTAAACTGAAGTCCATGTCTAAATCATAATGAATTATCCTTTTCCTGGAATATTTTGCTTCGTCCAAAAACCTTTCTTCTTTTAATAGCTACCATGAAGCCTAGCATGTGATCATTCCTTGTAGCTGACCTACATAAGTTAATAAACAATTGTATGTACACACACACACACATGCATACATACACATACAGGTCCACATTCAAGTGTATGTACAAGTATATACTGAAATGAGGTGTTCTGTTTCAATTTGGTTGTTTCCCATTAATATGACTTTTGGAAAGATGTCTACAGTTTCTTTATTCTCATTTGTTTTCAATAAAATTATCATAATAACATGTTCAAGAACGTAAGATTTGTTAAACATAATATGGACAATTTCTATATTTTACCTGTGTCTTCATAATATTATCTGCCTGCCTTATTTTTTCACTTATCCTTACTCCTTTCTATATGGCCAAATTTGAAACTGTTCCACCTCTGGTCCTCCCAAAAAAACAAACAACAAAACATTGGCCTAGAAAATCTCTCTGCATAGAATATTTAAAATAATGAAAAATTTCATATAAAATGTTGTAAAGAAAATGTACTAGTTTAATGACTATGTTAAAAAGAATTGTTTAAAAGGATGCTAGATTTGAATTCTAAAATGCATATAACTGTTTTTGCAAATAAAGTTTTATTGTATAATAGGTTTTAATTAAAATTTAGCAAAAGTTTATTTTTTTCAGTTACTTTCTACAATGCTTCTGTACACAAGCATTAATTTTATATATCATTTTAAATGGCCTCAATGCTTAAATCTATTTGAATTTAGTTTAATTTGTTAGCTTGTTTGTAATGTTTATGAATTTCACTGCATTGAACTATTAGTAAGCATACAACTCGCATAAAATAATTGTCATTGAGGAATATGGCTACAATACGTTGGAAATGTTATTCTGATTTAAAAACTAAGTAGAAACAATAATTACAACAAATATGCAATAAAAACGTTCTTGCACATTATTTAATGCTTCTCAACTTTAGGAGTACCACGTTTGAGGAGATGTACTACTTAGTATACTCATCCATGCTTTATTTACTAATTAAATTTGAAAAAATTGTATCAATAATTCTCAAATATTTTATCCCTTCTGAAATTAAAATTTAATTATTTAATTAAAACATTAAAAACCTGTAACTTTGGACATAGTTTTAATCATTTGCTTACTTCTTCTAAAGTACTTTAAGCAGTAACATATTTGAAATTTTCATAACTGTAATTGTTCTCAGTTTTCTTATATTAAAAAGACTATTAGGTAACTCTGTAGAAGGTGATTATTTTCTGCAGTACTGTAACTATTTTATTTGAATTTACCAGTTCAACCAAGTTTTCTCTTTTGCTTCACCAATTATAATAAGGAAGCCAAGTCAATGGTTTCAAACCCTACATGTCTGGTTTATACCATTGCTTCTCAAACTTTTAACTATTTTCGTTATTTTTTACCATCCCAGCATCCTTTTTAGACTTTTTTTTCCTAATTCTCCACCCATAAAATTTTCATACCAGAGATACACTGTATATTACATATAGGGTGCCCCCCCAAATGTCTATACACTTTTAGTAG